>NC_136923.1:98013011-98553011 GCF_949752795.1 Hyperoodon ampullatus
TGCAGCTCCCTGGTCCAGATACTGGAGCCAGTCTAATTAGCTTCAAATCCCAGCTGGTCACTGACCAGCTATACGAGCAGGGTAGAGTTACTTAACCTCTCTAAGCATCAGGTTCTTTGTCTGCAAGATGGGAAACAACAGTGGTTCCTATATCACATGGTTGTTAGAACATTAAGTGAGATGACCCTTGTTTAGGGTTTATGTATCTGTTTGTATATGTTCAATAAGCATTAGCAATTATTGTTGCTGTTGTTTCCCTTTCGAGAACCATCCAACATTTCTGACCCTGTTAAGGAACTGATATTTTGATTTCTGTTCTTAGTAATGGAAAAGAAAAACATTTACGTTCTTAAGGCTTTCAGATGGGTTGGTTTATTGCCACTCTAAAAGAATGAAGGTTCAATTTCACTCTTTTCCTTCCCCATCATTATCTTCTTTCACCCCCCTGGAGGGGGGGCGGATGTAGAAATGTGGGTTCATGAAGGGAAGTACTGAATAGTCTGCTTTGATACTTTCAGTTCCCTTTGTTCTTACTAGACCCACACCCTTTTCTGCGAAGTAAATGGCAGGGATCAGCAGGACTTGGGAGGAGAGGCAGAGGGAAGTGGGCGCAAAGGGCCCTCAGTGCAGGTTCTGTTGGTTTTCCCCCTCCCCTTGTCTGGACCCTTGATCCTACAAGGGGGAGCTCTGATCCAATGCCAATGCAAAGCAAACTCAACAAATCTTTCATCATGATTTAGTCAAAGCAGGTTGCAAATGAGAAGGGGGTACAATGTGATTAGCAGCTCAAAAGAGCAGGATCCCAAACCCCTTCTCTAGTCTGTTCTGCCTTATTTACAATGATTTAGATGAACAGCCCGAGATTAGAATGCGATGCCTTTTTTAGCGGTTGGCCCAGCTGTAGGTTTGTTTGGCCTGGTATCTGTGGCAACTGAACAGGAATTTTCTTCCCGCACATAATTGGGCAGGCTAAGCTATTAACTTCCAACCAGGACAGGATTTCTGTTCCCTCCACTCTAGTTGGCTTAACATATTGAAAACGGTGGTCAAGTGGACATTTTGTATCACTCCCTGCCTCTCTCTGCCCCTAGGGTAACCTTTACTGTCACAATCAAGGAGACAGCACAAGGACAGCCACTAACAACACATAATCAGCTTGGCTCAAACCTTAAAACAAAAGGCTAGGCGATGGGGTGGGGGGATGCTTCTGGAGAACACGGTGGGATATTTTTTCCTTTACAGTCACTTCAGTTCTTATTAGCCTGGTTTGAGCTGTGCATCTACCCCCGCTGGTCTCTCAGTGGCAAACGTGAATGACTTCTTGTAGGGGCAGCGCTACAGTCTGGGCCTGACCTGTTCCCAAGTCCTTATACCGTTCTCCTTTACCTCTGATTGCTTCTTTCGGCACAATTACTGGCTATTGAATCATGGCAATGTTTTTTGTTGGGCCGTCTCATCTCTCCCAAGGTTACACCATCCTGCTTCTCATCGAAGGCTTTGGTGATGTCATTCTGACAACCTCAAACACTGGCCACAAGCGAGACCCAGACAGGAAACAAGAAAAGGTCTCCCAGCAACCAAAATAATGATCAGACATGGTAGGCTGGATTCACACACTCAAATGTGTACAGGCGGGTAAGCGAGAAAAGTAAGTGAAAAAAGTTGGTGAAGCTGGTGGAGGGCAAGAAAAACAGGGCTAGTGAGTTCACAAGCGGCAGCAAACACTTGGCCACGGTGTTGTGGAGGGAGGGAGGGTGCAGGTGGTGGTAAAGAGCCTTCAGGCGCTTGCCCCACCTAAAGCAAGCACGTCCCTCTCAAAGGCAGCCCTGAATAACGTGGGGTCATGGGGCCAGGGCTGCCAGCTCCTCAGATATTTGAAGAGGAAGGAGAAATCTGAATTTTATTTGAAACAATTTCCAAACTCTTTAAATGTTATCAAGTAATTAACAAATTTTTAAGACACGAGTGCACGCACACATATGCACCCTGAGGACTGCACTGGCCCCCAGGAAGCAGTTTATCGTCTTTGGTTTAAGCATCAAAGCTCCTGTATTTGAAGCTCTCTTGAGGCTTAGCTTATTCACTTTTAGTTTAGACACAATCATAACAAACTTTCTCAGATCTAAGCAGATAAGAAATCACAAATGAGAAGAGGAATGTAGAACTGGTAGATTGGGCACCCTTTTGTCAGCAATAAGTGATACACTCAGAGTGAAGTAGGTTTGAGAAAAACTCCAAAAGTTTCCATTAAAAACTAAAAATAGAGCTACCAAATGATCCAGCAATCCCACTCCCAGGCATATATCCAGAAAAGATGAAAACTTGAATTTGAAAAGATATATGCACCCCAATGTTCACAGCAGCACTATTTACAATAGCCAAGACATGGAAACAACCCAAGTACCAATCAACAGACGATTGGCTTAAGAAGATGTGGTATATATATACATATAAGTCAGACAAAGACAAATATGATATCACTTATATGTGGAATCTAAAAATTACTACAAATGAATCTATATACAAAACAGAAACAGACTCACAGACATAGAAAACAAACTTATGGTTACCAAAGGGGACAGGAGGGAGATAAATTAGGAGTATGGGATTAACAGATACAGACTACTATATATAAAATAAACAACAAGGATCTACTGTATAGCACAGGGAACTATATTCAATACCTTGTAATAACCTATAATGAAAAATAATCTAAAAATAAAATTATATATATATATATACACACACACACACACACACATTTAACTGAGTCACTTTGCTCTATACCTAAAACTAACATAATACTGGAAATAAACTATACTTCAATTAAAAAAAAAAAAGAAAAACTCCAAAAACAGTGCAAGATCATTCAATTAAAGAATGACTGGCATTTGTACAGCCCCATGACCATTTTATTACTATAGATCAATACCTCTAGTATTTAAAATTATCAAATAAGTTAATGAAAGGGCTTGAAAACTGTGAAGGCCAGCCCAGTGCTTTGGGGTTGAAAATAAGCAGAGTACAAACACTCTGAAATATAAATTTATTAATATATTCTTGTACATATATTTTGCACAGTCTATTTAAAAAGGAATTTCTGAAATATGTTTATTCAAATAGTTTTTTTTTTATTATTAACCATTTTGTGCACAAAAGGGCAGCCTTTAAATTATCTAGGAAGCTCACAATTCTGACAAAACTTTTTCTGAAAAAAATGTTAGGCAAATATGTCTACCACATGCTTCTATATCAGACGTCAGTGCTTTTTCTGTAAAGGGCCAGGTAGTAAATATTTTAGGCTTGAGAGCCCTTTGGTATCTGAGGCAACCACTCAACTCTATGACTGTGTTCTGAAAATTCTGAAAGTAGCCATAACCGTATGAGGTTGTGTCCTGCTAAAACTTTATTCATGGACACTGATATCTCAATTTCTTATTATTTTCATGTCATAAAATAATTTTTTTTCTTTTACAACCATTTAAAAATGTAAAATCATTCTTAGCTTGTGGCCAGTACAAAAATAGGCCAGATTTAGCCCCCAGGCTGTGTTTCACTGGCTGATTTCTTTTCTAGATAATAATCAAGTTTCTCCAGGCCTAAATTTTGTAATATCAGAGTCTTTGCAATCACTTTCCAGAGGAAGAAATGTGAAATGAGGGAAAATGGTAATCTTGGTCATCCTTGTACCTGCATGAATCCCTTTGCACACCCCGTTGGGGTTACAGTGCAGAGCGCTGGGCTATATGCCTTGGTTTCCCTTCTTCTGTAAAACAAATATATTAGGAACACTCATCTCATAGCGTTCCAAAGAGATTTAAATAGATGAGTACCTAAAAAGAGCTTAGAGCAATGCCTTGCACAGAAGGCGTACTCAACAAAACTTACAGAATCTCTCTCTGTTGCCAAACTTGGTTCATATAGAAACTGAAGCACCCACCCACCTTCCTAGCTACCTTTAGTGAAGCAGAACAGTAGTGCTTGATGGGTCATTCTTCACCTAAAAGACCCCAAAGTACAGGTGGGAGCCATCAAGGCAGCGCCAGCCCCTTCAGCCCTCTCCCTACACCCCAGAGTAAGGGAATTGTCCTTCATTCCCAGTTGCAGTCTCTTGAACCTGTTCTCCAGAGACCCAGCGAGCTGGTGCACCCTGCAAAAAGGTTGTGATAGAGCATGCTGGCAAAGACCAAGGCTTTGGAACAGGGTTTAAATTGGGCTCTGCTGTTTACTATGTGACCTTAAGAAAGTTTCTTGGGATCACTGTGCCTTAGTGTCCCAATTTTTAAAAAAGCGTCATAGAAAGTCTATGAAAGTAAATCTGGCTAAGAAGCCTTCTGTATTTTACTATACTATTCCGCGTACCGTCACCCGAGCTTAACCTCATTCTTCCAAGATCACACTGCTTTTTCCTACGTCCCTAGCAGCCTCCTTTGGGTAGCAAATTTCTTTCCCTCTTGTGGTGAATGGCCCAGATTTAATTCCAGTTTTCCAAGCAAAAGCAAAAACAAAAGCAAAAAACCAACACACACAAATTTTACCTTTGGCTATATTCTGTTAAATCTCAAGGGATAGAACTGGTGACTCTTTGTCTTTCTATACAACTTTTCTGTTTCCAAATGTGTGCTCTGAGAAAAAAGATGGTAAATTCTTAAGGAGAAGACCTTGCATGTCCCACATCTTTCCAAATCTGGGATATTCTTCTGGTACCCTTCTCATACAAAGTACTGCCAAACTCCTCCACCCCCATGATTTTGAAAGTTGAAGTTTCAAGGAGATGTTTCTGCTAAGAGACAATATTTTATCATTCAGCTGCTACCAGAGATCTGTATTTTGAAGATACTCAAAGAAAACAAAAGTCTTAAAATAGAGATAGGCAGTGGCTTCCTCCAACAAATAATGTTAATAGCCCTATTAAATTCTTGACTCGTTTTCAGTTTATTCAATCCACTATCATACTAGCTTCTTTCCCATAGAACCTGTCATTTACTTGAGTTTAGACAGTTTGTTAGGGGAGAGTGCTTGGATAAATCCCCCAAAGCAGATGTTTCTTTTGCTTTCCTAGAAATTAAACCTGAAAAAAATTTGCCTCCAGGATATGTTCTGTGTTTGTACTGAATTGAAGAAAATCTTTGCATTTGATTCTCCTACTGGTTAAAGTGGTTTTAGATTCAAATTTTATATTTACCAATCCATCCCTTTAAATGAAATCCTTAAACTTGATCCTTTGCCTTCAAAAACAATGGGAAAATTGTTATAAATAGGGTAGGCTCAGTCCTGGTCTGCTTTGGTTAGGGCTCTCAGGTCTGATAGTGTAGTTTTGATTACTACCCTTCAGTGTGTCTTAAATGTGTTGTAACCTACATAATGGAGTAGTTTCAGTTATCTTTTTTTTTTTTATTCTTCCAGTAAATGATCAGTGCTGTTCTGTGGAACATAAATATCTAGGGCACTACATTCTCAGTCCCGAGATGCCTTGGTCGTTGGAAAGATGAGCAGGAATGTGTAAGGGCAGTACTTAGGGTGACCAACTGTCCAGTTTGCCTGGGACTGAGGGATTTCCCAGGACATGGGATTTTTTTAGTGCTAAAACTGAAAAAGTCCTGGGCAAACCAGGATGGATTGGTTATCCTAGATACCATCGGTCCTAAGCCCTCACTGCTGAAAGATATACCAACTACAGGATGTTCAATAACTGATCAGTATGGAAGGAGAGGAAATGCTGAAACCATTGATCTGGGTGAAAGGTGCAGGCAGGTCATAAAAAGTCTGCAAACTGTAGTGCAGACAAACTCTACATGACCCTTCCAAACATATCCCTGAACCACTGAGGCATGAGGACGAAATGATGTACATTTGTGGGGTAACTTTATAGTGAACCTAAAAGAATACACTTAAACACTTCTAACTACACAGATGTTCCCCAGTGGCTATAAGAATGTGTTAGTAGCAACCTATACAATGAAGGGAGAACCTAAAAGGACAATAACTGTTATTACAGTGTTAACTATATCTAAAATCCCCTCCCTCCACCCCACATATGACTTGGCACATCTTCTTTCTGTAAAGAAGGAATTAATAGAAAAATATGTGGTCTTATGAATGGAAATGCTTTTATTAACATTTATAATAAATGGGCAATGAAGCCAGCAAATGTTAACTCACTTTACGGAACAGTGTAGTCAACTAGCCATTTGATCTCTCTGACTCTCAATTTCCATATTTGTACAACTTTAGGAACTAAAGATGTTCCCTAAGGCTCCTTTCAGCTCTAAATGTTGTGATATTTCTAGATTCTGCACAGAATAAAGAGGAGGCTATTTTTACAGGAAAACTGCTTTAGGGAGTTTTGCTTAGATTAAGTGCAGGAGAAAGTTGAAAATGTGATAGCAAAACTGACCAGAGAGAAACCAAGAAGGCTTTCTTGGAAGTGGGGGTGGGGAGCAGTTAGTCTAGACAGACCAAAGTCCCGAGGGAGGAGAAACCCGACGGGGAAGTGTTCAGCCTCTCCAGGAGACCACTCGACACCTAGCCGGGACTTCAGGGTCTGGGGTGGGCCGTTTTCATAAGGGACATGGGAGGGCATTTGGAGTCCTAGGCAGGAGGGCCTTTTTTCTGTAGAACCCCAAGGAGCTCAAAGTAGCTTCAACTTGAACTGAGGGCAGAATTACAGATTTTCGATGAAGGAGGAATTATGTGAGGATTGGGGCTAGGGAAGGGGGTACATAATGAGGAAATATCTAGAAGAGGGGGCTGATCATGGCAGGAAGCTAACTCCTTTAGGATGATCTTAGTATCTTCAGCTTGCTTAGGAAAGATTGCAGTTTTATCCTCTGATATTTTCACAGTTAAGTTCTGATCTTTTAAATCTGGCTGAAGAGAAAGATTATGGGGGAATGAATATCATGGAAGTAAGTACAGAGCTCAAGGGTAAAGGCTTTGAAAGTACAACCTCCAATCATCCGCTCTCTGAAAACATGGCATTAAAGTGGATACAAAGTAAATATATTTGGAAAGAAAGGACAGTCTCTTCAATAAATGGTGCTGGGAAAACTGGACAGCCATATGCAAAAGAATGAAACTGGACCCCTATCTTACACCATATACAAAAAATAACTCAAAAAGGATTAAAGACTTGAAGGTGAGACTTTTTTTTTTTTTTTCCTGGCTGTGCCATGCGGTTTGTGGGATCTTAGCTCCCTGACCAGGGACTGAACCCAGGCCCTCAGCAGTGAAAGCGTGGAGTCCTAACCACTGGAGGGCCAGGGAATTCCCGAACGTGAGACTTGAAACCATAGAACTCTCAGAAAGAAACGTAGCGGGCTAAGCTCCTTGATATTGGTCTTGGTGATGACTTTTTGGATCTGACACCAAAAGCACAAGCAACAAAAACAAAAATAGGGTTTCCCTGGTGGTGCAGTGGTTGAGAATCTGCCTGCCAATGCAGGGGACATGGGTTCAAGCCCTGGTCCAGGAAGATCCCACATGCCACAGAGCAACTAAGCCTATGCGCCACAACTACCAAGCCTGCGCTCTAGTGCCCGCGAGCCACAACTACTGAAGCCCACATGCCTAGACCCTGTGCTCCGCAACAAGAGAAGCCACTGCAATGAGAAGCCCGCGCACAGCAACCAAGAGTAGCCCCCGCTCACCGCAACTAGAGAAAGCCTGTGCGCAGCAATGAAGACCCAACGCAGCCAATAAATAAATAAATTTTAAAAATTAAAAAAACAAAAAAGCAAAAACAAGTGGGACTACATTGAACTAAAAACCTTCTGCACAGCAAAGGAAACCATCAACAAAATGAAAAGATAGCCTAAGAATGGGAGAAAATATTTGAAAATCATATATCTGATAAGAGGTTAGTATCAAAAATATATTAAAAAACTCATACAACTTAATAGCAAAAAAACAAACAATCCAATTAAAAAATGGGAAGAGGAACTGAAGAGACATTTTTCCAAAGAAGATATACAGACAGCCTACAGGTACATGAAAAGGGGCTCAACATCACTAATGATCAGGGAAATGCAAATTAAAACCATAATGAGATATCACCTCATACCTGTTAGAATGGCTCTTATCAAAAAGACAAGAAATAACAAGTGTCAGTGAGGGTGTGGAGAAAAGGGAACCCTTGTGCACTGTTACTGGGAATGTAAATTGGTATAGCCACTGTGGAACACAGTGTGGAGGTTCCTCAAAAAATTAAAAATAGAGCTACAATGTGATCCAACAAGTCCACTTCTGGATATTTATTCAAAGCAAATTAAAACACTAACTGGAAAAGATATATGCACCACAATGTTTATTGCAGTACAATCTACAATAGCCAAGATATGGAAACAACCTAAGTGCCCATTAGTGGATGAATGGATAAAGAACTTGTAGTATATGTATACATATAGTTGTGGTATGTATATATAATAAAATATTATTCAGCCATAAAAATATAATAATAAAATGTTATTCTCGAGAAAAAAAAAACCATAATGAGATATCACCTCATACCTGTTAGAATGGCTCTTATCAAAAAGACAAGAAATAACAAGTGTCAGTGAGGGTGTGGAGAAAAGGGAACCCTTGTGCACTGTTATTGGGAATGTAAATTGGTGAAGCCACTGTGGAAAACAGTATGGAGTTTCCTCCAAAAATTAAAAGCAGAACTACCATATGATCCATCAATTCCACTTCTGGGAATTTATCCGAAGGAATTGAAAACACACACACACACACACACACACACACACACACACATATATATATTCAGCCATAAAAAAAGAGGGAAATCTTGCCATTTATGACAACATGGATGGACCTCAAGGGCATTAAGTGAAGTAAGTCAGACAGAGAAAGATAAATATGGTATGATCTCACTCACATGTGAATCTAAAACACCAAAAAACCCCACAGATACAGAGAACAGATTGGTGGTTGCCAGAGGCGGAGGTAGGTTAGGCAAAATGGAGGAAGGGGGTCAAAAGGCACAGACCTCCAGTTATGAAATAACTAAGTCATAGGGATGCAACGTACAGCATGGTGACTGCAGTTAATAATACATTATTGTATCTTTGAAAGTTACTAAGAGAGTAGATCTTAACAGGTCTCATCACAAGGAAAAGAAAATTGCAACCGTGTGTGGCAATGGATGCCAGCTAGACCTACTGTGGTAACCATTTCACAGGATATACAAACATTAACTCATTGTGTTGTACACCTGAAACTGATCTACTATTTTGTCTTAATTATATCTCAATTTTCAAAAAAGGTAAACATATTTGGGAAAAAACTTCTTCTACTCATGGCTTTGTCCAAAAGCGTGTCAAGAAAGAATGTCACGTACTATTCAGATCAGAGAATGAAAGACAGGCGTTGAGAAGCCACATTAAGAACTGGTTAGTTAGGTCAAGAAAATTTTCAGGACTTCCTTGGTGGCGCAGTCGTTAAGAATCCTCCTGCTAATGCAGGGGACGTGGGTTCGAGCCCTGGCCGGGAAGATCCCACATGCCACGGAGCAACTAAGCCCATGCACCGCAACTACTGCACCTGCTCTCTAGAGCCTGTGAGCCACAACTACTGAGCCCGCGAGCCAAATCTACTGATCCTGCAAGCCACAACTACTGAGCCCGTGTGCCACAACTACTGAAGCCCATGCGGCTAGAGCCCGTGCTCCGCAACAAGAGAAGCCATCGCAATGAGAAGCCCTCATACCGCAACGAAGAGCAGCCCCTGCTTGTGGCAACTAGAGAAAGCCCACACGCAGCAATGATGACCCAATGCAGCCAAAAAATAAAAAAAAGAAAATTTAATTTTCTTTTCCTCTATTAAGAACTGTCAGTGTTAATATGGGCTGCAGCATGTAATTTTTGAATTGGGCTCATCACGCTGTATTGTATTTTTATGATCTACATGAAAAGAATCTGAATGGAAGTAAAACCTACCTGCAAAAACTGCATGGCCTTGGGTCTGCATTAAATGGTATAATCCATGTTCATGTAAAAAAATGGCTCTCAGAATGTTTGCTTTCTTTACCTTAAGTTCATTCAGCATTGCTTTCATATCATTCTTGATCTAAATAAAGTCAAGCAATCAGTAATGATGTAATGATGAAAATACAAGTAATGAATATGAAAAAAAGAGAAAAGTAATTGATACAACTGCTGCTTAGTGGGTTCCTTTTTTTTTTTGCCGCACAGCGCAGGAAATTCCCTATAACTGTTGCTTTGGATGTAGCTTTCTAAGACTGCAAATTGCCCACTCCAAGACCCAGAAAAAAATCACTAAAAATCTTAGCAGGGTCATTTGCTTCATCAGATGATGGGTTACTGCCATCAGAGCAGCAGCCCTGTAAAAACCCAGATCTGGTCTTTAAAATAGGGTCCTCTGATGTTAGGTTGTTATTTTTACTTCTTTGGTGCAGAGTTAGGTGCTCATTGGTTAAGCTCACAGATGGTGGACCTTGGCTTGAGCTGGTGCTGCCCCCAGGATGAACTTGGCATTGAGAAGCATTCCCAAGATGAGCAAGATGCTTTGGAAAAACAGAGAGAGAGAGAACAGTGCCATTGCTGTTGACTAGAGGCAGAAAGGACTTCAGGAAAATTCCCAGAAAAACTGAACATGCTGGAAGATGCTGTCTGAAGCTAACCTATTAAGATTTGGCAAAGGAATCTAGGCTGTGTGTGTGTGTGTGTGTGTGTGTGTATGTGTGGTGGTGGTGAAGGGGGCAGTGGAGGGGGTGATTTGCAGCTGAGTTGGCAGCAGTGCTGAGGGGCATATTAAATGTTATTTCAGTTATTTCCAGTTCAATAAATATTTATTCTTATCCCACTGGGTGTGCCCTATGTTGAGCTGCCAAAAATGTAAAAGACCCTGAAGAGATAATAGTTGTCAGGGTAATATGATATCCACATTCACAATTATAGTTCAAAGAAGATTATAGAATGGCATAAAAGAGTTACAACTGGGACTTTCCTGGTGGTCCAGCCAAAAAAAAAAAAAAAAAAAAAGGAGTTACAACAAAGGTTTACAAAATGTACAATAGAGAAAAAAAAAAAAATCAGGGAATACTCCCTAAATGACAAGGCATTGAATGCAGACCTATTCAGGCCATTATTTAAACAGGAGAAATAGAGGAGAATGACCCAAGGAAGGAGACTGAGAAGGAAAAAAGTACCAAAGGCAGGAATACAAGGCGTGGTTTTTCTGGAGTGTTCCTTTCAGGGAAGGTAGCGTGGGAATTGATTAATCAGTGATATTGATGTGATTTTCAACAGGGATATGCAACCATCCAACATCCAACGTGCCACGCTGAGATGTTTGTATTGAATAATTCAATAAGCTGTTGAAAAATGTCACTGAAGCTTTTGGAATTGAGAAGTTATTCTTAGAAGAAAAATATGTTGAGGGTTAGAATGTTTTGAAGAGGGCGACTTGGGCCAGAGAGACCACATGGATGGGTCTAACAATCTACTTGAGAGATTGGCAGGATGGGCTGGAGTTAGAGCAGTAATGACGGGAACCGATCGGTGATACTCCCTAGAAACCTATCACACACACAACGTACAGAATGTGCTGATTAGGTGTGGGAGGCTGGAAGAGGAGACGTCGGCTGACATGGAGGACAGCAGTGCCTGTCCCAGAGGTTCTGGAGAAGGACGGGGGTTTCTGGGGAGCAGGGCAATGGAAGTGGGGGCACCTGAGCAGGTGCCAGTGGGACCCTCAGGAAGAGATGCCCAAAGGCCTGGGAGGAACGCAGAGAGGGCCTGGGAGCACGATGCAGGGTCATGATTCATCAGGACAGGAATGGTGATGAGCCTGGAGGCCAGTGAGATCACCAAGGGAGAGAGAACAGCAAAAGCCAACAAGCAAACTGGGGAAAAGACTCACAGGGGTTGTTTACTGAAAACTTCACTCTCCCTAGTGCCGCATTTCACTGAGAAGAGTGGCTCTAAAATCAGCTATTACCCAAGTCTCAATTCAGTAGTTGGTAACCAAGAAACGAGAAGAACAGAATCCATTTAAACATAAGTTTCCAAAGAGGGATTATAAAAGCATCGCCCTTTAACACTTTTGGCAACACATGAGAGCTTTTTCTTAATGTTGAAGTTATTGCTCAAAGTTCTGTGACAAAGTATTGTCCAAAGACTGCTGGCTTCAGATCATCGTCTCTTCGTGGCACTTTTATCCTATCTGCCTTTTCTGAGTACAAACAACTTTTAGAAAAGAGTCATTCTAGGGACTTCCCTGGTGGCACAGTGGTTAAGAATCCGCCTACCAATGCAGGGTACACGGGTTTGAGCCCTGGTTCAGGAAGATCCTACATGCTGCGGAGCAACTAAGCCCGTGTGCCACAACTACTGAGCCTGCGCTCTAGAGCCCGTGCTCCACAAGAGAAGCCACCGCAATGAGAAGCCTGCGCACTGCAACGAAGAATAGCCCCCATTCACTGCAACTAGACAAAGCCCATGTTAAGCAACGAAGACCCAACACAGCCAAAAATAAATAAGTAAATTTATTTTTTTAAAAAAAAGAGCGATGCTATACATTGCATTGAGGATGGGGGCAGCACACTAGATTAGAAATAGGATGATCTGAATTTGTGCCCATACTTTGCCAATTACTAGCCAATCAATAAATCCAGCAAACATTTAGAGGAGGTATACATCCTACCGGGAGATTAGGTTACAAAGCCAATATGTACAGGGAAGACAGCATACAGTCAAAATTCCTCTGGAGAAATCCTTTAGGAATATGCCACGTTAAGATGGCACAGAGTCTCTCCATAATTCCAATGCTGACAATTTTCCTTTTAATCTTGGTCCATATGGTGGTTTCTTCTTACGAGCACCAGATGAAGAAGTTAATTTGAGCTGAGGGGCCATGTCATGAGATGCACACTGTATCTTTAAGATTCGTGAGCATGGGAACCAAGACCCATCATGGGAATGCAGAATCCACCTTGCTCACTGTGGACCCCAGACTCACTGGGTGGAATGGAGTGCGGTGGAGGGATGGCCATTTAGACTTACATACACTGTGAGTGTGCATGTGTGTACGTGTGTGTGTGTGTGAGAGAGAGAGAGAGAATACAGTTGAGTTTGTGCAAGTGGAATGACACCAAGGAACCAGGGTTCCATTGTTCGTGTGCCAGGCGTTGTGCTAGGAATGAGGAAGAAGAAATTAGCAGGTGCTGGTGCTACCCCTGCAGGTCAGTCTAGAAGGCCACTAGGAGCACAAACACAGCATTGCAAGACTAACTGTAGTACAATGTGATACAGGGGGATGGAGTCCACAGGAGGGAGAATTAGGAAAGGCTCTTTAGAGACTATGACTCTAAGCCGAATGTTCAAAGAAATGCACATGCCAGTCAGAGGAGGGAGAGGGAGGAAGAGCGTTCTAGAGCATTCTGGAGGGGAGCTGGCATGAGTCGAGGCAGGGAGGCTGAAAAGTGGCACATTTGGGACCCACGCGCTGTCCGGTACAGCTGGTGTGCAGTATGGGATGGGGGGCGGAGCACAGGGCGAGAAGGCGCTGCAGAGGTCAAGGGGCCACACTGCAATGAGCTCCCTTCCAGCAAAGGGGCGAGGATGTGAGGCTGTATGTGACGGGGATGCCCAGGAAGCTTCTAAGAAGGTGAGAGACGTGATCATGAGACCGACGTGCATTTTTATCGAGGTCATTCTGTCACTATGGAGGATGCATTAAAGCAGGCTGAGGATGGAGTCAGGGAAAGTAGATAGAAAGAAATCAGGCTACTGTAGGAGAGACAGGAAGAGAGAGAGGGATGGCGGCACCAGCCATGGAAAGGAGGCCAACAGCCAGATCCCATTCACTAACCGTTTACCCTGTACCTGGCAGGAGCTGAGCCCTTGCACACACACCCTTGCGTCTTCTGCCCACAACCCTATGAACCGGGTGCTGCGAGGTCAAGGCATCCCCGTGACCGTCACACGAGGGCCTCACCCACGTCACGCCAGGTCCAGCCCTCACCCCCGCCCCCTTGGCTGCTTTTCTGGCTCCTGAACACATGGCGCCCTTGCTCACCTCAGGGCCTTTGCAATCTCTCATCCCTCTGCCTGGAACCTCCTTCTTGTTCTGATGGCTTGTTCTCATTTTGGAGGTGCAGTTCATGTGCTACTTTCACTAAGAAGTAGGTCCCTTCCTGCGTCAGCCTGCTTGTTTCCTTCGTAGCACTTAGAATCTCTAATTATCTGTCTACTTTTTATTGCCTGTCTCCTCCTTCTAGAATACTCCATGAGAGTAGAGGGCCTTATTTGTCTTATTCACTATTATATACTTATTCACTATTATTTCTCAGTACCCAGCACAGTGTCTAAGTGCTCAATAAATATTTATTGGGGTAGGGGGAGGGATAAATTAGGAGTTTGAGATTAACATAGACACACTACTATATATAAAATAGATAACCAACAAGGACCTACTGTATAGCTCAGGGAACTATACTCAATATTTTGTAATAACATATAAGGGAAAATAATCTGAAAAAGAATATATAGAGATATATATTCATATATATACGTATATACGTGTATATATATATGAATCATTGTAAATCAACTATATTTCAATAAAAAATAAAATAAAATAAATTTATTGAATGAATATCCATTTTACAGATGAAGAAAATAATAATAACAGTAAGAACAATAAAAACTAACACTCAAAATATGTGCTGGGCACTGGTCAAACTCATCTAAGCCTCACAGATTTGATGTAAATATCATTATTTCTCCCATTTTATAGATGAACAAACGGAGGCTCCCACATTTAGGTAACTTGTCCAAAGTCACAAAGCTGTAAAAGGCAGAGCAGAGATTCAAATTCAGGCAGTCTGGCTCCAGGGTCCAGCTTTCAATATCTACGCTACACGGATAATCTAAGACTGGGCCTTCCAGTCGTCGGGTCACAAGGCTGGCGATGGAGGAGCCAGGATTCCAACCTGGTTCTCTCCACTCTGGAAACCAAGCTCCAGGGCTGGAGGGGTGGGGGTGGTGAGAACTGAGGAGAGAGAAGCCGGCCGGCAGGTCTAAGCTAACAGAGGGCGGTGTTGATTGAGGGGCACACAAAGGCGAGCATGGGTTGAGTTCTGAGCGTGTAGAATTCCAGGTGCCCTCTGCACGCACTCTCTCCTTTACTGTGCTTCCGGCTTTTGGAGCAGGACACGTCACTCAGCCCCTCTGATCCCATCCTCACACTTGTAAAATGTGAATTTAGATACCGACCCAACATAATGCAGACCCATGGGCAGATGTTCATAAACATTACTCTCCTGATCTTTTCTGTACCTTCGGCTCGCACGGAAAAGCCAACACTTTCAGGAAAATGGGCTAAGTATCCAGATGACATAAGGAACAAGAGAGAAAATTCCTGGGTGGGTCCAATTATATAATCATTCCCCAAGCTTAATGAGACTTAGAATTAGCTAAGTTTCATCTTCTGAACACTTGCTGTTATTGCAATAATCAAATGAAGAATTCATAAAACTAGGTTCAATTTAACCTAAGCTTACTACATAAATCTTACCTCTGCTTCCCCCTACTTCCCCCTAGATGTTTCTTTTCATTCTTTTTTTTTTCTTTTTTTTTTTTTGGCTGCGCTGCGCTGCTTGCGGGATCTCAGTTCTCTGAACAGGGATCGAACCTGGGCCCTGGCAGTGAAAGTGCTGAGTCCTAACCACTGGATGGCCAGGGAATTCCCTCTTTTCATTCTTATTTCTTGCTAGGTATATGCAATATTTGTCTTTGGACAAGCCACTTATTTTAATCTTAAATTTCTCATCTGCAAAATGGGAACAACAGTCCTCCCCTTAATAGAATTCTTATAAGAATTAAAGGAGATAATGTGTTAGAAATTCCTCTGCAAACTAAGTACTATCCAATTATAATAATTATTATTAAAAAGAAATATAAAGGTATATTTGTATAAAATTATCAAATTTATATTAAATAATTAAGTTATTTATTGATATACTTATTATTTATATCTATAAATATAAATAAAATATAATTTTATTTAAAATATTTTTATGACGGACTTCTCTGGTGGTGCAGTGGTTAAGAGTCCACCTGCCAATGCAGGGGACACAGGTTTGATCCCTGGTCCAGGAAGATCCCACATGCCGTGGAGCAACCAAGCCCGCGTGCCACAACTACTGAAGCCCGCGCACCTAGAGCCTGTGCTCCACAACAAGAGAAGCCACCACAATGAGAAGCCCGTGCCCCACAACGAAGAGTAGCCCCCGCTTGCCACAACTAGAGAAAGCCCACACACAGCAATGAAGACGCAACACAGCCAAAAATAAATAAAATTTAAAAATAAATAAATAAATAAAATGTTTTTATGAGGGAAGAGAAGTATGCTTATTGAGATCATGCCTTTTCCACAATGGTAATTTAATTAGTCTTCTCCAAGTTATAATTGCCCAAGTGCTGAAAACTGTATACCTCATTAAATCTTGTCCTTCAAATCCAGGTGGAGATGCTCACTGAAACCTCCCTGCCTGCAGGACCCTGAACCACCTTGCAGTGGGCGTGTGCTTTTGTCTGGCAGGCATCACAGTGAAGAACCATCCTTCACCATAGCCTGCCCTGAACTTTTAGCTCTAGGGTGAAAAAGTGACCCAAGAGAGGCTGGTCAGCATTCTTCCTGCCCCTGGTTTGTTTAGGGATAGGGATTTGGACCAAGCAGGACCAAGCTGACGACTTCCCTGAGCTGTTGCTGGAACTATGAGGAAAAAAACCTTTCTTTTCTCTCGGGAGTGCCGGCTGCGAGAAGCAAGCAGATGGAGCTACTTCTGAGCCTCTCTGACACCATGTGGGGAGGACCAAACTGAATAAAGTCAACCCAGTGACAGGCAGACAGACAGACAGATAGAGTGACCAGTTCAGACCAAACTGGGACTTCCCAGGCTTTAGCATGGAAGGTCCCATGCCCAAGACCCCCCTCAGACCTGGGCACACAGGGACGGTTGGTCACTTCACAGAGACAAAGAGTCCTGCATATACCATACCAAGCCTTGATCCAGCTTTACTCGGAGGCCCTCCTTGGGCACCTCAATTCTATGATCCAGTAAGTTCTAGGGTCTGTTTAAGCAACTCTGAGTTGTGTTTCTGTCACATGCAACTCAAAGAGTCATAACACATGCCCAAAGAATGTCCACATATAAGGCACAAAGTTAAAAAAGCAAAAGAAATCAAAGTAGGAAACAAGCTATTTTTAGCATTGAAACATGAGGAAATGTGATCATGTGGTCCTTTCTGAAGTTGAGGTAATTTATTTGACGAAGGGACTCTGGAAAAAAAAAAAAGATGTATACAAAATGGAAAAAAGAAGCGGCAAATGAAAACATTCTTATGGAACAAAAACCTCATGGCATGAGAAAGGTCAGAGAAACGCATGAGCAAAAATCCAAAAGAACAAGCTCAAGGCAGTGAGGGGAAAAAAGTAGCTGAAGTCAAAACATGGAGCAGTTTTGCCTTTTCATTAGAGACAGACCCACCATAAAGTGGGACAAGAAGACAAGTGAGCCAAAGAAGTGGACTGTGAAAAAACTGGACAAGCAGAGGCTTCTGTAGATCCTCAACAATTCCAGAAGACTTAAAGCAAAACATCTCAGTGGTCTCTGGCACTCCACCCTGGGACAGGTTGGCCAAAGAAAATGCTATGGGAATAACCAGAAAACCTAGAGGAAATGAGCTTTTCTTAAGGTGACATACAGCAGTGATTACAAAGATTGGAGAAGTTAGAAAACCTCAGCGTGCACCAGAATTCATACAGCGTGCATATGTCAGAGCCGCATGCTAACCCTAACCCTCAAGCGCTATAGGATGAGTGAGAGAAATTTGTGCTCCAGAAGGGTTTCCTTTGAGAATATGGCCAGAAGGGAGAAATCTAGACAATCCATCTGTACACAGCCACACAGGATGGAATGACAACCACTCTTTCTGGCCTTCCCTGAAGAAGGATGTGAGACTGGGGCCCCCAAGGGACATGGCCCGGCACCATTTCTATATCTAATGCAGTTTGGAAAAAACTTAAGTGTTGAAAACCAAGAGAGAAGTCATTTTCTCAACAGAAAGACAACATGAAAAAAAAACAACAACAACAACACTGTGAAGATATGTGATTTACTCTTACCTCTATGAGTATACTTTCTATTGAGTCTCTATTTATTTATTTATTTGCCGTGCAGCGCGGCATGTGGGATCTCACTTCCCCAATCAGGGATCAAACCTGCACCTCCTGCAGTGGAAGCACAGAGTCCTATCCACTGAACCACCAAGGAATTCCCGAGTCTCACTAATTTTAAACTAGTCTCATTTTGTTGTCTGATATCATCTAGTAAGTAACAGGGTACTAATCATGTTCTTGGTCTTAGTCCCCTTGTGGGTGTTTCAGGGAGCCTGGTATGACTGTGCCGGGTCTTTCTAACACAAACACTTTAATTTAGGATGCTTAGGATAAAAACAGAATGGAACTTTGAGGGAGGCAAGGAACAGCACCATCTGAACTTGCACATTTGCGAAAATGTTTACGCTGTATTTACCGAAGGAGTTTTCCCCTTAAAACATGACACTGAAAACAGAAGACGTGATATGGTTAAAGGCTGTCTGGTAATAAAGAACCAGATTCACTCACCAAATCCTAAATCACAAAGAACGCTCAAGTGGAAAACCACTGAAGGGGCTGGAGCATGTGACTGAATTTTGCATCGCCTTTGATGATGGGGAGGTCCATCACTGGGGCTAGAGCATGTGATGGCTTGTTTTCTTTAAATCACTTGTAATTCAGGAAGGGCCCACCTACAAGCAGGATATCTTCCTGCTTGCTCCCTGAACCAGGATGCCATCTGGAATGTAAGAGAGGAAGGAGGCAAGACCCTAGGAAATGTCACGTTATCCTGAAAAACATCCCCTGCAGAATCAGACCGCTGAGGTTCTCTTAGCGGGGCTCTCATCTCCGATTTCCTACAGGGGTAATGAAAGGCATTTGCCAAGGCTAAGGGGCAACAAGATTGTTGGAGTCCAGACTCACCTCTATGAGTATACTTTCTATTGAGTCTCACTTTATTTATTTATTTATTTATAAATAAAGGCATTTTGGCCTTTCTACAAATTCTCGACAGCTGTCTGCTAGGTGTTTATGTGGTTCTGGGTATTGTGTCCTCTGCAAAGAAAGGCATATGTAGGAACGAAAAGGATCTTGCCTCCTGGGGCCCTTAGTTTGTAGCTGGGGAGATTGGAGATTCCAAGAGGCTATTTATATGGGGTCATACTGTCGCTGAGAGAGGGTAGAAGCCAGCGAGTCACCCCACAAACCTACAGCAAAAAAGGTCTTGTCTCCTGCCTTGTCTATTTCACCAGGGCTGGAAAGAAGGAGGGGGTAAGGAAAAAAAAATGGGGGGTAAGAGATTATTCTTCCTCCATTTTGTTAAATTGATTTGACATTGATAAGACTGACCACCCTTCTGCAAACCAAACAGACATTTAACACTAAGGCAAACCCACGTTTTTCTTTTTTTAAGAAACGACAATTCAGGCTTCTGTGAAGTTACGAACTGCCTTCATTTTAGTATGATATCTATGGAATCACGAGGCTAGTATCAAATCTTTATAAATCCTAAGGGAATAGTGAAAATAGAAAGGGAATAAATATTTAAATATGCAAATCAGCCTCTAATTACCTTAATGCTCACCGATTAGATGCCAATGATGGAAACAACAGATAAAAGGTGAAAAGATGGCCATAGGAAGAGGGAGGTCAAGAAAGAGAGCTTGCACAGCTCAAGAGCAAGCCCTGTTCACCAGGCCAGTCACCCTGGGATTCAGAGACCAAACACGGTATTTTCCAGAAAACGCTGGCATGTTTATCGCCCAGCAGGCCCCACCCTGCAGCCTGAGAGCACCTACCAGTGTTTCCAACTTGGCAACCCCCCAAACACCAGAACAATGATTGCTTTTCTCTTGCTATAATAATGCTGTCGAGTTCATCAGAGATCCATTTTGTACTTTTCATTGAGTCCAAAGCATGCTGTTTCCTTCAGAAGAAACCCTACCATGTTTTATATAGTTTTAAAAATAATTGATCTGGTCTGTTAGTACAGATAGAACTGTTTTGATGAGAAAGGAAGGAGCTTCTCCTGGAATCTCATTATTTATCTGAAGTTAGAATATATATATATTTAAAACTTTATACCTGTGGTATAGTACATGCATGAGTCTAAATATTTCTCTGCTCACGGGGTCTTAGGGAGACAGCTGTGGTGCCACAGTAAAGTCTCATGCTTTGCCACTCATTCATTCATTCATTTTTATTGAACATGTGCTATGTGTTCTACGCAGGGAGGATACAGCAGTTAACAAGATAGAAAATGACCCAACTTCACGGAGCTAATACAGAGGAGGCCAAGAACAAATCCATGCAAGTAAGTAGATAGGATATTCCAGATGATAATAAACTCTTTGAAGGAAAAAAGGTGGGGTGGTCAGCTCAGCTTCTCTGAGCTGATGACCTCTGGCTGATAAGAGGGAGCCTGTGAAGGTCTGGGGATAGGCAGGGGAGTGGCCAAGACAATGGCCCTGGGGTTACAGTAAGTCTGACAAATTTGGGGGAAAGAAAGAACACCAGTGGGGATGGAGAACCATAATACCGATTGTGGTTAAAGATTAATAAGATGATGAATGCAAAAGAACAGGATGAACTGCAAAGCAACACCACGAAAAGGTATGATTTGGCTTGGTTAGAATACTGTATTCTAAAGAACATCCTTCTTTAGATGTTTGGAATTTATAAAGGATGCAGGTGAAAACTATATATTTCTGTTTTCATCTTCTACTTCTAATAAAAAGGAGCTGGCTCTCGAAAAGCCCTTTCAAGGATGGCACGTTGCCTTCACGTGAAATAGGAAATCCCACATACCTGGAATCCTATTGAGCGTCACCCAGAAATGCTCATCCGGACTGAAGGTGTCTTTGGACCACTGGAGCAAGTCAAGAGCCCGAGGGTCATGGAGAACGAAGTTGGTAAACTCTCTTGACAGGGCAACGTAGGCAGAACCAAAGTAAATGGTGAGATTGTGGGGAGGAGGCGGTTTCAGTGCTGTGGTTCTCATCACATAGGAAAGCTCTTTGCCCAGGTGCTCTCGGTGGACATATTTAGTCCGTCCAATTGCGTGAGCCGGAGGCAGCACCCCTGGGGTGATGTTTTTCCCTTTAAATCCTTTCAGATACCGAACGATCTCCCTGTTGGTTTTCAGGGGGAAATCTTGCCCACAGGTGTTGATGGCGTACTTCCACGGAACCTCCAAGGCTGCAAGATCTTTGATGCAGTGCAGGTCAGCCTGGAGCCTGGAAATGCCACCATAGACCACGGGTTCCATCTTGGAAGCCAGAAAAGCATTTGGGAAGCAGCTCAGTAATTGCTCCACTGCATCTTTAAATTCAACAGTCGCTTTCTCATCCACGTGAACACAGTAGATATTCTGAGGCATGTAAATAGCTCTGAAGAGCCTTGCAAAGGTGTCGAAATTGTGATGGATGACCATGATATATGCCAAAGGAAATTCAGCTTCTTCTTTAGATAACGGCGCCGTGATGTAGTGGCTTTGAGTCAGGTATTCCTTGCAAGAAGACGTCTCATAGATCATGAGTTTGTTTCTCCAGAGGAAAGGTGTTTTGCCACTGATAAAGGATATGCAAACTTGACTCAGCATCAAAGTGTCCGAGTTATTTAGCCTCTGGAAGCCTTGCTTGCCCCCAAAATTGAACACGTAGAACACGATAAAAATGATTACACAAGAGACAGAAACTATAAAGAGGTAACGCATCAATGAAGGCATTGCCTCCAAGAGGAGATTTCAAAGACCGTCAAAATCTAAGTCCTCTCCCAAACTTACTTTTTTCTCTGAGTTCTTATTTTGGTGCATACTCCAGCAATTCGTGCCCTGAAGGAGACACTGTGAATTCATCCGGTTTCATCCCGGGAATCCGGCGGCTGGCGCACACCCCATGCTGATATCCCGCCTCGTTCTCTGCCTTTCAAACCGCCTTTGTCTACATCCCGGTAGCAGGTTGCTTAAGCCCAGCCTTTTTCCCTCCCTCTGGCTCCCAGCTCCCAACGGCTGGCTGTTTCACTAGAACTCTGGTTTTAGTCTCCTTTTCCCCTGCAGATTTAGTTTCTCAGATCTCTTTTCCTTCATTTCCGAAGGGGTTTTTTCCCCCTCCTGTTACTGTCATTCAGAGAATCAATACAGTAAGAACGAAAGTTGAAATGATGCGTCCTGGCAGGCGTGCCGTTTCCTGCTACTCATCCGACAGGCTGCGGCACTCCCCCCGCCCCCACACCCTTGTTGCTCGTGGCGACGATCCACAGCATGGTCCCTCGACTCTTCGAGCCCACTCCACGGGGTATATAATGTTGCCTCCGTTCTCAAATATGCCGCTTTAGTGAAAAAATGACTGAAGTGACGAGATCGAAAATTAAAAAAAAAAACCTCATCAACCGGGCTCTTTTGTAATGCTTTCTAGCCCCGCCCTACTCTTTTTCTTTTTCTTTTTTCTTTTTTTTGGCCCTACCGCGAGGCATGCGGGATCCTAGTTCCCGGACCGAGGATTGAACCCGAAGCCCCTGCAGTGGAAGCGCGGAGTCTTAAGCACTGGACCGCCAGGGAAGTTCCCCCGGCACTCTCTTTTCTAAAACAAGAGCTCACCGGGGTTCCAGTCCTAGGGGATCTGAAAGTGCCAGGCTCTGGGTCCTGTGCCTTTGAGATTACGTCGTGACAGCCCCTCTCCTCCCACCGTGGTGTTTTTTTTTTTTTTTTTTTTTTGCTATATGCGGGCCTCTCAGTGTTGTGGCCTCTCCTGTTGTGGAGCACGGGCTCTGGACGCGCAGGCTCAGCGGCCATGGCTCACGGGCCCAGCCGCTCCACGGCATGTGGGATCTTCCCAGACCAGGGCACGAACCCGTGTCCCCTGCATCGGCAGGCGGACTCCCAACCACCGCGCCACCAGGGAAGCCCCCACCGTGGTGTTTATCAGAGGGATTGAAACGGAGCAGGACCCTGTGGGGTCCTCCCTGGTACAAATTCTTTCCGTGCCCCCCGTTTCTTGTTTGTAGGAAATAGGCTTCCTTCAGGCTCCTGGACGTCCCCTGAGCTCCCAAGAGCAGATTCAAACAGTTGCTAATCAGGGAAGGGCGTGGATGCAGAAACAAGGGAGGAACAGCCTAGAAACAATACTGCAGCCTTGGGGCAGGGTCCTGGTTCCTCCTCAAGGGATACACACAACAATATCTTTGAGTTCTTCTGCGGGAACTAAGGCCTCCACCCAGGTGGAGGATGGTAACTTCAGGCTGAGGGCAAGATCCCTGGAGCACCGCCCTGCTAGCTCGCCACCAGCCAATCGGAACAAAGTCACAAGCCCTGTAGCCCTCACCCCAAATTTTTCCCATTAAATACTCCCCCCCAAACCGTCGGGGTTTTAGAACACGAGCCACCCATCCTCTCTGTATTGGCATCTTTGCAATAAATGCTGCACTTTCCTTCACCACATCCTGGTGTCATTAGATTGGCCTTACTGCCCTCCGGAGAGCGGCCCTGAGTTTGATTTGGTAACAGGATGTTGGGGTCCAATGAACAAATGCCAAGCTACATCCCCTGATTTAGATGAGACCTTAAAACTTCACCGGAAAGCACTCGAATCCTGGCACAAATGATGTTCGGATAAGGGCACCTAGAGCGCATTCAGGTCTTCACTACCCAAAGAACATCATCTAATACTCCAGAGAAGTGCTTTATACCTGCCCGATTAAGCCTGTCAGATCACCTAGGAAACGAATATTGTTTGCCCCTATTTGTAAATAGCAGAGTTTTGGCTGAAGAGCATGAAGCTCTTTAACTTACAAGGTTCTCATCTTCAACCTTTTATTTTTCCAACCAGCTTTTTCTTTAATACAGATCAACATATTTTATTTATGATGGCTTCTAACATACCCATACGACTACTTCATGCCTTCCTGTTTCACCTCCCCTTTGAGGTGAAGGTAACCCCTCTGAGCCTCCACCCTGTAGCAGTAACTCACTATCAGAGACTGAGCCCCCACCCCCCACCCCCACATGAAGAAAAAATGTCCTTGAATGTCCTTTCTCTCCTCCTTTTTGAAAAGTCTCTACCCTGCTATTAATGACATTAATAGAACAATATGCTTATTCCTTGTTTTCAGCAGAGGTAGGAAAACCAACGCTAAGCCCCCTTGATTCAAGGCACCCTGCTTTTCAACTGAATGACACATCACCTCCTGAACCACAGTAGGTTTTCATTCTAGCTTTTATTGCTCCCATTTTTCATTATTCCAGCTTGTACCTTATTTTTCTCTCTCGCTTACTAAATTCTCCTCATTCTCTAAGACCCATCACAAATAACCTCTACCTAGAACCCACCTTTGGCTTTTTATGCAAAGTGGAAAAAAGTAAATGGAGCCCTTATCTGGACAGAGCAGATCAATCTAATTCTTAGTGTTCCCATGGAGTGGAGCAAAGAGAGTGACTCTGAAAATATGATAATGAATGATAATGGAAAATTCAATCCCAAGCTTCTTTTTTTCCCAAATAATACCTTTAAATATCAGGTTATAGTCTATCCTATTTCAAGACAACGGAGAGTAATTTCAGTACCTAGTTTGGCAAAGACTTTTTGGCTTAGAGTGAATATTAAAATATTTTAAATATTTGCAGTTTGACAAAGTGTTCAGGTACATGACAATGAGGCCAACAGAGTCTGTTTACATTATTATTTCCAACTGGCCAACAACAAAGGGGTTCAGATGTATACAGGCTTAGGCACTGACGTGAATAATGTTACTATATTGAGAAATACAGACATTAGCCAAATTGGGAACTTTCATCCTATTTGTTTGGTATTCAGTACGTTATTGAAAACGGCACTGTGTGAGTGTTGAAAATGTGGCTCTTTTTCCTGTCTGCCCTTTTGGCTGTCCTTGGGCATTGAAAAATGCCTACAGGAGAACTTTTTTAAAAACCACTTGTTGTAAGAAGGGAAGGCCGTTACCTGTTCCCTTTCCTTCCTAATAGGCCATGTGACCTGCTTTTCCAGCACAGACACCAGGCATTTTTTTGCTGCTGAGACTGAACAGCTCAGTCTTCCCTACCTGCCCGTGACTGCAGGCCAGGACAAGACTGACGCACCTTTGGCTCACTTTGGAAGCAGTTATTCCCGAACTAGACAATTAATCAGGCTAGACATGTTTACCCTTTCCGGGGCCACCTTAAAAGCTTGCTCTTTCTTCCATTCAGAAGGCTTTATTGTTTTTTACATTATTTAATAATTTTTCCGGGAAACCTCCTACACTGATGGTGGGAATGTAAATTGGTGCAGCCACTGTGGAGAACAGTAGGCAAGTTTCTTAAAAAACTAAAAATAGAGTTACCATATGATGTGTAACCCCACTCTTGGGCAGATATCTGGAAAAGACAAAACCTCTAATTTGAAAAGGTACATGTACCCCCAATGTTCATAGCAGCACTATTTACAATAGCCAAGACATACATGGAAGCAACCTAAATGTCCATTGACAGATGAATGGATAAAGAAGATGTGGTGTACACAGACACACACACACACACACACACACACACACACACTGGAATATTACTGTGCCACAAAAAAGATGAAATAATACCACTTACAGCAATGTGGATGGACCTAGAGATTATCGTACTAAGTGAAGTAAGTCAGACAAAGACATATATCATATGATATCACTTATATGTGAAATCTAAAGAAAAAAGGATACAAATGAACTTATTTACAAAACAGAAATAGACAAAGAAAACAAACTTGTGGTTATCAAAGGTGAAAGGAGGGGGGAGGGATAAATTAGGAGTTTGGGAATTAACATATACACACTAATATATAGATAATCAACAAAGATCTACTGTACAGCACATGGAACTATATTCAATATCTTGTAAAGACCTATAATGGAAAAGAGTCTGAAAAAGAATAGATAAATATGTTTATGTATAACTGAATCACTTTGCTGTACACATGAAACATTGTAAATCAACTATACTGCAACTTAAAAAAAAGGAATTTTTCCAATTATGACACTATCTAGAGCACAGCTCCAAAATGAAGAGGGTATTCTTTTTGTGAAATACTGGAAGACTCGGAATCTCAGTGAAATAAAGAAATAGTCAAAGGGGGAAAGGCAAGCCTCAGCACCCCTAGGCTTTCTGTGGCAAGGGGCAAGGTAGGACTCGCCTGACTCTGGAAGGCCTACAGAAGGGTGAGCTGAGGGAGAGGCACGTGAAGTCCGCTGCCTGCCAGGCTAAGTCACACCCTTGAGGAAGGCAGCAGCTGGTCGTAAGGAAAATGTCATAAAAGACCTTGCATGTTGTGCTGAAAAACTTGGACTTCAACTTGTTGCCAAAGGAGCACCACCTAAGATGTTAGGTCGAGGAGCTCCCGGGCAACAAGTGTCAACCGGAGGAGGAACAAGAGCAAAATAAATCATGGTGGAAATTACACATCAGCCGGTAAACGCATAAGGCACACGTCAATGACAATAATAGTAGTAGTATTTCTACTGACTAGATAGATTAAATGACATTAAAAAAAACACAACTTTTGGGCTTCCCTGGTGGCGCAGTGGTTGAGAGTCCGCCTGCCGATGCAGGGGACACGGGTTCGTGCCCCGGTCCGGGAAGATCCCACATGCCGCGGAGCGGCTGGGACCGTGAGCCGTGGCCGCTGAGCCTGCACGTCCGGAGCCTGTGCACCGCAACGGGAGAGGCCACGACAGTGAGACGCCCGCGTACCGCAAAAAACAAAAAACCACAACTTCTAATCAAGTTTCTGGAGGAGACCATGCAAGACTTGCTTTGTCTTGTGTCATTAACGCCCACGATTACTAACAGGGCATGGTGCAAAAACGAGGAAGTAAAGCCTCTTAAACTAGGAGATAAATGTGCTCGTTATGCCTCAGTTAACTACATGTCCTAGAAACAGTTCGAAGGCTCTTACAGTCGAGGCTTTAGTCCTGTAGATATTCACAGGACATCAGATACTGCATTGTTTGAGTTTTTTCTTAAATAAAGAAATAAAGATAGGGGAAAGATTTAAAGTCCCAAGGTCACTAAGGAATTAATGGACTGGGAATTAGTAGAAAGTCTACTTTGTATTATTATTCTTCCACTCCTTCAAACTAGTAATGAGAAATACGTTTGTTGCCTTATTTATGTCATTTATTTATTTTTAAATGTGTTGAATGAATGGAGTCCACATCCCCCATGGTTCCAGGTGCTCATGGATAAATGTTCTTTTAACTGGAATTGGGAACAGAGCAACGGGTATCTTTTTTCTTTTTCTTTTTTTTTCTTTTTTTGCGGTACGCGGGCCTCTCACTGCTGTGGCCTCTCCCGTTGCGGAGCACAGGCTCCGGACGCGCAGGCTCAGCGGCCATGGCTCACGGGCCCAGCCGCTCCGCGGCATGTGGGATCTTCCCGGACCAGAGCACGAACCCGTGTCCACAGCATTGGCAGGCGGACTCTCAACCACTGCGCCACCAGGGAAGCCCGGGTATCTTTTTTTCTGACAAACAAAAACTCTGACCAGATTGATTGACCAGATAGATTAAATGACATTTTAAAAAACACAACTTTTAATCAAATTTCTGGAGGAAACCATGCAAGACGTGCTTTGTCTTGTGTGTCATTAACGCCCACGATTACTAACAGGGCATGGTGCAGAAACGAGGAAGCCTGGGTTCTGGTCACTTTTCTACCTTTAGCCGATTGTGTGCTCTTAGGCCCCTACTCACTTCCTCTTTATAAAGGATGTTCTCCCTGGTCCCTTCCAGCTTTTTAAAATGAGCTACAATTCAGTCTGTTGTAAGGCGAATCACCAAGCAGCAGTGATGGAATCCAGGCAGTATGAGGTATGGCCCCTATCCTGTAGGAGCGTATACCTTCCCTATGATTCAAAATATATACAGCTGAAAAGATAACCAACAAAACAAGAAAGCCTATGGCTCAGTTCCAAACAAGAGGATGTCCACCAAATGTGACAGGAACTCAGAGAGGAGTAACAGTTCCGTTGGAGGCAGGGTGGTTAGAAAGGGCTTCCGGTGGTGAAACACAGACACCGAGAAGACATTTCAGTTGGAGAAATTACAAGAGTGAGCAAGAACACAAAAACAAGAAAGCCCAATGTGGAGAAATTTCCCAGGGAGGGTTGTAAATCTAGAACTTCTTTGACGTGGCAGCAGATAAAAACCTTCCAGTCAGTGAACCACCTCAAAGTACCAGGCATGTTTCGAGGGTGAGAGTAAGGACTTTTGCCCCCTGTCCTTCCCACAGCTCACCAGCTGAGCCAGGGCCTGGCACACGGTGTGTTCAACGCTCGAGAATGGGTCCAGAATCATCTGGGCATTTGAAAGTGCAATTTTCAGCTATGGAAGAAGGAATGTTGAAACCCATGTTTGCCCACTTTTAATTTATATGTTAGAACAGCATAGGCTAGGAGAGCCATCCATGATTTTTTTCTTTTTTCTTTTTGGCCACACCATGCAGCATGTGGGGATCTTAGTTCCCTGACCAGGGACTGAACCCGTGCCCCTGCAGTGGAAGCGCAGAGTCCTAACCACTGGACCGCCAGGGAAGTCCCCAGGATTTTTTTCTTTTAAGCTGATTTCTAGCTATCTGGAGGTGTGATTTTACGGTACAAATAGTGCTTTTTTTCTCTCTTCCCCCTAGCACACGCCTGTACAAAGACCTAACTATAAATGTACCACATCAACACTGAATTCTATTCATAATTCCTCACGCATCTTTCCTTGGTTTAATTGCATGTACTAATGCAAACTTCATTATACCTTCATAATTGTTCTGGGACTTGTTTTTCCATTCTCAATTAACTGCTATCCTGGAGTTGAGGAAGAAACGGAGGAAACACAGGCTTGAGCAAAAGCTAGATTTATCATGTTAAAATAGTGAAAAGGGCACCAAAAGGACTGGGTCTGATGAAGTTTTTGTTGACGTGGCATGGAGAGGTGAAGTTATATCGGCAGAAAGGGTTAGGTGAGATGGTATCATTTCTTGGTCTCACTGATGGCTGTTCTTTGGATGGTCATTTTTGTGTGGTTTGCATTGTTACTGAAGCAGGTCAAATGACTCAGGGATTCACTCCTTAATTATAAAATATAGGGATTTATTTTTTTATTCTTATTTTTTATATTTATTTATTTATTTGGTTGCACTGGGTCTTAGTTGCGATACGCATGTGGGGTCGAACCTGGGCGCCCTGCATTGGGAGCGCGGAGTCTTATCCACTTCGCCACCAAAGAAGTCCCTATAGAGATTTATTTTTTTCCCCTGGAACTAAGAGTATTTCGCAAGAAAGTAAAGAATGGTGATAATCGAATCCACTTTGGACAACCGGTTAAGTTAGTCTGTTCTGGGTGGCTAGATGGTTTGTAAATGAAGCCTTTTATTTATTTGTCTATATCTATCTATCTGTCTATCTATCTATCTATCTATCTACCTATCAGTAATGATTATGACGCTAAGGAGAAGAAGAAGATATTTCTGAAGCACATCTTTCACTAAAACAACAATTCTCCCATAATTGAGGAGGCCTCCAAGGGGGTTCACTGGGGAAAATCCACCTTCTCCTGGGACCCATTTTATTTTCTATCCCGTTCATCTAATTAGCAACAGGAGAAGTTGCTATCTAGATTACAGACTCAAAGCGTGATTTCAAATTCTCATCTCAGAGGGGGTAAGAAGTTTAACACACAGAATTTTCAAGGCCTAAGTGGCAGGTCCAGGAGGCGTGGGACCAGATCATATCATGGTAGTGTGAGCTGAAGTGATCTGCATCTGATTTTGATGGAACAAAGGTGTCATGGAAACAGTTCCTTCATGCTAAAGGATGCTAAGCAAATATTTGCAAAAGACAGTCTACACAAATCCCCAGAGGCAAATGTCAAAGCCTGTGCAGGTAGGAGGCAACCTTTTAGTGGCAGAAATGTAGCCATTAGTACTATGAACAGCCTGAAATTGGGGGGCTTAGAAAATGAACAATCAATCATCCCACAAAAGTCACAGCCAATTAACATTTCAGGATGAAACTTGACTGAATTCACCTGTGGAAATTAATTACTTAACCTTGGAAGAACTGACTCATTGTTTCAGCAAAACACTTGTTTCCAAAAGCCAAACTGGTGTGCCTGTGACTTGAGGTTAAGGATAGTCTAGGTCAAAAGTTTGCAAACTTCTGTTTGACATCTCATTACATGGAGGGTTGTTAAAATACAGGTTGCAGGGCCCCTGCCGCAAGACATCAGTTAGTTTTAGGTGGAATTCAATCATTTCCATTTCTAACAAAGTCTTGAGACGAAAAGTTTGAGAACCAACAGATCAGATGCCAAAATTCTATGATTTTTTTTTTCCTCAATGACCCCACCTGATCTGTTTCCCTAGGACTAAACAATATACTGAAAACAAAACAACCAATATTTCAGGATAAACAATACTGTATAATTTGGAAATACTTAATAAACATGAATTCAAATGGTGGATAATCGGATCTCTTGAATAAGATTTCCTTTGGAAAGTTAATTGGTACTTTTAGGAAGAATGGCAGAAAATGGATATACAGAAAGGTGCTAGTTGCTGTTATTTAAATAAGAGAAACCCTAGTTGCAGGTCATCCTGCCCCAAATGCATTTTCTAATTTACTATATACAGTGTGCACACCTGTGCATAATCCCAGTCTTTCACAAAATATAGATTAGGACTATTTACCGACAAACAGTGATGTTTTGAGTATCTAGTGTGCCATAAGCTGAAATGGAGGAGGGTGCAGGAGAAGGATACAAACTTTTTTAAAAAATGAGAAAAAGTCAGAAAATACCGTATATCGGTGCAGACGCAGAGCAACCAGAACATGCACGCACTCCTGGTGGAAGCGGGAATTGGGACCACTCTGGAAAACTGGCAGTATCTACTCAGGCTGAGCACAGACGTATCCTCTCCCCAAGCAATTCCATCCCCAGCTATTTGCGTACATGTTTATCAAAGGGCGCATAGCTCAACATTCACTGCAGCCGTGTTCATGATAGACCCAAATGCCCACCAACGGTTGTTATACAGCAGGGTTTCTCTACCTTGGCACTACTGGCATTTTAGGCTGAATATGCCTTGTTTGGGGGGGCCGTCCTGTGCACCGTAGGATGTTTAGAAGCATCCCTGGCCTCTACTCACTAGATGCAGTAGCATCTCTTGCCCCCTCTCCCCAAGGTGTGGCAACCAGTAATGTCTCCAGATATCGCCAAATGTTCCCTGGGGGGCAAAGTCATCCCCCCTCCCCAACCGCACACACCTCCTTCTCTCTGCACAGCAGTGAGAATGAATCGGTAGAACTGCCTGCAACAACCAAAAAAGGAATCTCACAAACATAACACTGAGCAAAAAAAGGCAGACAGAAAAAGTACATGCTGTATATTTCCATTTCTATAAAGGACAAAAGCAGGTAAAAATATCTATGCTGTCAGACATCAGGGTAGTGACTGGGATGCTGGTTATTTCTGTGTCTTGATGCCGGTTGCATGGGTGTGCCTAGTTTGTGAAACTGCATCATTCTGAACCCTAATGATATGTGCACTTGCTATGTTATATAATCTCACCAGAAATGAATGAATGAATGCATAAATAATGAGTCAAAGTCCTTCTCCCAGAAATATTCTTCCAGCGGAGTCTCCCAGGTGAATGGGGATCAGGTGTCTTTCTGGAATAACTAGTATTTATGGTTATCACTTCTAATCAAATACTCTGCAGGACCACATACCAGAGCCCACATCACTTCTTCCCTAAGCAGACCAAGGCTGTTTCCACTCCGGCTCCTGACACCAGCCACCCTTAGCCATGACCCGACGACCTCTCCTTCCTACCAGTGGGCAATGCCCAGCAGAAAGGGAGTCAAGAGGAAACAGAACAGGAGGTCAAAAGTGAATTTAAAAACCCCTTGTGCTCATCAACACAAAACTGAGTGCCAGCATTAAGGCACTTATAAGCTACATTAGATAAGGATGAGAATTCCCTGGCGGTCTAGTTGTTAGGACTCCACGCTTTCACTGCTGAGGGTGCAGGTTCAATCCCTGGTCGGGGAACTAAGATCCCATGAGCTGCACGGAGCGGCCAAAAAAAAAAAAATTATAGATTAGACAACAATGGAGGGGGCACCTGCATGGACAAGCAGAATGTATGTTAAAACAGGGTACCAAGGGGCTTCCCTGGTGGCGCAGTGGTTGAGAATCCGCCTGCCAATGCAGGGGACACAGGTTCGAGCCCTGGTCTGGGAAGATCCAATGTGCTGCGGAGCAACTAGGCCCGTGAGCCACAACTACTGAACCTGCGTGTCTGGAGCCTGTGCTCCGCAACAAGAGAGGCCGCGATAGTGAGAGGCCCACGCACCGCGGTAAAGAGTGGACCCCGCTTGCCGCAACTAGAGAAAGCCCTGAAAGCCCTGGCACAGAAACGAAGACCCAACACAGCCAAAAAAATAAAATAAATAAACAAATGTGGGGTTTAAAAAAAAAACAACAGGGTACAAAGAAGTGTGAATGACAGAGCTAGTAGCTGGCATCAGGGGCTCTCACCCCTTCTTGCTCAATGAGGAAATTCTGAGTCTCAACTCAGAAGGTCACTGGTCTCCCAGTGACCTCCCAGCCCAGGGTCACTGCGCTAGCAGAGGCTAACCCAGCACTCGAGCGTGAGCAGCTTTGCTCCAGCGTGCGTGCTGTTAGTCACTGTGCCATCCTGTGCCCTTCAGGCAGGTTCAGGGACGTCTAGGTGTCAGCACCCAGATCTGCTTCATAGTCGAACCATGAGAAATAAGGAGAGCCGTTTTCACTTTCACTAAGACACGTGACTTTCTTTCTCCAGCCTTCTTTTTCTTTCTCTCACATTCAGTCCATCAGCATGTGCTGAGAATGCACCTGGACCTGAAGCACTATGAAATTTCTTTTCCTTTCCTTCCAGCTTCTTCTTCTTTTTTTTTTTTTTTTGCGGTACGCGGGCCTCTCACTGTTCTGGCCTCTCCCGTTGCAGACCACAGGCTCCGGACGTGCAGGCTCAGCGGCCATGGCTCACGGGCCTAGCCGCTCCACGGTATGTGGGATCCTCCCGGACCGGGGCACGAACCCGCGTCCCCTGCATCAGCAGGCGAACTCTCAACCACTGCGCCACCAGGGAAGCCCCTCTTCCAGCTTCTTTATCGCTCAGAAAACCATCTGGACAAATCTTTTCCTTCGGTTCATGTTGTAATTCCAAATTCCACCTCCCTCTTCAGGTGATCACATTTCTGCAGGTTTTGACCTGATCCAGAGGAATAACTGGCCCTGGGCCAAACTGGGTTTCTCAAGCCAGATCCTTGAACTGATAATAATTAACCAGGCACCTGGAAATAATCCCAAGGGACAGAGCCCTTGTGAACCATCCTTATCTCTTCTCTTTTTGCAGAGAACAATTCACCAATTGCCATGTAGATGATCCTTTAAGGTTCACAACACCTCTGTGAAGTAGGCAAAATTATTATCACCATTTTACAGAAGAGCAAGTGAGACTTAGGCCCAGCTATTACCCAACCTCAGGAAGTCAGGCAGCATTAGAGCCGAGCTCTGAATTTATATATTTACATATTGAACTGCTTCCCAATAAAAACAGATTTATAAGGGTATATAAAAATTCATTCCGGGCTTCCCTGGTGGCGTAGTGGTTGAGAGTCCACCTGCTGATGCAGGGGACATGGGTTCGTGCCCCGGTCCGCGAGGATCCCACATGCCGCAGAGCGGCTGGGCCCATGAGCCATGGCCGCTGAGCCTGCGCGTCCGGAGCCTGTGCTCCGCAACGGGAGAGGCCACAGCAGTGAGAGGCCCGCGTACCGCAAAAAAAAAAAATAATAAAATAAAATAAAAAAATTCATTCCGAGCTCCTTCTCTTCCCAGGGGCCAAGGCTACAGTTGGTGGAGGTGGGACCAGCATGTCCTAGAGCCAGGACTTCAGCTAAGCACTGTGGGAAAGCCTAGTTACACAGAGTGGGATGGAGAAAATAAGTGAATATACTGAGGTTAATGGGAGCCAGGTTCCTCATTTCTGCGGAAGGAAATGGAGAATAAAGGAATAAAGCCTTTGTTGTTGGATTGGAACTGGAGATCGTGTGAATTTGTGGATTACTTTTTTTTTTTTTTGGCCTCACCACGTGGTTTGCAGGATAGTTCCCTGACCCCGGATTGAACCTGGACCATGGCAGTGAAAGGGCCGACTCCTAACCACTGGACCACCAGGGAATTCCCTATGGTTTTTAACATATAAATAGAGAGATGGATAGATAGGCATGTGTGTGTGAAGGTGTGAGATAATGTGTGAATGAGTTGGAGTATGTGTTTTATTTTTAAAATTTTTTTAATAAGGTATGACTGTTTGTTTATTTATTTATTTTTGGCTGTGCCACGGGGCTTGCAGGATCTTAGCTCCCCAACCAGGGATCGAACCCATGGCCCCTGCAGTGGAAGCGTGGAGTCTTAACCTCTGGACCGCCAGGGAAGTTCCTGGAGTAGGTGCTATAGAATGCACATGTGTGAGTGTGTATGTGTGTGTCACATGTGTATATAGATATTGTGTATACACGTACATATATAATTTTATTCTAACTCTGAACCCTGAAAGGGCACAGAAGTCATAATACCCTTGCGTGACCAGATCTTGGTTTCTAAATACCAATCTGTACTAAATAGAGCCAGGGTTCTTTGGAGAAAACGGCTGACTCCAAAGCTGGGGCAGGTTAAGTACAAGATTAGCTTGGAAGGTCTCCTTGTCCCAGAAAGTCAGGAAGTGCTCGAAGAATGACAGGGGTGTGTTGAAGAAGCCAACTTGAAGGGGCCCTCACTGGTCAAGTCTGGAACACTCTGAATAGCAAAATAAGTATAACCAGTAATGGATTATAACCCATTGAATAAAATGGGAATCCATGTCCATGGGAATATAAATAAACAAACAAACAAACACATGGAGAGAAGAGAAAGCTCGACATTATAGATGAAAGCCAACTAATCAATATAGAAGCAGGGATTTGGCAACTGACAGAGTAATAGAGTCTGGCAAGAACCATCAGTGGATGATATAACTGGGGTGTGAACGTTTGAAGAACAGGATATCTACATAGTTTCAAAGTTTCTCCTGAAAAATATGTATCAGTTATTAGTATCAATTCAAAATACTTAGGAATTTACTTTAGAGATGAGACATTGGCAAGCACTATTTTAACCAAGGGTCAAAGTTAACATCACCACTATAGGGACTTCCCAGGTGGCTCAGTGGTTAAGAATCTGCCTGCCAATGCAGGGGACACGGGTTCAAGCCCTGGTCCGGGAAGATCCCACGTGCTGCTGAGCAACTAAGCCTGTGTGCCACAACTACTTAGCCTGTGCTCTCGAGCCTGCGAGCCACAACTACTGAGCCCGCGTGCCACAACTACTGAAGCCCTTGCGCCTAAAGCCGGTGCTCCACACGAGAGAAGCCACTGCAATGAGAAGCCCATGCACCACAACAAAGAGTAGCCCCCGCTCACTGCAACTAGAGAAAGCCCGCGCAGCAACGAAGATCCAACACAGCCATAAATAAATAAATAAATATTTTAAAAAAGTCTGCATACCTCAACTAAGATCCGGCACAGCCTTAATTAATTAATTAATTAATTATTTTTTAAAAATCACCACCATCAGAACAAATCAACATCTCATGCTTCCACAGCGTTACTTCTCTGACATATTTGCCCAAAGGCAGAACTTGAACCTAATCATGAGGATACATCAGACCTGCACTCTTCCAAATTTATAAGATCTTGAAAGACAGACAGACTGAGAAATAGTTCTAAACTGGAGGAGCCTAAAGAGATATGACAGCTACGTGTAGCTCGAGATCCTTACTCAGGTCTTAGATTTATGAAGGACATTATTAATACAACTGGTGATACTGGAATAGGGCCTGTGGATTAAAGAGTAATGCTGTAGCGCTTGATGGTTGTTGTAAGGCCAACTGGCCCGAGGCAGGGGAACGCAATCAGATTCACAGGTTGCATCAGACCGAAACTCTCCGGACCACCCCGTTCCAGAAACTGACCTGGAGGCTTTCCGGACCACCCAGTTCCAGGAACTGACCTGGGGACCTTCCACCCGGCCCAGCCTTCTCGCCTTTCGAGGGGCGGGACTAGCGGTCCCAAAACTGATGTAGCCGGCACCAGATATTGCCACGATACCCGAAGAGACCACCAGATAAGGAATACCCTGCGCCCTCCCAGATTCACCACACCCCTTTCCCTTCCTCCCCTATAAAATCTTGCCCAACCCTCGCCCGGGTGCGACTTCTCTGGCCCCTTTCTCTCGGACCAGTGAACCTCGCCCGGGAGCGCCCCCTAATAAAGCTCACTTGAAGCTTTCCTCTGTTTCGCGGTGCCGTTTGTTAAGATCCGAACTTACAGTTGTATTATGGTATGATACTATACAGGAGAGCCTCTTTGTTGTTAGGAAATACACTTTGAAATAGTAAGAGGTAATTTGCAAACGGTTCAGGAAAAGCATAAATGTGAGAGAGAGAGGAAGAAAGGAATAAGGCAAATATGGTGGAATGTTATGGGTTGGGGAGCGTAAGTGAAGGGTATAGGAGAGCTCTTTATACTATTCTAATAAGTATATAAGTATTATAAGTATAGTAATTTTTAAATTAGTTTAAAATAAAAGGTTGAAAACTCATGAAGCTCTTCAAACATTTCCTAGATATTCAAGGAGTAGTATTTTCATTAAGTACATTACTTAAGCCACAGAACTCCTAAAAGGCAGCCTGATGGATTAGACTGATCATGAATTAGGGATCAAACAAACCTAGATTAAGTCATTTTACCTTGGATAGCCTTGGTTTTCTCATCCACAAATTGGAGATAATAATATCTACCTCCCTCAGAGGATTTCTGAGAGGTATTAAATGACAGCCAAATGAAGCATCAGTATTGTCTTTCTGCTGTCTCCTTGAGAAAACCTTTGTTCTGGAGAATTTCTTCTTTAGACAAAATTTATATTACCTGCATCAACAAAACAGTGCCAGTGTTGGAGCTGTCTAGGATGCAGAAATAGCCCCAGTCTACAGAATTAACTTAGGACAACAATTCTACTTCAAGATCATGACCAGAGTCAGCTCTTCCCCACTTTTTCTGACCAAATAGAAACTTTGCCCCTCTGAGTTTTTGAAATCTGGTTTTTAATGTAGGGTGGTATATTCAGGAAGTAATTTTTTCAACAGTTTTCACACCAGGGCACATAGAAGACAGTCATTGTCTGGCACCCATTAAAAAAAAAAAAAAAAGAACAAAGTTCTCTCATCTACAGGTGTCTGGCCAAGGGTCCCCAGCTGCCGTGGGCCTTGTATGCCATACATGCTGCCCGGATCACCATGTAGCCAATTTGTAGCCTCGCCCAGGAGATCAGCATGCACAGACACAGCTGGGAAGCTCAGCAATGCACAGAAAGTATAACAAGGAAAGAGGCTGCCATTACAGGAAGCAGTTTGGGAACAAACCTAAAGCACTCCGTACACTTCCGGAAAAGATGGAGCCGTTTGTAGCTGCACTCAGAATGAGGCTGTGCAGGGCCCTGGGACCTTCAGAACAACTCCACAGTTCTATTCTCAGGCTCCACGTCTTGTCAGTAGTGACCTATTGTTGCAATTAATTTGTGTGTGTTTAATGTTTATTTATTGTTTATTTATTTATTTATTTTTGGCTGCGTTGGGTCTTCGTTGCCGCGCGCGGGCTTTTTCTAGTTGCGGCGAGCGGAGGTTGCTCTTCCTTGCGGTGCACGTGCTTCTCATTGCAGTGGCTTCTCTTGTTGTGGAGCACGGGCTCTAGGCGTGCGGGCTCAGTAGTTGTGGCTCGCGGGTTCTAGAGCACAGGCTCAGTAGTTGTGGCGCACGGGCTTAGTTGCTCCGCAGCATGGGGGATCTTCCCGGACCAGAGCTCAAACCCATGTCCCCTGCATAGGCAGGTGGATTCTTAACCACTGCGCCACCAGGGAAGCCCTGTTGCAATTAATTTTATTCCCAATCCTGTCTTGTCCTTAATTTCACTTCCCCTCCTATCTTAACCTTCCCTTTTATGGCTTTGAAGCTAGAAAGCCACTCCACACCTAGCTTTTGCCTGATTGACAAGACCGAAGCCTTGTGACTTTACAGGGCTCAGGACTGAGCCCTGTAAAGTCACAAAGAGCAGCTAAAAACAGCTGCGCACAGCTTAGTATTCGAATGGAAAATTCTACCAGGGTGGCTGATTTACCGTCTATAAAAATTGTTAATGATTTTTCACCATGGTTAGAAGGAGGTCAGTTAGGATTGCAAAGATTATAGGAATTTGAAATTCACTTCATTCCTAATAAGGACAAAACTAGAGACACACATTTATTGATCCTCAGAGATAAAAACAAATGCTTGTGAAACTCTGTCAGACCCTGCCCTAAATTTGTCAAGCTTGGTAACACAAGAAATAGTCTTTGAAGCAGCAAAGTGGTGTGCATTTAAATGACCCCCTCCTAAGTTTCTAGGTGGTCAAATATAGCTAGCACAGACCAATGCACACACATACAAATGGAGACTGCGGCCAAGGGGCAAATCTTGTGAAATGGAAGAAACAAAAGGTAAAAGCCACAAAAACACTAACTGGGACTCCAGCACAAACCCTTCATCTCACTGTTAAAGAGCTGGGAGAAAAAGGTCATAGGCTGGAGAGAGCAAATAAGGTTTTTTAGACAGGAGGGAATCGTAGCCATTTGATTCTTCAAAGGAGGAGGAATTATGGTTTGCATAAAACCAAAGAAAAGCGTCAAATTTCAGTAACTACCTATTAGGACATTATCTTGATTAAATGGGTTGTTTTATGTTTTAAGTGTCTTAGCTAATTGCTTAGTCAAAGGATTCAGGAGGAAGAAACCTGAATTAACTTTTTAGCCATGCAATGTGTCCTTAATTCAACGTTGGACAATTTCATCTTTTAATCCATCCAGTCTTCAAAACAAATTCAAGTGTCTTCGGCACTTATGAGTTGGGCATCTTTGGGAAAGTAACACAAACTCTCGGTACCTCGGCTTCCTCATTTATAAAACAGAGATTGAAACAATCCAAGGCTCAAAGAAACAAAGTCCAAAAGGCCCTTAGTCCTCTTCCAAGAAGATAGACCAAAGGCCAACAAGCACATGAAAAGATGTTCCACATCATTGCTTATTAGGGAAATGCAAACCAAACCACAGGAGATACCACTGCACACCCACTAGAATGGGTAAAATACAAAGACAGGCAATAATGAGTGTTGGCAAGGATGTGAAGAAATTGGAACCCTCATACACTGCTGGTGGGAATGCAAAATGGTGCACCTGCTTTGGAAACCAGCTTGGCAGTTCCTCAAAATGTTAAACATGGAGTTACCATATGCACCAACCATTTTTAAAAATTTTTTTCAATTTTTTTATTTTTTGGCAAGCACGTGGGATCTTAGTTCCTCGACCAGGGATCGAACCTGTGCCCCCTGCAGTGGAAGCGCAGAGTCTTAACCACTGGACCAACAGGGAAGTCCCTGGACCAGCAATTTTACTTTTAGAATCTACCCAGGAGAAATGAAAACATGTGTCTATACAAGGACTTGCCCAGGAATGTTGACAGCAGCCTTATTCATAATGGCCGAGGAGTAGAAACCACCCAAAAGTTTGACAACAGATGAATGGATAAACAAAATGTGATCTACCCACATAACAGAATAGTAGTCATCTGTATAAAGGAGTGAAGTACTGATTCATGCTACAACCTGGATAAACCTCAAAATCATTACATTAAGTGGAAGAAGCTAGACATGAAAAAACATATATATAGCTTGATTTATATGAAATGTCCAGAAAAGGCAAATCTACGAAAACAGAAAACAAAGGGTTGTAAACGGGTGTGAGGTTTCTTCTGCAGGTGATAAAAGTATTCTAAATTAAATTGGGGTAATGGCAGTGCACCTGTAAATATACTAAAAATCATTGACTTTTGTACTTGAAAAAGGTGTTTAACGGTATGTGATTTATATACCTGAATTACATACCTCAATTCTGCGGTGTATAAATTATACCTCAATAAAGCTGTAAACTTAGAGGAAAAAAGGAAGTTTGTCCAGTGCCTGAGACTGAAAAGAACTCATGTGATGGTGATGTACCTGCCTTCTTTTGTAGTGACTAGACCTGGATTGATTGTCAGCTGTCAGTGATTCGGGCAGTAGAAGACTTTTGGGTTTGCATGAAAGCAACACTGTTGCAGGAAAAAAAAAAATGGGGCGCGAGAGGACGGTCACATCCCGGGGTCTCAGGCGAGTCCCTGGGACGGGGCTGCCAAGTGAGGGACCTTGGCTTCGTGCAGGAAGGAATTCAAGAGCGAGCGGAAGTACAGTGAAAGCAGATTTTTTCAAAGAGATACACACTCCACAGGCGAGAGGCCCCAGGGTAAGGTAAGGGGTTGTTAGTTTTTATGAGATGGGTAATTTCATAGGCTAATGAGTGGGAGGATTATTCCAACTATTTTGGGGAAGGGGCGGAGATTTCCAGGCATTGGGTCACCACCCATGTTTTGGCCTTTTACGGTTGGTCTGGGAACTGTCATGGCGCCTGTGGGTGTGTCATTTAGCTGATGCATTACAATGAGGCTCAAGGTCCACTGGAAGTCGAATCTTCCACCATCTTGGGCTTAGTTGGTTCTAACCAGTTTATGTCGTGTCCTCAAGGGCTCTGTCATTCTTTTAACCTGCCTCAACACCACGCTTATTTTATAGTAGCAACATAGGGGAATCAAATTCAGTCTGACGCCAAGCACTGTGTGTGAGTTGAGGCTCACAAAGATAGAAGTCTTACTGTCTCTCCAGGACTCCACTCTGTCGGGTTTCCAGAGATACTGAAACATCAATAAACCCTCAGAAGAAGATAAGGGCTACCAGGGAGGAAAAAAGAACACAGAGGACTAACTCTGCCTGAGGTCAGAGGTACGAGGTCAGAGATTTCACAGAGCTCAGTACAGTTCAGCTGGGCCCTCAAAGATAATCAGGATTTCTCTAGGCAAAGAGAGGCCTAGGGGAAAAACTGGCTGAAAGGCCAAGCAGTCTTCTTAGCAATTATACATGGAATTCAAGTGGTAGCAAAATAAAGCACTTTACATTTTCTGAATATTTAAAATCAGAGCTTCTCAGGGTCAAAGGGACTGGCAAATTCCCTTAATTGTTGATTTTACTTTTCTAGCCCTGAACTAAGACAGCTTCAATCCCCAAATGCATGAAGACGGTGATGTATGCTGACCTCAGCAATCAGATGACCCCTAACTCCTGCAGACCCACCCACACTCCCAAAGTTTTCTGATGGATTTAGCATAGGTGGTAAGGATGCCTGCCCTTTGGAAAAGGAAGTAGGGGGCAGGATTCCTGCCCCCCGGGCCTGCTTAGAGGCTGAAATAGAACTGAAAATAACAAAATAAACTTTCTGCAAAACTGCAGGAGAATTTCCTTCATTTGGAGAAAATATCGTGTTTAAGAGAAGCAGAGGGCTTCCCTGGTGGCGCAGTGGTTAAGAATCCGCCTGCCAATGCAGGGGACACGGGTTCGAGCCCTGGTCCGGGAAGATCCCACATGCCGCGGAGCAACTAAGCCCGTGTGCCACAACTACTGAGCCCACGAGCCACAACTACTGAGCCCACGTGCCACAACTGCTGAGCCCACGTGCCACAACTACTGAAGCCTGCGTGCCTGTGCTCCGCAACAAGAGAAGCCACTGCAGTGAGAAGCCTGCACACCACAACGAAGAGTAGCCCCCGCTCACCGCAACTAGAGAAAGCCCGTGCGCAGCAACCAAGACCCAACACAGCCAAAAATAAATAAACTAATTAATTTAAAAATTTTTCTTAAAAAGGAGGGAAGCAGAATCATACTCTTTTCTCTCCCATTCATTGGCTCCTCATTCAACATTCTGCTTTGGCCACTCAACTTCTGGCCAAGCCAAAAGTCTAGGTCCTGGTGCCAATCATCCAGTTCACATTCTCACTTTTGGGGTACAGGAGATGGGGATGAGGCACAGAAGCGGGGCTGAGGGCGACCAGGACCCACGCACCCAGTTAAGATGCGATGGAAGTGGCTTTATGACTGAAGTAGGAGTAAAGTGGGTGGGCAGGGTGGCTGCTTCTGGCGGGGGAAGAGCAGAGAAGCGTCTCTGAGGAAGCACGTGACATCTCAGCTAGATCTGGAGAACAAGCCACGGTGAGCAGAAGAGGCAAAGAGCATTTCAGAACAAGGGAACAGCATGAGCAAGGGCCTGCAGACCATTTGTCTTCTAGATTGTTAGGATGACAGAAGCCTGGCAGAGTTCAGAGGCTCTCAACTCATCACAGGGTGCTGCTTCCTAATAAGAGGAAAGAGAAACCAGCCACTTAAGGCTCTAGGCATGTGATGTTGCTAAGAAAAGCAACAGCTGAGGGGTAACCTCTGTGGGCCACATATCCAGTTTTTAGCAAAAAATTATCCCTGTACCTTCAAAACCAAAGGTTCTTCCTCTCTTTTCTTTTTTTTTTTGATCGCACACAGAAGTTTTAAAATTGTAACACTAAAACTTCAACAATCCACATCAAAGAAGTTCATCTGTTCCCCCTCTCTTTGAACATTTAATGAGTTCCTACAATGGGATGGGGTACAATTTGTACGCCCCCCAAAATATTTATTTATTTATTTGCGCCGGGTCTTAGTTGCAGCAGGTGGGCTCCTTAGTTGTGGCATGCGAACTCTTAGTTGCGGCATGCATATGGGATCTAGTTCCCCGACCAGGGATCGAACCTGGGCCCCCTGCGATGGGAGCACAGAGTCTTATCCACTGTGCCACCAGGGAAGTCCCCTGACAAGGAGATATTTTGATGATGAATCAGGCTCAGAGAAATTAAACATCTTGCCCAAAGTTATACAGACTGCAGGTGGCAGAGCCAGGACTGCTTTTAAATCCCCCCAGCAAATTGGGAGCCGCCGTCTGACGCTGCAGAGTAAACAGATCTTTATTTAGGTCATTTGTCAAAAACACTCTACAGTTGCTTAAACCTGAAATGCATTCAACTGGTGACCACTGATTTTAGTTCAGTTGGGCCTAATTCCTATTATTATTATTTTTTTGTCTTCAATCTCCTTTTAGCTTCCTTAGTATGAAATTAAGATAGGTCACCATAGGAAGAAATGTTATTTCTGAATATGAAGTATTAATAATATTTTCATTAAACTAATGAAATTTTAATATTAATTTGATATTTTAAAAGTCTTTATTGAGATAGAATTGACACACAGCACTGTGTAAGTGTAAGGCATGTGGCATAATAATTCGACTTATATACATCACGAAACCGATGACCGCAATAAGTTTAGTGAATCTCCATCATATAGATACAAAAGAAAAAGAAAAAATACTTTTTCCTTGTGATGAGAACGTTTAGGATTTACTCTAAGAACTTTCATATAGAACATACAGCAGTGTTCATTATATTAATTATGACGTAGGTTACATCCCATATTTATCTTATAAATGGAAGTTTGTATCTTTTGACTGCCTTCATCCAATTTCCACCCCCATGTAACCACAGATCTGATCTCTTTTACTATGAGTTTGTTGGTTTTTGAAGTATAATTGACCTATGTTAGTTCGTGTTACACAGCACAGTAATTTGCTATTTCTACACGTTTCAAAATAATCCCCACGATACGTCTGGTTACCATCTGTCACCACGCAAAGATATTACAGTATTATTGACTCTGTTCCCCATGCTGTACGTTTCATACCCGCGACTCATTTATCTTTGCAACTGGAAGTTTGTACCTCTTAATCTCCCTCACATATTTCTCTCCATCCCCCAACCTCCCCCACTCTGGCAACCACCTGTTTGTTCTCTGTATCTACAACTCTGTTTTGTTGTTTTTTCATTTGTTTTGTTTTTTAGATTCCACATATAAGTGAAATCATATGGTATTTTTCTTTCTTTATTTGACTCATTTCACTTAGCATAATACTCTCTAGGTCCACCCATGTTGTCACAAATGGAAAGATTTCATTCTTCTTTATGGCTGAGTAATATTCCTGTGTGTGTGTGCGTGTGCGTGTGTGTATACCACATCTTCTTTATCCATTCATCTACTGATGGGCACTTAGGTTGTTTCCATATCTTGGCTATACTAAATAATGCAGAAACGAACACAGGGTTATATACTGATACGTTTTTTGTTTGTTTGTTTGTTTGTTTGTTTTTGCGGTACGCGGGCCTCTCACTGTTGTGGCCTCTCCCGTTGCGGAGCACAGGCTCCGGACGCGCAGGCTTAGCGACCATGGCTTACGGGCCCAGCCGCTCCGCGGCACATGGGATCTTCCTGGACCAGGGCACGAACCCGCGTCCCCTGCATCGGCAAGCGGACTCCCAACCACTGCGCCACCAGGGAAGCCCATGATACATGTTTTTGAATTAGCATTTTTGTTTTCTTTGGATAAATACCCAGCAGTGGGATTGCTGGATCGTATGGTAGTTCTATTTTTAATTGTTTTGAGGAGAGATGGTATTTCCTTGAAAAAGAACTCACAGATATCCCAACTCACTGATTTCCTTTCCTATGCAGTTGACAAAAGTCAGTATTTCTAGCAGATACAAAAACAGAGATTGTTCAAGCTAATAGTAAAACTTATCCCCCAAATTTCCTTCCCCTGCAAGTCTGCACACACACCCAGTGATCCTGGAAACTCTGTGAGCATGATGTGTTTGAGAAACATAAATTCCCTCTGGACATAGCAAGATCCCAGCCAAATCCCTGGGGCCACGACTACGAGTTCCCAGAAGCAGCTTTATTTAGATCTGTTCTTCCTCCCTCCTCTCAAGTTTCCAGCATTCGGCACCTCAGCACTGCATCTGTATGTATAAAGGGACTAAAGCAACTAGCCAGCCTCCAATAATGACAGAGAGTCCGGCCAGTATGGACTCTATAGCAGAGACTCAACAAGCCTCCCCTTTCAAGGGCACATGGGTACATACAAGACAGAGAATTCCAGAAGGGCTGGTCCATAGTCTGGTTCCTGGGGGGAAAAAATGAGAGGCAAGTAGAATCTGTCTTCCAAGCCCACAATCTCCAATTTTCTTCTTTTCTCTATTCCTTCCCTATCAGATATCTTGGCATTCCTTTTTCCTCCCATCTCCAACAAAGCCTGCTCTCAGATTTTTTTTCTGAGATTTTTTCAGAATGAGAAAGGAGGAAAGGCTCTTTTCTCATTCATTCATTAATATGAATTTGAAATAAGCTACCACTGAATCATATCAGAAATATTCCTTTGTAGCAAGTGGGGCAGAAACCACTGGTCAGTTTTGAAATCTTTAAATCCACAGACCACATGATGAATGAAGCATGCCCACTGAAAGACCCTGTCACAGGCAGAGCCATGCAGCCTGGAGGGGCACATGATGCATAACTCATAAGGGGAGTAGGAGGCAGTGAACTTGAACGTCTGGCAAGCCCCTGTCACAGGAGAGCCATGCAGCCTGGAGGGGCACATGATGCATAACTCATAAGGGAAGTAGGAGGCAGTGAACTTGAATGTCTGGCCGGTAAAAGGATCTTTTCTCCAGTTGGTAGTCAGCCACAGCTGAGTCAGATGAGAAACTAAAATGTGGCCATCTTGTTGTAGATGGGATTAATGAATGGAACTGGGGAGGAGAGAGTTGGGGGGAAAGTGGGGGAAAGATGGAGGGAGGAGAAGTGGGGAGGAACCCTCATTTCACAACAGCTGGTGAAGTCTGTTGGGCAGTATCTTTCAAGGCCCTTGTGAACTCTCTTTGTATAACACTTCTGTCCTCATGGGCCCCTTCGCTTGAGTGGACCACCCAGGAATTCTCATCTTCCAAGAGGCTTCCAGAGGACCTGTCATGGCCGAAGGGCCTTACTGTGTATGAGGAGACCGTGTTTTGTTTTGCGTTTTGACACTGCCACCCTGGCCACACCTGACCCGAATGGTCTGGGGCCTCAATGGAGGGCAGCGCGTCTACACAGAAGTCAGCCACAGCCCAGGAAGTGGCCTGGAATGAGAAAAGGGTTGCTCGATGTACAGTGACAACACGACCCACAGCAAGCCTCTCTGGGAATAAATACCTGAAGGAGACAGAGGAATTGCCATCAACGGAACAGCCCAGAATCTGGCTGGAGACACGAGGGGAAGGCATTGAAAGTAGAAGCCGCGGGGCCCACAAGCAAGTGAAAACTCTGAAGCAGATGTAAGACTTTCATATAAATAAAAAGAAGCAGAATGAAGATGCTGACACACGAGCACAGCCGACTTCTCTGTGTGGCTTGGACGGCACCACTGCTGGCTGACCATTCTCCCCAGAGCAGGGAGGACACCTGGCTGCCTGCTCTGTCCACTACAGTAGCCACGGGCACAACTGATATTTGGGGTATATTGGGTTAAATAAAATACATGATTTAAATTCATTTGACCTGTTAATTTTTGTTTCTTTAATGTAGCCACAAAAGACCTAAAATTACACATGTGGCTCACACTGTATTTCTATCAGGTGGTGTTCTAGTTCACCATGAGGCCGTTTCAACTGTGAGATCTTTTTTCTTCTGTCCTATTACTCCTTGAGAATCCTAATAAGCCCCAATCACTGCAATCAACTAGAACAATCTTAAAATGTCCAGAACAAACAATGAACATACTCATGCATCAGCAAAGAATGACCCTCAAAACAGAAATGACCCAGATTTTCACATAGCAGGAGGGACAGTTAAACAAGACAGCCACCTAAGTTTCTGATTCCCTTACCTCCTCATGACTAAGCCCTACACTCAGGCCTACCTCAGGTCCTGCAAGAGTTGGCTGGACCAGTGAAGGGCCACAGGCCTCTAACGAGAGGATCCCATACCCATAACACAGAAACAATTTTAAGGGCTCACTCTTTTAAATTTTTGAAATACACGGAGCAGTCCATTTGTTTTCCATTGTTTTGCTGATCTGTAATTGCTGGTATTCACCAGAGGTGTAAAAATCTAGTTCCAATAGAGAAATCACGTTGAGAACTCAACACTTCTGTTCTATAAATTGATTAGAATCATTAGTTAGTATCACGAACTTCAGAGTGGAAGAGACTCACAGGCCATCTTGTCCAACACTTGATAATTGAGTTCCTTGACAGGGTTTCTTCAGCCTCTACTTCTGAATATCCCTTGGGCTTGTTCACCACTGAGGAAGCTACCCATTCTGATCCCAGATCCGTGAGTTCTTATATCTCCCACCATTGACCCTGGATTCTTCTTCCAAAACTACAGCATTGGTTCAATTTCTGTTTCCTGGGCAAACGTTTTAATTATGTGAAGGCAGTGATCCCTTTTCAAGTCTTTTGCAGATTGAATATCCTTTTTGTTTGTCTTGGTCCCTTCTTTGGAAAATGGGGTCTGGCCTTTTGACCTTCTTGGCTACTCTCTTTGGAATCTGCTTTGTCAATGTCTCCCCTTACAGGTTGGTGCCCAGACCTGAATGGTCAATACGTATTTGGTCCAAGCAACACAAAAGTGAGAAGAGGGGCTTTTACCTCCCTTATTCTGGGTACTACAATCCCATATAAACAGCTTAATGGTCATGACTCCCCACTTCAATTTCTTGAGCCCTGATTTTTTTTTGACCATGATCTCTGCCAAAAGAGGTCATTTTATTTTTTTAATTAAAATAGTAATAAAAAATAAAAAAAATTATTGAAGTATAGTTGATTTACAATATTGTGTTAGTTTCAAGTGTACAGCAAAGTGATTCATATATATATACACATATATATATCTCTTTTTTTCAGATTCTTTTCCATTGTAGGTTATCACAAGGTATTGAGTATAGTTCCCTGTGCTATACAGTAGGTCCTTGTCCTGATTTCTTTTTTAACAATTATATTTATTTATTTATTTTAAATTTATTTATTTTTGGCTGCGTTAGGTCTTCGTTGCTGCGCGCGGGCTTTCTCTAGTTGCGGCGAGCGGGGGCTACTCTTCGTTGCGGTGCGCGGACTTCTCATTGCGGTGGCTTCTCTTGTTCCAGAGCACCAGCTCTAGGCGCGCGGGCTTCAGTAGTTGTGGCTCGAGGGCTCTAGGGCGCAGGCTTAGTAGTTGTGGCGCACGGGCTTAGTTGCTCCGCAGCATGTGGGATCCTCCCAGACCAGGGCTCGAACCCGTGTCCCCTACATTGGCAGGCGGATTCTTAACCACTGAGCCACCAGGGAAGTCCTGTCCTGATTTCTTTCATCACTAGGACATTACCCCTTCCCGCTTTGGGAAAACCACAGATTTAAAAAGCATTCTATCACAACAGCCTTCTAAGTAGCTGTATTTCCTTTGATTTTATGCCTGCACCAGTCCTCTATTACTAGGATTTTAGAGTATTTTTCTTTTTTTGCTATTATAAGTGACACTATGATGAAAATACTTTTAAATTAATCTTTTCCCTATCTCTGTTTATTTTTTAAGAATAAATCCCTAGGAGTAAAATTAAGTAAAAGGATATAAATATTTTCAAAGCCGTTTGATATATATGTGCCAAATTGTCCTTCAGAAAGACTGTGCAGGTTTATACTTTTCTAGTGGTCTGTATCAGAACAGTCATTGCCCATTCTGGAGTTAGATTTTTTTTTTTAACACCGATTTGAGAAGTAAAGAATTGTAATCATTTATTTTAATTTGTATTGGTGGTGAGCATTTGTATATGATTGTTTAGCATATGTATTTCTACATGTCATGGTTAATCTGATGTGTTCCTTTTTCCTATTTGTGAGATGTATTTATGTGTTAAAGATATTAACCTGGCTGCATGTTGTTTCTTTTGCAACTACTTTTTCCCCAGTGGATTTTTCTGTTTTCGCAATTTTGCCAAGTATTACCAAGGAAAATAATTAATTAATTAATTAATTATTTTTAAAAAGCATTCTAAGTCTAGGAAGCTTTGTATACAAACATCAAAATCAAGCATCCACGATGGTTCACAGCCCTGGGTGTTCCTGAGAAGTTCCTGGAGGCTGAACAAATACTGAAGTCCACATCTACCCAGGAAATCAGGAAATGTATTTTTAAAAGCTCCAGGCGACTGTAATATGTATCCAGGGTTGAATCACTAATCTCAAGAAACCATGACCTTGATGCTCATGTTGATTCAAGTTAGTTTTCCTTTGAGCGGTGAATCTGAATTTTTATTTCAAATTGAACTAGCAGAACTGAATTAGTTCACTGTAAACAACTGGAGATTATTCAAGTCATTTGGAACTTGGACCAAGGAAATGTGGAGTTAGTTTAGGAACAACTGAGACGGAATTGAAAATCACCTTAAAAGAACATCAGGCTTAGGCAACCTGGTTTATAATTGGCATGTTTGCTTACTAGCAGGGTAATTTGAGCACATCAAATAACCACACTGGTTTCATTGTCTATAAAATAAAGGCACTGGTCTAGGAATCTTTAAGATGCTCTAAATTTTGGACTCAGTTCCAGGAAAGAACTTGCAAATGAAAACTGTTAAAGTTGTATCTTGCTCTCATTTTGAAATGATCTGAATTTAGCTATTGGAGCTTCAATAGGCGCAAAGGTATTATTTAAGTGTTCAAATTGCTGCTCAAATTTAATTTATCATATTTATGCCTGATTTTAAATACCATCACATTTAAAGGAGAATTGTGTTTAATCTTTCATTTGCCAGTCAGTGTTCCTCAGTTCCTTGCCATGTCTCAAGACTACAGCACATAGGGAGGGTGGGAGGGAGGGAGACGCAAGAGGGAAGAGATATGGGGATATATGTCTATGTATAACTGACTCACTTTGTTATAAAGCAGAAACTAACACAACATTGTAAAGCAATTATACTCCAATAAAGATGTAAAAAAAAAAATGACTACAGCACATATTCGAAGTGGGTCTATGGGTTCAGAAAGGTAGCTTGGTATGTCAGCAAAATCAAGTCAGACAGTCGGTCTCTACCTCTGCCCTAATCACTATGCCTCAGTTTCTTCATCTGTAAAATGGAGATGAGTTATATCACCCACTCTGTGAGCAGAGCTGCTGTAAAGATTTTTTTAATGAATAGTTGAAACTGTAAAAATCTTTAAAAATGTTATTTTTTTTTTACTATTTTTCAGTGGTTCATTCAGTACTGGCCATGCAATGTTTATTCATAAAAACAAAAGTTAAGAGACATACATACCAGGAATCCTATTGAGTGTGACCCAGAAATGTTCATCAGGACTGTAGGTGTCCTTGGACCAGGACAGTAAGTCAAGTGCCTGCTGGTCTTGGAGGACAAAATTAGCGAATTCCCTTGTGAGGGCCACGTAGGCAGTGCCAAAGTAAATGGTCATGTTGTGAGGAGGCGGAGTTTTCAATTTCGCGGTTTTAATCATGTAGGAATTTTTTTTGTTCAGTAGTTCTTGGTGGACATATTTAGTCCGTCCAATAGCATGATCGGGAGGCAGCACGCCTGGGGTGATGTTTTTCCCTTTAAATCCTTTCAGATACTGAACTATCTCCCTGTTGGTTTTCAGGGGGAAATCTTGCCCACAGGTGTTGATGGCATATTTCCACAGAACCTCAGAGCCTGCAAGATCTTTGATGCAGTTCAGGTCAGCCTGGAGCCTGGAAATCCCACCGTAGACCACGGGCTCCATCTTGGAAGCCAGAAAAGCATTTGGGAAGCAGCTCAATAATTGCTTCACTGCATCTTTAAATGTATCTGTTGCCTTTTCATCCACGTGAACACAGTAGACATTTTGGGGCATGTAAATTGCCCTGAAGAGTCTCTCAAAAGTGCCCAAATCTTTGTGGATGGTCATCATGTAAGCCAAAGGGAAGCCAGCCTCTTCTTTAGAGAGCGCTTCTGTTATGTAGTGACTTTGAGCTATGTACTCATAACAGGTAGATTCACTGAGGGTAGTTTTCAGTGCATTCTCTGTTGGGTAAAAAACCTTCCCCTTAAAAATCTGACGACAGACTTCTGCTAATAGCGAAGCATTGGACAGAGATGCTCCCAGGAAATTTTTATTCTCCCATAACTCATGATTGTAAACAAACACAAAAATCAGAGCAGTGAGCAGAGACACACAAAAAAGACACTGCTTCCAAGAGCCCATCATTCAAAACCAGTAAATCAGTAAAATGTCTCTTGGGATCTGATCAGAGCGTAGGTAGATTTAACTTACATTTTCTCCAGAATCCATAACCATCCTTTTAGAAGGTGCAGTTCTGATCGGCTGTTCCGTAACCTTCCAGTTGAGTATGCTTGTCCTTTTTTTCTGTCTTCCTTTTCTCCTCGTTTGCCACTGCATTGCATTTCCACCTTTCTTCCTCACATTTCTGAAGTAACTCTTTGGGATTTGCTTTGCTCAGACCCCACGCTGCCTTCCTGCAACCTGTTTCTACATAAAAACACGTTGCCTCAGGGAGGTTTTGACTCCAATGTGTCCACGTTTCCCTACAGGAAAATCACCAAGGGGCGAACTGACTATTCTGAAAGCCATTGCTCTAAGACTTTAACCCCAGCCTCTTCTCCTGGCCAAAAGGTTGGCAACTGTGTCAGCTCCAACTTCCTGTTAATCATTGTGTACAACTGACTGAGTTTGTTTGCTTAAACAGCACTGCCAAGTTAAAAGCGTGGGTTCTAAGCATGTGAACACTGCCTGGAGAGATATTCTGTCAATAAATATTTAGTGCTTAAAAATTAATCACCTAACCCTGCCTTTTTCCACACACGCCCCCTCTCCATACTGGCTGGCTCTGCTATTAAAGCACGGCGTATGACTAACTGTTGAGCCATTCTCTCCAGCACTTAATTTTCTCTGCTGCGAGGTAAGGTCCTTAAAAAGGCACATTAGCAAGGAACCTCCCCACCTAACTTGCTACCGTATGATGAATAAAGGCTAATGAAAAAAAAAAAGAACCAACCCCCCCCAAAACTGACAGCCCATTGTAACCCCCAAATTGCTAAAGCTGAAGTTAGTGAATGTCAAGTTTATTTCACCCAAGCCCAGGTAGGATGCAGGGAGACCAGCCTGAGGCCTGGAGAGGCAGGAGAGAAGAATCATCTCAGTTTGGGATGTTTTAGAACTTAAGGAGAGAGGCTCTTAGATTCATATATATAAACCATTCCCAACTCTTAGATTCATATATATATAAACCATTCCGTTTCCCTATCTGTAAAACATGAGAATAATTTTTTCACCTTCATAGGTCAGTCGTGAGAACACAATGAGAAAGCGCATCAAGGGTTCATGGCCTGCCCAGCAATGAATGAGGCAGAGATAGAAGATAGCTGGGCCCCAGGCTGAGATGCTGGTGCTTCAAGGTAAAATAAAGGCAGCAGCAGAGGGGCTTCCCTGGTGGCGCAGTGGTTGAGAATCTGCCTGCCGATGCAGGGGACACGGGTTCGAGCCCTGGTCCAGGAAGATCCCACCTGCTGCAGAGCAACTAAGCCCGTGCACCACAACTACTGAGCCTGAGCTCTAGAGCCTGCAAGCCACAACTACTGAGCCCGCGTGCCACAACTACTGAAGCCCACGTGCCTAGAGCCCGTGCTCCACAAGAGAAGCCACCGCAATGAGAAGCCCATACACCACAATGAAGAGTAGCCTCTGCTCGCCACAACTAGAGGAAGCCCGAACACAGCAACAAAGACCCAATACAGCCAAAAAAAAAAAAAAAAAAAGGCAGTAGCAGAGAGGAGCTGAGCTCTGCTTGAGTAAAAAGATAAGACAACCATATTCTTCACTCTTGAGGTCAAGGAGACCTCCCTGACTACACATGTGCAGAAAGTTTCCTCAGGGTCAAAAAAGGAAGGGGGTGGGAATTCCCTGGCAGTCCAGTGGTTAGGGCTCCACGCTTCCACTGCAGGGGGCACGGGTTCGATCCCTGGTTGGGGAACTAAGATCCCACATGCTGTGTGGTGCAGCCAAAAAAACAAAAAACAAACAAAAACAAAAAAAGGGAGGCGGCGCTAGCCTGTAATAGGTCCTGCCAGCCTCCCAGAGACCCTCACACAGGAATCCATCTTGGCTAAAAGACGTGCAGGCACATTGGGGGGGCCCTGAGTCAGACCCAGTTTGGGCACGAAGCAAGACAAAGCAAGGTGATTGGCCAGAGGGAACCCATAAAACTGCCCCCATATAAGTAATTCCTGCCACCCCCAAAGCGTGACTCTCCCTCTGAGCCTGCCTGCGTGTCTTTCTGCACATACTTTTCTTCTAATAAACGCTTTACCTGCTTCACTACCTTTTGTCTCTGTGCTGAATTCTTTCTTCAGAGAAGACAAGGACTGAGGTCCTGTTTCAAGCCTGCTGGCCCTGGTGATCTAGTGGTTAGGTTTCTGCGCTCTCTTCAAGCCACCTCACCCTGTAGCCCGTGGGGTCAGGACTGGGAGAGAAGAATAAACAAAAGCCCCTCCCCCAACACTCACGTCAAGGAAATGACACAATTACCATCTCTCCTTTGAAATCTTCTTAGTCTTCCCTACTCCTCCCTCTGAGAGCCCATGCCAAGTTGTATACATCTAGGATAACTCTGATCAGTTTTGTTTTATTTGGTAGTCAGCTGCACAGGGGTGAACGTACACTGTGCACACACATGGAGGGGCTATCAGCACTGGGCTCACAGGTGGCACATCTGTTTCTGGCTCCCATCACTGTCTGCACACACTAGGCAATCAGATACTTATCGCTCAAAAGCTCTATTTTGTATTCCCTGTTTCCCTGATCACCTTAGTGTGAGGTTCCTACGTTTGTGATTTATATTTTGTCATCTGTGATCTCTATTTGTATCTGTGGATGTGGGGACGTTCGAAGTACCTAGTTTTTCCAATACATCTTAATTATAAAGACAACATAATATTATAGATAGTTTGTGAACACAGTGTTTTCATGTCCTGTGCTCCTATTTCCCTCTTGTCCATAGATATACACATTCTGATTTTACCAAGAACATGGGAGATGCAAGTTTGCATCCTGCGTTTTGCACTTCCTGTCAGAGCATAACATTTTTTTTTTTTTTTTTGCGGTACGCGGGCCCCTCACTGTTGTGGCCTCTCCCGTTGCGGAGCACAGGCTCTGGACGCGCAGGCTCAGCGGCCATGGCTCACGGTCCCAGCCGCTCCGCGGCATGTGGGATCTTCCAGGACTGGGGCACGAACCCGTGTCCCCTGCCTTGGCAGGCGGACTCTCAACCACTGAGCCACCAGGGAAGCCCAAGCATAACATTTTCCATCGTGCTACTCAGTTTTCACTGGACATCGTCTTCACACCATTACCTTAGAACACAAGACTGGAGTTATCATTTGTTGTTGTTTTTTTCCCACCCCAGCTGAAAGCTAATGCATTAACAAGAAGGTTGCCAACTCTGTTTCATAATCCTCAGGAGCATAGGAAATGATGATAAGAAAGGACTTAGGGAAGTTTTCCAGAGCCAAGGGGTCAGACTTCACTTGCTTTAGGAATCAGATTCTACATACAATATGATCCAAGTGAATACAGATTGGTCTGTAAGACCCAAAATGAATTCAAACAACTCAAATATCTATCTACATAACTATCTTTCATGTGTCTACCTAGAATTCTTTGGAACAAATCATTTCTTCAATACAGTAGCCATACGAGAGCAATCTTTTCTAAAGTGATGACTAAAATTTTGTTAATTTTTGTTTTATTTGTAATATCTCTCTAGGCAGCCACTGCCCACATCAAACGAAATCGACTATAGGGATGAATAAATGGAGGCCTCAGGGCTTCCCTGGTGATGCAGTGGTTAAGACTCCACACTCCCAATGCAGGGGGCCTGGGTTCAATCCCTGGTCACAGAACCAGATCCCACATGCATGCCACAACTAAGAGCGCATGCTGCAACTAAGACCTGTTGCAACTAAGACCTGGTGCAAACAAATAAATAAATACTTAAAAAAATAAATTATAAAATAAATAAATGGTGGCATCAATGCCTAATTATGCTTTCTAAACTAGTTGAATAATTTTTACAACTTTTTCTCCTAATATATTCAGCTGATTACATCAACTCTTCCTTTGTTGATTTTGGCTATCTCCTCATTCTTGACACAATTCCATCCCTCCAGAGATTTCATGCATAAAAGCATCTCTAATAATTTGCCTGTTCTACCCTGAATTTACAGCTCCCTGAGTTTAAAGTTACAGGGTAAAGAACGTTTGCAAGTTGGCACTTTGCTGCAGTGGAGTCCTTAATTGCCTCTCACCTGAAATGCTTCAAGGGTCTTTTGATTTTGGCAACACTAGCCATTTTTTACAGGAGTTAATATCAATCTTTTTTTGTGCATCACCCCAGTGCTATCTGATGTTTACTCTCCCGGTGGTCATGTGGGAAACGCTGGTTCCCCGGACCCTCCTGACTTTCCTGAGGACCTTTTGCAATATACCACTCATCATTCTTCTAAATTCTGGGTACAATGCTCTTGCCATTTGTACAAAATAGTAGAAGGGGATGGTAACGAGTGAACAAAAAAAAAAAAAAAAAAAACAGACGTGCTCCTTTATCCCAACTTGAACATTAGATCAAAATTAATACCCCAAATTCTAAGTTGGAGGCAGTGATTGGGTAGGATAGAATTCTGAAGAAGTTGGCAACCAACACAGACTTGTGGCCTGGCCGCTCTGTAAGTGGTGAGGTGTTCACTGATGTCCCAGAATTCAACCTACACTTGCTTATTTCTATATAACATACACTCTTATGAATTCTCACTCCAGGACATAAACTAATTTTTATTCCACTAAGAAAATTGTGCTTAGAGTTTAATCTCAACAACTGACTGTAGAAAGGGAGCAGAAGAAAAGGGCTCCATTTCTACAGACGTGGATGCACTGTGCATCATGCTCGTCTTATTCTTGGGGCCACGTGGTACCCAAACCACTTTTCAAGTATTCATTTCATCATGACATCACCTCTGTGCCCAAGTGAGAAACCAGGGAAACCAAATGGAAACTTTCTCAGCGTCCACAGAGGTCACAGAGAAAGAGCAGCTTGGGTTAAATTGGTCTTAAGTGCACGTGACATTTTGTCTTTTTGAACTCCTGCAGCTCTTTCTCTCTGCCCAGGCTCTCTTCTCCCTCCATCTTCTTTCTCTGTTTATTTATGTATTTACTATGTTAAATTCTGTACACTGTTTTCTCATCATCACTGTTTTTGTTTGTTTGTTTGTTTTTGTTTTTAGCCACAGGAAATAGCTGGAAGCAACAGGGCTTAAAATAGCCCAGGAGGGTGGTGAGAGAGAGCCTGGATTGTGTGTCAGAAGGTCTCCATAATTCAAAAAGAGACATGTACCAAAATGTTCATTGCAGCTCTATTCACAATAGCCCGGAGCTGGAAACAACCTAAGTGTCCATCATCGGATGAATGGATAAAGAAGATGTGGCACATATATACAATGGAATATTACTCAGCCATAAAAAGAAACGAAACTGAGCTATTTGTAATGAGGTGGATAGACCTAGAGTCTGTCATACAGAGTGAAGTAACTCAGAAAGAGAAAGACAAATACCGTATGCTAACACATATATATGGAATTTAAAAAAAAAGTCAGGAAGAACCTAGGGGTAAAACGGGAATAAAGACACAGACCTACTTGAGAATGGACCTGAGGATATGGGGAGGGGGAAGGGTAAGCTGTGACAAAGCGAAAGAGAGGCATGGACATATATACACTACCAAACGTAAGGTAGATAGATAGTGGGAAGCAGCCGCAGAGCACAGGGAGATCAGCTCGGTGCTTTGTGACCGCCTGGAGGGGTGGGATGGGGAGGGTGGGAGGGAGGGAGATGCATGAGGGAAGGGATGTGGGAACAGATGTATATGTATGACTGATTCACTTTGTTATAAAGCAGAAACTAATAAAATAAATAAATAAAATAAAATAAAATAAAATAAAAAGAAGGTCTCCAGTTGGGCCAAAGCCACTCTTGACAGCCGGGAGCCCTTGAACCAGTGATTTGATCTCACACCTCACAGCTTCCTCTGGGGTGAATTTGAGAAAACAACCCCTGTTCTTCCTGGGGGTCACCAGTGGTGGCTTCCTCCCAGCCACGTCACCTACACCTCTGAGCCTGAGTTTTTTCCAACATCGACCTCCTGGTGCAGCTGGAGGATTCCAGAAGTAACATACAGAAAGCACCCAGCTGGGGGCTGGCCAGAGACATCAGAGCTAATTTCATACCTTGAGGGAAAGACATTGGGAAGAAAAGAGTGAAGAGAGGAAATGAGGAGGGTTGCAATTATTTAACATAAAATCACCCCAGTTAGAATGGTAGGAAAGTGCAAGAAAAAACTGGTTCTTTTCTAAACAGTCAACTAGATATCATTGGGGCAACCCAAAGCGGAGGTGAAGAGCTGACAGATGAAGAGCACCTCGGCGTTAAGTAGAGTCTGTGCCCCCAAAGCCCTTTCCAGCTGCACTTGCCCTTGAAAGGGTACCTGACAACCCTTGGCTTTCAATGCCAAAGGCTAACAGGAGGAGGCTGAGCCCAAGAACCTCTGAGGTTTTCACAGTCTAACATGTCTCTGCTCAGAAAGGCCTCAGGTTTGAGTTTTGGCTGGATTTGAGAGGTTGGTGTCGCAAGGAGAAGGTAAAACAAGGGTCCAATCCCAGTGCCAACTGGGCTCTCCACCTTTCTAGACTTCTGCTCTTTCCTTCCTCCACTCTGCACCCCACAGAGTCCTTGATGAGTTTGAAGTTACAGGAACTCATGGTCACTGCTACAGCGAGTGTTTCCAGCCAGGGGAGACCTTGAGCTTCTGATCACTGAGAATTCCGTGCTGCAAGACACTAGCCCTTCCTTCCAATTGCAATATGCTGTTCAATCAGAACAGAGTGCAAAGAAATGGATCCCCTACTCTTTTGGGTCCCTGGGTGCTGGATCGCAGTATCCCCATTTCTTCTCAAAGCTCACAGTCTACGAGGAACCTGATGCCTACTCTCTATTTGGCCAGCTGGATGCGGAAAGACCTTCTTTACAACGGATGACCATCAACAGCCCAGATTGAAAACGTATGGAAGACAGAAAGATAGCTTTGTGTTTGGCAAAACCTGAATTTACTTAGTAGATCAGTCTTTAATTCTGGAAGATGGATTTTCATAGAAACTACTTGCAGAATGACCTCATCACTTTTCAAAATTTTTCCTTTTTTTTGGCCATGGCTCGAGGCGTGTGGGATCTTAGTTCCTCGACCAGGGATCCAACCTGCACCCCCTGCAGTGGAAGCACAGAGTCTTAACCACTGGACCGCCAGGGAAGTCCCCCCATCACTTTTCTAACGGGTCCAGGGTTTCATTATCAGTTTTACATATTATGGAATGAAGTTCATTCCTCACAGGAATGTTGTGTGGAGTGAATAATCAAATAAAGCATGTTTGAAATGCCAGAGGGTGCCAAGTACTTTATTAAATTCTGGAAACATTTTCCCTTTGACTGAAGGGAACTGAGGAAAACAGTGCAAACCATTAATTAGAAACATTGTCCTGGGCTTCCCTGGTGGCACAGTGGTTAAGAATCCGCCTGCCAATGCAGGGGACACGGGTTTGAGCCCTGGTCCGGGAAGATCCCACATGCCGCGGAGAAGCTAAGCCCGTGCGCCGCTACTGAGCCTGCGCTCTAGAGCCCGCGAGCCACAACTACTGAGCCCACGTGCCACAACTACTGAAGCCCGTGTGCCTAGAGCCCGTGCTCTGCAACAAGAGAAGCCACTGCAATGAGAAGTCCACGCACTGCCACGAAAAGTAGCCCCTGCTTGCCACAACTAGAGAAAGCCCACACACAGCAACAAAGACCCAACACAGCCAAAAAATAAATAAATAAAAAATAAATAAATTTATTAAAAAAAAAGAAACATTGTCCTTTAATAAGAAAGTAAAATTTGTAGCTAAGATATACATGGATACTAATGACTTAACAAGACATGAAAATTCATGATCACCGTTGTAAGTATATTACATAATGAAACAACATACTAATAAGTGCTATGCTTTGAAAAACCTTTAGAAATAGAAATCTCATGTACCCCAATCAAATGATTCATTCATTCATTCACAAACATTTTTTGTGTACTTAGTGTGTACTTGTGTACTTTATGCAGGCACTGTGCTAGATTCTGGAAATATAAAACATAAGTGTAGCCCAAATGAGTACACAGCTACTAGATCTTAAAATGCTATTGGGGATTAAATAGAGGTAATGTTTCTTAATCAAATTTATAAGCTTTTATACAGCAAAGGAAACCATAAACAAAACAAAAAGACAACCTACGAACTGGGAGAAAATATTTGCAAATGATGTGACCAACAAGGGCTTAATTTCCTTTTTTTAAAAAAAATTAATTTATTTATTTGGCTGCACCAGATCTTTAGTTGCGGTATGCAGCATCTAGTTCCCTGACCAGGGATCGAACCCAGGTTCCCTGCACTGGGAGCGTGGAGTCTTAACCACTGGACCACCAAGGAAGTCCCAAGGGCTTAATTTCCAAAATATACAAACAGCTTATACAACTCAATAACAAAAAAACAAACAACCCAATCAAGAAATGGACAGAAGACCTAAATAGGCATTTCTCCAGGGAAGATATGCAGATGGCCAGTAGGCACATGGAAAGATGCTCAACATTGCTAATTATTAGAGAATGCAAATCAAAACTACGATGAGGTATCACCTCTTACCAGTCAGAATGGGCATCATTTAAAAAAGTCTACAAATAATAAATGCTAGAGAGGGTGTGGCGAAAAGGGAACCCTCCTGCACTGTTGGTGGGAATGTAAATCGGTGCAGTCATTGTGGAAAACAGTATGGAGGTTCCTTAAAAAACTAAAAATAGAGTTACTATATGATCCTACAATCCCACTCCTGGGCATATATCCAGAAAAGACAAAAACTCTGATTTGAAAAGATACATGTACCCCAGTGTTCATAGCAGCACTATTTACAACAGCCAAGACAAGCAACCTAAATGTCCATCAACACACAAAGGGAGGACTTCCCTGGTGGCACAGTGGTTGGGAATCCACCTGCCAATTCAGGGGACACGGGTTCGAGCCCTGGTCCGGGAAGATGTCACATGCCGCAGAGCAACTAAGCCCGTGCACCACAACTACTGAGCCTGTGCTCTAGAGCCCGTGAGCCACAACTACTGAGGCCTGCATGCCTAGAGCCCAAGCTCTGCAACAACAGAAGCCACCACAATGAGAAGCCCACGCACCACAACGAAGAGTAGCCCCTGCTCGCCATAACTAGAGGAAGCCGCTAGCAGCAATGAAGACCCAACACAGCCAAAAAAAAAAATAAATTTATTTTAAAAAATGATAAATGGATAAAGAACATGTGATTACATATATACAATGGAATACTACTCAGCCATAGAAAAGAACGAAATAATGCCACTTGCAGTAAAAAGGATGGATCTAAAGATTATCATACTAAGTGAAGTAAGTCATACAGGGAAAGACAAATATCATATGACATCACGTATGTAGAATCTAAAATGTGATACAAGTGAACTTATTTACAAAACAGAAATAGACTCACAGACATAAAAACTTATGGTTACCAAGGGGAAAGGGAGGGGACAGATAAATTAGGAGTCTGAGATTAACAGATACAAACTACTATAGATCAAATAGATAAACAACAAGCTCCTACTGCATAGCACAGGGAACTATATTTAATATCTTGTAATAAACTATAATGGAAAAGAATCTGAAAAGGAATATATATAATTGAATCACTTTGCCATACACCAGAAACTAACACAACATTGTAAATCAACTATACTTCAATTAAAAGGATGAGGTAATGTTTCCAGAAAACCATCTCCTTCCAACCTCCTCCCTCCAGTAGTTTTCCAGAAAATCAGCCCCTTCCTACAGCTCTCTCCATTCCCAGGAGGATAAAGTTGCCTGGAAGCATACTAGTGCGAAGTCTCTCCTTCTCTTTAAGGTAGAGGCAGTTAATGGAGTTAACTCTGTTGTTTAAAAGCAGAATAACAGGGGACTTCCCTGGTGGCACAGCTGATAAGACTCCATGCTCCCAATGCAGGGGGCCCGAGTTCAATCCCTGGTCAGGGAACTAGATCCCACATGCATGCCGCAACTAAGAGTTCGCATGCCACAACTAAGGAGACCTGAAGCTGCAATTAAGGAGCCTGCCTGCCTCAGCTAAGACCTGGAGCAACCAAATAAATAATTAAATAAATATGAAAAAAATAACATTAACAAAAAATAAAAGCAGAATAGCAAAAGCTGGAATGTGGAAGTGCAAAGTTCTGTTTACCTTGAGTCCCACCCCCAAAGGCCTGTCCTTCAGTCACAAAGACAGAGCCTTAGAACTGATATGTAAGAACTGTAACTTATGTTATATGAATTCCACTGAAACACACACACACAACAGTCTACAGGGTGTCCATAAAGCTGGAAACATAGGTGACTATATATATTGCAATTGAAGATATTTTCAAAGTGTAAAATACACACACACACACACACACACACACACACACACAATGCTTCCAGACTTTATGTAGAATGGAAATCAAGTTCCACATACCTGGAATCCTGTTAAGTGTCACCCAGAAATGTTCATCAGGAGAGTAGGTGTCCTTCGACCACCCAAGTAAATCAGTGGCCCTCTGGTCTTGGAGAACAAAATTAGCAAATTCTCTTGTAAGGGCTACATAGCTGGAGCCAAAGTAAATGGTGAGATTATGGGGAGGAGACATTTTTCTTATCCAAGTCCACAGCATGAAGGAAAACAATTGGTATTTCTGCTCCAAGTGCATATATCTGGTCCTTCGGATAATATGAGGAGGAGGCAGCACCCCTGGGGTGATGTTTTTCCCTTTAAATCCTTTCAGATACTGAACGATCTCCCTGTTGGTTTTCAGGGGGAAATCTTGCCCGCAGGTGTTGATGGCATACTTCCACGGGACCTCCGAGTCTATGAGGTCTTGCAGGCAATTCAGGTCAGCCTGGAGCCTGGAAATTCCTGCATAGACCACAGACTCCCTCTTGGAAGCCAGAAAGGCATTTGCGAAGCAGCTCAGCAGCCTTCCTACCGAATCCTTGAAAGCAGAGGTGGCTTTCTCATCCACATGAACGCAGTAGACATTTTGAGGCATGTAAATAGCCCTAAAAAGCCTCTCAAATGTATCAAAGTCTTTGTGGATGACCATGACATATGCCAAAGGGAACTCAGCTTCGTCTTTGGACAGAGGTTTCATTATGTAGTGATTCTGGGTCAAGTATTGTTGGCAAGTTTTGTTTCTCAGTGGTGTCATTGGTATATTTCCATACAAGATTTTCTTTCCTGTTATAATCATGTCACAGACTTCTGCAAGCACTGAAGAGTTTGAGATTTTTCCCGCTGGCAGGTATTTTGGCAGGACTAAATTGTTGGTATAGAGGAACAAAAGAATTATAGAAACGGCCATAAGCCCTACAACGAACTCGAATACCTTCAGCTTCATGTTTCCTACCATCTCTTCTGTGTTTGTCACTTCATATCATTGCTGAAGGCAGTCTTCAGGTCCATCCCCCGACTGCTGGGGAATCTACTCCCACTTCTTATTTTGAGCAAGAAGAGAAATACTGCCGCTCACTTAAGGGACAGTGGATCAACCACAAGCTGAAGTTCTTCTCTAACGATGAAGGGATTGAGTGGATCTGAGAACATGAGCCACTGGGGCCAACGGAGCAAGAGCTGAGCAGTGTTAGGTACCTTGGTCCAGGTCCATCTCAAGTTAAGACCCTAGCAAATCTGTCACGGCTGCTGACTCAAGGTGTTCCCCCGGTGTGGAGGGGGTAGAACGTGTGTCCGTCTTGCAGCGCTTTTACCCCGGAGAGGGACACCATCACCATCACCGACATCATGTTTGACCACAAGGGACGGTATATTTCTTCATCTTGGGGCCATATCAGTTGTTGTGAGGCAGGTCACCACCAGTAGTGACTGGTATTAATGTTGACAGCTCCCAGAATTGCTGAATAGCAGGGTTTCTCTTTACCTAAAGATAAAAATCAAGAATTCAGAGACGCGGGATTGGAAGGAATCTTGCAGCTTTTTCAGACCAGCTCGCTCAAGTCACAAGTGGAGCATCTTGAAAATGAACTGTCACTGATGCTCTATCACCCTCTTGGCTCGGTTTTCTCACTGACAACCTAGGAGGTGAGCACTGACGTTACACCCACGAGACTGAAGCCCACACATGCACTGACTTGCCTGAGGGTCAAAAATGAGTTCATGGTAGCATGAGGTCTCAACCCTAATAGGGTCGAGAATATGGTACCTGGAATACTCGCCCCCCCCCTTTTCTTGATGAGTTCGTCCCGTCCATCAGGCCCCCCGTGTGGCACCCCTTCCCTGCCCTGCCAAGTCTGGGTTAGGAGCCCTTCCACCTGTTCTACTAGGACCTGGTGCCCCTCTCTTTGCTTGTCTGTTTGCCCCACCTCTAGCCTATGGAGAGCGATTTCTGTCTACTGATCACTGGGTTTTTGGCACCTCGCTGATGTTAGGCAGTCATCATTAAATTAAGTCTCGTCATTTTTCTTCCCTCTGTACCAGGGGTGGACAAAACTACAATGGGCATCACGGGTGAGGGCCAGTCCACCTGCCACATGTTTCTGTACAGCCTGTGAGCTAAGAATTGTTGTACATTTTTGAATGGCTGAAAGGAAATTTGAAGAAAAAGAATATTTCATGATACATGAAAGTCAAATTTCAGTGTCCATAAATACAATGTCATTGGAACATAGCCATTGGTTTACAGATTGTCCATAGCTGCTTTCCCATGGCAACAGCAGAGCTGGCCAGTTGTAACAGAAACCATCTGGCCACCCAAGACTAGAATATTTACTCTTTGGCCCTTGACAGAAAAGATTTCTTGATCCCTCCCCTATAATTACTGATGTCTCTGCAAACCAGTATATTTTCACCACACCAAGATGACTACTGTGGACTTGGTACAACTTTACCACTTTTTCCTGTATTTTCTGGATTTCCTCATGAATGCTAGAATGACACCCTATTTGGTAGCAGAGCACGTGCTTTAAAGAGAGACTTGGAAATCTACAAACAACAAATGCTGGAGAGGGTGTGGAGAAAAGGGAACCCTCTTGCACTATTGGTGGGAAAGTAAATTGATACAGCCACTATGGAGAACAGTATGGAGGTTCCTCAAAAAACTAAAAATAGAATTACCATATGACCCAGAAATCCCACTACTAGGCATATACCCAGAGAAAACCATAATTGAAAAAGGCACATGCACCCCAATGTTCATTGCAGCACTATTTACAATAGGCAGGTCATGGAAGCAACCTAAATGCTCATCAACAGACGAATGGATAAAGAAGACGTGGTACATATATACAATGGAATATTACTCAGCCGTAAAATGGAATGAAGTTGGGTCATTTGTAGAGACGTGGATGGATCTAGAGACTGTCATACAGAGTGAAGTAAGTCAGAAAGAGGAAAACAAATATTGTATATTAACGCATATATGTGGAATCTAGAAAAATGGTACAGATGGACCGGTTTGCAGGGCAGAAATAGAGACACAGATGTAGAGAACAAACGTATGGATACCAAGGAGGGAAAGCGGCAGGAGGGGTGGGGATGGTGGTGGGATGAATTGGGCAATTGGGATTGACATGTATACACTGATGTGTATAAAATGGATGACTAATAAGAACCTGCTGTATAAAAAATAAAGTAAAATTCAAAAAAATAAAAAATAAAAAATAAATAAAAATGTATAATGCTCGCTTAAAAAAAGTTATTTAAAAAAAAAGAGAGAGAGAGACTTGGGTGGGTTTGAATCTTGGTTTTTTTTTTTTTTTTTTGCGGTAGGCGGGCCTCTCACTGTTGTGGCCTCTCCCCCTGCGGAGCACAGGCTCAGTGGCCATGGCTCACAGGCCCAGCCGCTCCGCGGCATGTGGGATCTTCCCAGACCGGGGCACGAACCCGTGTCCCCTGCATCGGCAGGCGGACTCCCAACCACTGCGCCACCAGGGAAGCCCTGAATCTTGGTTTTGCTGGTTCCTAGTGGTATGAGCTTGGGCAAGGGGTTTACTGTTCTGTTTCAGTTTTGTCATCTGTCAAATAAAGAAAATACCAGTAAGGTCGTTTGGCGGATGAATATGGGTTCATAAGTGGAATGCAATTTGCTCAGACCTTGGCACATAGAAAACTACTGACTACTAAAACTGCTAACTACTGAGTTGCAGATGGTCACTTCTAGAGGCTCACCTGCACCTCTGGTGAACCGGAAATTCAGAGCACGCTGCTTTGCCTGACTCCACTGTTCCTCAAACTCTGGCAAAACGTGGTGCTGCCACACACTGGCCCTGTACAGCGTAGCTGGACAAGGTGGAAAATCTTGTGCATGGCAGGAAGGGAGAATTTTTGTGCCAATACAGCATTTTATTCCCCCAATAGACTGGGAGCAACTCGGAGGGAAGAACACGTCTTTGAAGACATAAGGAGGAGGGCTCAACATGGCATTTGAACGACCCTGAAGAACTTCCCTGACCTCAAGGTCCCAACCCAACCAGCCAGCCGCGGTTTCCATAAGGACATTTAAGCTGTCTCATAAGCAAGCAAATTGTTTTTGTGAGTTATTCCAGAAAAACACCATAGCAATAACTTCTATACATCTCATTAAGTCATTGGTGGACTTCCCTGGCAGGCCAGTGGTTATGACTCCACGCTCCCAATGCCGGGGACACGGATGGTTCGATCCCTGGTTGGGAGAACTAAGATCCTGCGTGCTGTGTGGCGCAGACAGAAAAAAAAAGTCATTGGAAACAATGACATTTAACGAAGGTTCTGAAAAAATGGGACAAGAGACAGGTTAGATTAGATGGAAGAAAAGCAAGCAAGGTCTGGAGCACGGAGTACTCTTGGGGATTCTTTGGAATGTTCCGGCAGGGACAGCTGAGCAGCCTGTAGAGCATATGAAGGCAGTAGGATGCACCAGGGGTTGTGTGCCATCACTTCTATTATTCATTTGCAGAATTAGATATCAGTCCTAAAAATAAAAATTTCCCCAATGTCCTAGGCACACTCACATCAAAATCAAATCATTTAATTTTTTTTTTTTTTTTTTTTTTGGTGGTACGCGGGCCTTTCACTGTTGTGGCCTCTCCCGTTGTGGAGCACAGGCTTCGGATGCGCAGGCTCAGAGACCATGGCTCACGGGCCCAGCCACTCAGCGGCATGTGGGATCTTCCCAGACCGGGGCACGAACCCGCGTCCGCTGCATGGGCAGGCGGACTCTCAACCACTGCGCCACCAGAGAAGCCCTCAAATCATTTAATTTTAATTCTTCTCATGTAATTTGAGTATCAAATTTTTAATTCTCACTTTTTTTTTTTCCAGGAAAGTTAAATGGTCACATAATAGAACTGTCCAGTGACAGCACTGGGAAGAAGCTTAGAGGTCATCTCGTCACCTGCTGTCATTTTATAGAGGAAAGCAGGATGCCATTCAGAGAAGGAAACAGCCGTGAGCACCACAGCCAGGAGGGGCAACTGGTCAGGGCTGATCCAGCGCAAGGCACTGCTTCCAAAAATGTTTCCTTCCTTTTGATAAAGATTTCAGGAAACAACATTTCACAAGTGCTTCTATACGCCTATTCAACTGAAGGACAGATTACACAAGATTATCTTAACTTCATGAGATTGGTCTTCAGTTCAGATTCTACCCTTAGAAACCTAAGCTAAAGATAATATTTGTGCTTTTAAACGAGGCTGATAACATATTTGCACTTTGAAGTCCAGTGTGATAACACTTATTCTGGCTAGTCTTTTTTTTTTTAAGTTTTGAATTTTATTTTATTTATTTTTTTATACAGTATTTGGGCTAGTCTTAGCAGGAGTAGGTAAATATATCCAAAGCCAAACAAAGACAATTTGGAAACTTTGCGACCAAAACTGACAGGTTTATTCAAAACTCTTGTTAAGGGCATCTAATTCTAATAACATTTGTATTTATGACTGTCCTCTAAATCCTTAGTTATCTTCTGTAAGTAGATTATTTCTCATAAAAACAAGAGTTAACCCAATCCATCAGCGTATTTCCAAGCACTTACCCATTGTCCCCACTATGAAGGCCATTGCTGATCTTTTCACCCCTCTTCCCCCGCACGCCCCCTACTCCTGTCCCATTCTTACATTTCTGTCAAATTAGCTGAATGGAAGAGTAGTTTTTAATCAGGGGCACATGCTGACCCAGGAAAATTTAACACAGAATCCCCTTCCGGTCTCTGATACCGAGATCTGAAACCTGGAAAATTCATATTCTACCCCTAATCACTGGCACTGAAGACTTGTTAAAGCATTTTTTAAAAATTTTATTGTGGCATACAAGCATATAACATAAACGTTGCCGTCATAACCACCTTGAAGTGTGCAGTACAGTCGTGTTAACTATAGATGCATATTGTCAGCAGAACTCCAGAACTTTCTCATCTCGCATAATGAAAATTCTCTACCCATTGAACAACAACTCCCATATCCCCTCCCCACCCAGCCCCTGGTAACCACTGCCACCAATACTTAATCACCAAGAGCAAGGCCAGTATAACACCAGAGGCCTGTGATAACAGGAAGGAAGGACTTCTGGAGTCCGAGTCGCAGCCCAGTTGGTGAGAGTCTTAGGAATCACGTGGTTGCCAGGGACAGAAACCCACCCAGACAGAAGTTCTGTCATGTTAGGTGACTTGTCTGAGGCCGCCCCACTGATAGGAGCCTGAGTGGGGATTCAAGCCCCATCGACTGGCCCCAGAGCTGGAGTCTTTGATGGCACGGAGGCACCCTGCCGCCCCCATCTCCATTCTCAGCTCATCTGTCTTAGAGCAGAATCAAGAAGGCAGAGCATTGTCTTGTTCGACCTCAGCTGGGAACGTACAAGTCTGGCGACTCAGGTTTTTTTGCTGCTCTGCACATGTGGGCCTATGACCACAAGTATGGATTTGGGGGTTACACATTGTAGAAAGTAGACAAGTTTGCAAATATAGAATCAGTGAATAATGAGGATCAACGGTGTTTACTCAAGAGAAATCAAAGCGTGTGTTCATATATAGTCTTGGGCATGGCTGTTCAGGGCATCTTTATCTGCAACAGCAAAACATAATAACAGTAAAATAATAAATAATAAAATAATACAAATGTTCATAAACAGAGGAATGGATTAAAAAATTATCATATAGCCATATAATGGAATACTTCTCAGGATAAAAGGGAATAAACTATCTATATAAGCAACAACATGGACGAACCTCAGAATAGTCAGGCTGAAAGAAGCCACACCTCCCAAAAAGAAAGTACTTACTCTATGATTCCATTCATAGAAATATCTAGAAATCACAAACTAATCTATGGTAACAGAGAGCAAATCAGTAGTTTCCTGGGAACAGGAAGCAAAAAAGAGAGGAATTATAAAGAGACATAAGATAACTTTGGGGGCCTAATGGATGTGTTCAGTATTTTGATTATACTGATGGCTTTACAGATATATTAATGTGTCAAAATTTTTCACTTGTACATGTATGGGCAGTTTATTGTATCTCAGTGATACCTCAATAATGCTGAGGACAAATCTGACAGAAAAAAAGTGGGATATAGTAATCCAGAGAATGATTAAATATTAAAATAATGCATATTGTATTTTTCTCCTGATGCCCAAGCTATGAATGTACTGAATGATATGGAATATTTGCAAATGTGCCAGGCACTGTTCTATGCCCTTTACATACAATAAATCATTTAAAACTCATATCGACTATTCTTCATGAGAGGGATACTAATTTTTTTTTGCTGAAGCATAGTTGATTTACAGTGTGTTAGTCTCAGGTGTGATTTAGTTATATATATATGTGTATATATATATATATATATATATATATATATTCTTTTTCAGATTCTTTTCCATTATAGGTTATTCCAAGATACTTAGTACAGTTCCCTGTGCTATACGGTAGGCCCTTGCTGTTTATCTATTTTACATATAGTAGTGTATATCTGTTAATCCCCAATTCCTAATTTATCCCTCCCCTCCTTTGGTGTCGGAAGCCATCCTGGAGCCATTGCATCATGACAAAGTCATGAGCAATGGAAGGTGAAACTGCAAGGCAGCGCCGTGCCAGGAAGGTGGACTACAGCTCTGTTGTTATGTTTTATGATAATAAATTTACATACAGGGGCAATTTTGGGGGGATGTTGCTCCACGTGAAAGAAAAATTCCTCTAGGACTCCCCCTCCTGAAACTACCATAGAATGGGAAGTACCCACTAAAGCCCCGGGGAAATGGGTAAAGAATTAAGAGCCTGGAACTAAGGGGATGTTTTTACGAAAAACACCCTCTAGTATGGAGTTATGGCCATGGGCCAGAGTTCCTGATGACATAGGAAATTTATGGTTCTATTATAAAGGAAGATTAATTATAAAAAAGCAAATGACTAGAGCAGAATTGGTTGCTAGGATAGGGAGAAAACACTGTCTCAGTTGAAGGAAACAACAAAAAAGAGCATGCAGGGTATATTGTAAATATTTTCATGGAACCATTGTAAAAGCTTGCCCATGCAAGAAGAGAAATAGGAACAAGTAGCTCCAACTTTTACAATTAAAATAATCATATAACTGCTTGGCTTGGTTACTAAGAAATAACCTGTGATTAATGGGAACTTGGGGAAATATTTTAATAGGACATCTAGAAACTAGGGGATATTTTTTTTAAAAATCTTTATAGAATATTTTGAGGTTTGATTGTGCTAAGATTGTTTGGTCACATACCTGGTAATGTAATCAACTATAATATATAAACCTGTGATTGTAAACAATAGAAGAAGAATAAAGACATGAGAGAGAGAAAACATGAGATGCTGATACTTTAAGAAGTGTAATAGAATTATTTCCTTCGCCAACGCTATCCATCCCTTGGGTATCCCTGGACTCGCTGGAGCTGGACTCCGGCACTTTGGTAATTGTAAGGGTTTTTTTTTTTTTTTTTTTTTTTTTTTTTGCCGTACGCGGGCCTCTCAGTGTTGTGGCCTCTCGCGTCGCGGAGCACAGGCTCCGGACGCGCAGGCTCAGCGGCCATGGCTCACGGGCCCAGCCGCTCCATGGCATGTGGGATCTTCCCGGACCGGGGCACAAACCCATGTCCCCTGTATTGGCAGGTGGACTCTCAACCACTGCGCCACCAGGGAAGCCCAGTAAGTTTGTTTTTTATGTCTGTGAGTCTATTTCTGTTTTGTAAATAAGTTCATTTGTGTCATATTTTAGATTCCACATATAAGCAATATCACATGATATTTGTCTTTCTCTGTCTGACTTACTTCATTTAGTATGAAAATCTCTAGGTCCATCCCTGTTGCTGCAAATGGGAATATTTTATTCTTTTTTTATGGCTGAGTAATATTCCATTGTATATATGTATATATGTACCACATCTTCTTTATCCATTTGTCGATGGGCATTTAGGTTGCTTCCACGTCTTGGCTATTATTAATAGTGCTGGTATGAACATTTGAGTGCATGGATCTTTTCAAATTAAAGTTTTTATCTTTTCTGAATATATGCTCAGAAGTGGAATTGCTGGATCATATGGTAACTTTATTTTTAGTTTTTTAAGGTAACTCCATACTGTTCTCCATAGTGGCTGCATCAGTTAACATTGCCACCAACAGAGGGATACTATTATTATCTCCCTTTTGCCCAAGAAAAAGCTGAGGCACTGAAAGGTTAAGTAACTGGCCCAAGGTCACACAGCTTGAAGCAGGAGAACCAAGTCTCAAAAGCAGGCAGTTTGGGGCCAGGAGCCAGGATCCATGCTCCTGAAAACTACATTATGTCATTTTCTTCTTGAAGGAAGGTAACTAACCTTTATTGAGTACCTACTGTATACCAAACATTGTGCTCAGTACTTCTGGGTTCCTTGTACAACTTAATTCTCACAATTACTCAAGAAGATAGAAGATATCATTTCATGTTTTTTAGATGAAACTGCTTAAATTCAGAGCATGTTCCACAGTGATTTCATATGTGAGCATAAACCTCATTTCGCCTGCCTCACCATCCACTTTGTTCATCGGTGTATTTCCTGTCCTTCCCTATGTCCCGTGTCCCTGATTTAATCCCTAAATCAGCTACAAGATGAGAGACACATTCTCCCTCACATAATATAAAGAAATGGCAAATTATAAACGAGGTCGGATATAGCAGAGTGATCCCGAGTTTTCAAAAAAACAAATCCAGTTACTCCCGCCTCAGGAGGTAAAGCAATTACCTCAGGTAATTCCCCCACCCCTGAAGGTAGGCTGGATTTGGTAACTCACTGCCAAACAATAGCATATGGAAAGACAAAAATTGTTACTTTAATGCGGAGAAATCTGGCAAACATGACCTTGACCAAGTGATCAAAGTTAACACCTCAGTGGCACTTGTGGATGTCAGAGACCCTCAGGTAGGATGGGATGAGAAGGGCATTTCACCTCTGTGGTATTCTTCCCCCCAAACTCATAATCGCATTATGAACTTGAGAAAATACATCAGATACACCCCAACTGAGATCCAGTCTAGAAAACATCTGTCCAGTCTTCCTCAAAACAGTCAAGGCAAAAAAGGCAAGCTAGAAACTGTCATAGACCAGAGGTAGTAAGGACACAGGACAGCTCAGTGAATGAGGGACCACGAGCTGGATCCTGGGACAAAAAGGGACATTAATGGAAAAACTGGTGAAATCCAAATAGAGTCTGGAGTTTAGTTATTAGTAATGTATTGATGTCAATATCTAAGCTTTGACAAACATACCACAAAGGTAACGAGAGACGACACCATTAGGAGAAACGAAAACCAATGGTAGGTATATAGGAACCCTTTGTAATATCTTCGCAAGTTTTCTGTACATTTAGAATTAGTCCAAAGTAAAATGTATCTTAAAAATCGAATCAGCAGCTTTTATTCAAGCAAAAGCTGAGCTTGGACCCTTACTGTGCAGGAAGAAACACTTAGGGGTGCAGGGGTGCAGCCTGGCTTTCAGACCATCCCAGCATTGCTGTTGGAGCATCCAGTTCTGCAGCCACGATGCCAGCACGAGCCCTGAGCGCCCAAAGTGCCAACTGGCTTAAGTTTCACGCTGTTAGGGGAGCTTAAACATTGACAGCTTTAATCTGCCACTAAGTGAAAAATTGACCTCAGGTCCTCTGTGTCCATAAAGAGAATAAGGGTATGTGTTCTTTCATTAATTGTGGCATCCATTGATAATCAATTTGATAACATTCCAGAAGAGTTTGGGATAAGGTGAACACACACACACACACACACACACACGCACAATCCTATTATTGGGTTGCTGCTCTAGTAAGAAGAGCAGAGTTCTGGTTCCTGCCCTTACTGTGTAAATTTGAGCAAGATTCTGAAGTCAGAGGAACCTAGATGAAAGACAGACAGACAGACATTCAGACACACACACACACACACGCACGCACACACACACCCCTATAGGTTTATCTCTGGGCAAACTCCCTCCTTCATCTTCCCTTCCTGTGTAACCCTCCCCCCAGGCATTAGTGGTACAATCTCAGAACTTTCCAGAACCCCACACCTTTGCAGTAAAATCCCAACACTGAGACTGGCTATGGAGTAAAAAACCATTAGTCATCAACATGGAGAAGAGCTGGCCTTGGGTAGCCCTGGAGCTGCCATCATGATCTCCGTCTTAGTCCGGAATGCAATCCCGAGGAGCAGTTCTAATTAGCTAACTTATTTTTAAATTTTATTTATTTATTTTTATTGATTGATTGCTTGATTGATTTTGGCTGCACTGGGTCTTAGCTGCGGCACGAGGGAACTTCGTTGTGGCGTGCGAACCCTTAGTTGCGGCATGGTAACTCTTATTTGTGGCCTGCGGGATCTAGTCCTCCAACCAGGGGTTGAACCCGGGCCCCCTGCATTGGGAGCGTTGAGTCTTACCCACTGGACCACCAGGGAAGTCCCCTAACTAGCTAACTAAACGGATTTGGGGGCGGTCTGCCTCGATAATTCAGACATTCACGTTGATCCGGGAGCATTCGGACTCTGGTCCCCTGCGAGCCCTGAGGGAGTGGAGAGGAGGGTACATTCCTAAAGTATGCACTACCCGCCCCCCTACCCCAGCTCCCAGCGCCCTTTCTCTAGAACTGATGATTGTCTCTTTGCAGTGCAAATACAGTTACTGGGCAGAATGCTTGAGCAAGTTTGATCTTGCCCCAGCTTTAACCTTGCTTTGAGAAAAACGTGGTCGCTTACATTTCTCCCTCTTAAAATTGCTCATAGACTGGCTCCCACCTCTTGGGTCTAGGCGGCCCCATGAATCCTGTCTCACCCTCTCTCCTCGGATCAAACTCAGTGACTTGGGAAAGAGTGTCACCAAAGGCTCTTAAAGGCTCGTCAGGCCTATTCTCTGTTGTTTTTATTTCTGGAAGCATTTATTTCCCATAAATATCAGGTCAAAAAGGAGCTCGGCTGACATTTGCGATGATAAAGGGTCTAAGCCTGGCTCTGAACCCTGGGCTTCTGCTGCCCCAGCTGGCTCCGCGGAGCCTCCCAAGGGCTGGAAAGCTTGGGAGCTGCATGGAAGAACCGGGTAGTCAGAGGGCAGTGCCTATTTTTGTAAAGAGGGCAAGAAGGTGGCGTCAAGGATTACAGTTTCTCTCGCAGCCCATTGAGCGCCTGGCAGGAAAGGTGGCGAACGCGACAGTTCCCCGAATCCCAGTGAGCAGCTAGAGAAGTCTGCTCTGATTTGTACTCCATTAGTACAAATCTCCAACATTTTATTTCGTTTGGGTCTTTCTTTGAGAGAGTTCTTGAAAGGAAAATAATGGACAGATCACTCCCTGGAGGGTGAATCTGTGGGAGAATTAGGAAGAAGCCCTTTGACTTTGCCTTGGTGATGATGGAGAGAGGGCACACAGATAGTGTGTACATGTCACAGGTCTGTTTTTATTTGTATTACTTATTGGGATTAGTGTCCAGAGGAGCCATTCTCACCGATACCTAAAGTCAGTGCCCAGATGCTGTGGTCCTTGAAAGCTCAGGGCCAGGGATGATTGTCTGGGTTTCTACTTATCCCCCTCAGGACTTGTTCAGAGCTGGGCAGCAGGGAACAGACAGACCTGGGTTTAAATCCCATCTCTGGCCCTCGTAAGCTGTGTTCTTTGGAACAGACTGTTAATATCTTTAGTCTTCATTTACTCTGTGTATCAGTCAGGGTTCTCCAGAGAAACAGAACCAATAGAGGCTCTCTCTCTTCTCTGTCTCTTTCTCTCTCAATAGATCGACATCAAGAGACATTGATTTATTTTAAGGAATTGGCTCACATGATTGTGGAGGTTAGCAAGACAGCAACCTGTGGGGTAGACTCTCAGGCTGAAGATACAGCTGAGAGTTGATAAGAAATTCAGGCAAGAGTTGAACTGCAGTCTTAAGTCTGAATTCCCCCAGGGCAGCAGGTAGGAAACTCAGCAGCGTTTCTGTGTTGCTGTGAGGCAGAAGTGCTTCTTCTGGAAACCTCAGTCTTTTTTTTTTTAACTAAAAAAATTCTTTTTTTCAGCAGGTTCTTATTAGTTATCCATTTTATACATATTAGTGTATATATGTCAATCCCAATCTCCCAGTTCATCCCACCACCTGCCCCCACCCTTGCCACTTTCCCCCCTTGGTGTCCCTATGTTTGTTCTCTACATCTGTGTCTCTATTTCTGCCCTGCAAACCGGTAGAAACCTCAGTCTTTACTCTTGAGGCCTTCAACTGACTGGACGCAGCCCATCCACAGTATGAAGGATAATTTCCATTAAGCAAAGTCAATTGATTTAATTATGTCAGTAATCAATCCCATCTATAAATCCTTTCACAGCAACATCCAAACTGGGTTTGATCAAGTAATTGGGCACCAGAGCCTAGCCATGCTGACCTCTGAAACCAACCATCACACTCTGTAAAGTGTGAACAATAATCTTTACTCCTTCAGAGGGTCCTTGTAAGAATTGAATAATTGCATGGAAAGCCTCTACCGTGTCCTGCACATACTGGATGCTGGGAAAGAGATGAATACAATTATTATCTTCATCTCTAATTTAAATGATTTTAAATGAGAAGTTAGCCTAAAGCAGTAAAATTGTATGATCTTTCAAACAATTCTGGTGAGAATTCCAACTCTACCTTCTGATGATGTAGCCTTAGGCAAGACATTCTTTCCCCTCTGAGCTTCCATCCTTTCTTCTGGGAAACAGGGATTAAATGACTATCCTGCAAGGCTGCTGGAGGTTTCAGAGAATGCATGTGGAACGCATGGTACACAGTGCCTGCCACACAGCTGTCACTATGGTTGTGATTATTGACATTATTGTCATGGCATTATTGGGCACCTACTACTCCTGTGCTAAAGCCCATGTCAGAGGCATTTCAGGAGACCCACATGGTGAGTATGGTTCACAAGCAGCTCTACCTGAAGCACTCATTGTAAAAATAAAAACGGTACAGTGGCAGGTAACACATAGATCTTGCCTTGGGCTGGGCCCTAGTCTGAGTGCTTTATAGGTGTGACTCACTTCATCTTTACAGCACTATTGTGAATTAGATGCTTTCCTGTTACTTACTTTGCAGAAGAGGAAACTGACTCACAGAGATGTTAAGTGACTTGCTGAGGTCACATGGCGGTGGCAGCAGTGGGGATGCAATTCAAACCTAGGCGGATCGAAGGCGGTGTCCACTGTCCTCACTGCTCTTCTGTACTAAGCATCACGTTGGAAATCATTAGCTTAGGAAATCAGAGCTCATGTCCTGTGGTCTCTTTAAACTTTCTGGAGTCCTTCAAAAGCTGAAGGGAGACATGTTTGTCTGATTTCTAAAATCATTCATTCCTTTATTCATTCACTCATTTGCTCTTTTCACAAGAACACAGTGTGAGTCCAGAGCCCCTCCTTAGGAAATGTCTCCAATACAACCCAGGTGAACGAACAAAGTAGAGGGGGTTGGGTAAGTAGCATCCAAAGGGGTGGGCCTGGACAGACGGCTGCAGTGGGAACCTCAGTAGCTGGGGATGTCCCCAGAAGAAACTTTGGGTCTAGAAAGGTTGGATAGAAATATTAACTTAGACAAACGTTCCACCCTTCTGATAAACCAAGAGACTTGCTGATAAGTGCCCGGTGGATTAATAAACACTGGAAAGCTTGGGCTCTGTGCCCGCCTTGGCCAGGCTTGTCCTGCGATGGCCCTGCTGCCTTCTCTTCTTGACACGTGTCCACAGGTGAACAGTAATCCACGCTTACCATCGGCGTCATTAAGAACATAGAGAGAGAATCCTCCCTGCACAAGCTACTAGGTAGGACAGCACCCCACTTTTCCGCGGGACCAGGGCAGCAGGCAGTGTATGCCAGTCCTGCCCTCTCTGTCCTGACACCTGAGGCAGTGTGCTGTGCTGGCTAAGAGTGTAGGTTTTGAGGACAAACACATGTGGCTTCAAATCCTTGTTCTTTTACATCTTCACTGTGAACTTGGGCAAGGGGTATGCCCTCTCTCAGTCTTAGTTTCGTCATCTCTTGGAGAAAGACTGTTTTGGATGAAACTGTGTTCCACCCAAATTCATACGTTGAATCATTACGTGATGAGACAGAGGTGCTAGCCAGAGCTCCAATGGCAATCATATTGCAATACATAAATGTATCAAATCACCATATTGTGCACCTTAAACTTACACAACGTTATGTGCCAAATGTATTGATATTTCAATGGAAAAAAATGACCTCTGCTTACTAGTGATTTGAAGGCCCATAGCTCAGGTTCTACATCTATTTTTTTTAATATAAAAAAAAAGCAAACAGATAAACATCTGACCCTCTTCCTTGAGAGAATGGGGTATAGAAATTGTAGGATGTGAAAACAATGTCCCCTTTATCCCCTGTTTTGCCCCAAATCTGAACAGGTAATCTTGAGACATGGGCCAACAAGAATGAGGTAGGTGGTGGGAAAAAAGAGTTGCCTTACCCTTGCTGGGAACAATTACTCCCCAGACACTGAGGGTGTTTTCTCAACAAAAGGAATTGATGTGTGAAATTTGGCTGGGAGTTCTACCAGGAACTTGCAGCAAGAGCAGGTAGGAAGCATCTGTAGGATTCTCTATGTATAGTATCATGTCATCTGCAAACAGTGACAACTTTACTTCTTCTTTTCCGATTTGGATTCCTTTTATTTCTTTTTCTTCTCTGATTGCTGTGGCTAAAACTTCCAAAACTATGTTGAATAATAGTGGTGAGAGTGGGCAAACTTGTCTTGTTCCTGATCTTAGCGGAAACGGTTTCAGTCTTTCACCATTGAGGACGATGTCGGCTGTGGGTTTGTCATATATGGCCTTTATTATGTTGAGGAAGGTTCCCTCTATGCCTACTTTCTGCAGGGTTTTTATCATAAATGGGTGTTGAATTTTGTCGAAAGCTTTCTCTGCATCTGTTGAGATGATCATAGGGTTTTTCTCCTTCACTTTGTTAATATGGTGTATCACATTGATTGATTTGCATATATTGAAGAATCCTTGCTTTCCTGGAATAAACTCCATACTACAAAGCTACAGTAATCAAGACAGTATGGTACTGGCACAAAAACAGAAATATAGATCAATGGAACAGGATAGAAAGCCCAGAGATAAACCCACGCACATATGGTCACCTTATCTTTGATAAAGGAGGCAAAAATATACAGTGGAGAAAAGACAGACTCTTCAATAAGTGGTGCTGGGAAAACTGGACAGGTACATGTAAAAGTATGAGATTAGAACTCTCCCTAACACCATACACAAAAATAAACTCAAAATGGATTAAAGACCTAAATGTAAGGCCAGACACTATCAAACTCTTAGAGGAAAACATAGGCAGAACACTCTATGACATAAATCACAGCAAGATCTTTTTTGACCCACCTCCTAGAGAAATGGAAATAAAAACAAAAATAAACAAATAGGACCTAATAAAACTTCAAAGCTTTTGCACAGCAAAGGAAACCATAAACAAGACCAAAAGACAACCCTCAGAATGGGAGAAAATATTTGCAAATGAAGCAACTGACAAAGGATTAATCTCCAAAATTTACAAGCAGCTCATGCAGCTCAATAACAAAAAAACAAACAACCCAGTCCAAAAATGGGCCGAAGACTTAAATAGACATTTCTCCAAAGAAGATATACACATTGCCAACAAACACATGAAAGGATGCTCAACATCACTAATCATTAGAGAAATGCAAATCAAAACTACAATGAGATATCATCTCACACCGGTCAGAATGGCCATCATCAAAAAATCTAGAAACAGTAAATGTTGGAGAGGGTGTGGAGAAAAGGGAACACTCTTGCACTGCTGGGGGGAATGTAAATTGATACAGCCACTATGGAGAACAGTATGGAGGTTCCTTAAAAAACTACAAATAGAATTACCAAATGACCCAGCAATCCCACTACTGGGCATATACCCTGAGAAAACCATAATTCAAAAAGAGTCATGTACCAAAATGTTCATTGCAGCTCTATTTACAATAGCCAGGACATGGAAGCAACCTAAGTGTCCATCAACAGATGAATGGATAAAGAAGATGTGGCACATATATACAATGGAATATTACTCAGCCATAAAAAGAAACGAAATTGAGTTATTTGTAGTGAGGTGGATGGACCTAGAGTCTGTCATACAGAGTGAAGTAAGTCAGAAAGAGAAAAACAAATACCGTATGCTAACACATATATATGGATCTAAGAAAAAAAAAAAAGGTCATAAGAACCGAGGTGTAAGACGGGAATAAAGCCACAGACCTACTAGAGCATGGACTTGAAGATATGGGGAGGGGGAAGGGTAAGCTGTGACAAAGTGAGAGAGTGGCATGGACATATATACACTACCAAACGTAAAATAGATAGCTAGTGGGAAGCAGCCGCATGGCACAGGGAGATCAGCTCGGTGCTTTGTGACCACCTAGAGGGGTGGGATAGGGAGGGTGGGAGGGAGGGAGACGCAAGAGGGAAGAGATATGGGAACATATGTATATGTATAACTGATTCACTTTGTTATGAAGCAGAAACTAACACACCATTGTAAAGCAATTATACTCCAATAAAGATGTTTAATTAATTAATTAATTAATTAATTAATTAATTAATTAATTTAAACAAAGAGCAGGTAGGAAAGGACAATAAAGATAAGCAGTCACCTTAGAGGCCCAGGCTTTGAAGAAGGTCACGATCTCAAAGAGAATGGGGAAACGGCGCAGGCTGTGCTATCGCCTTTTCTACAAAAACTTGAAAGACGTGTTAGCGAGCATTGTTTTCTGTTGCTGGCCACCAAGAACCTCAGCTGATACAGCCATGGTTAGTGGCTCTGCCATCAGACTCCCAGGTTTGAATCCTCCCTTTACCGTTTACCTGTTGTGCCATCTTTGGCCAATGTGCTATCCTGCTGTAGCCGGGATAGCAGAGTCCCCCCAGAAAAGCTCCAACATCAGTCAGCTCTTGCTGTATAACAAAGCTCTCCAACATGTAGCAGCTTAAAACATTGATCATTTCACACAAGGTGCGTCATCTTGGCAAACTTGACCTGTCTGTACATGAGTTTCTTGTGAAATGGAATAATGCTAGCATCTGCTCCATCATGTAAATCACTTGGAACAGCATCTGGCATACCATCAAAGCTATTATAATCACGCCCAGGTTCTAACAGGTTTGTATTTATGTCACAGACCCACCCACCTGCTGAGTGGGTGAGGGTTGGTATGTAGCTAAGCCCAGCCTCACCTAGTCTGCAAATTATTCTGAGGCCTTGGCTTGTGGCAGTCATACTGTGAGTCAGTTTCCTCTTCTTGACAAGAGAGAGTGGATGTATCTCACGGGGTCCTGGGACTCTTGGGGAATAGAAATTGATCTGGGCTGGGCCTTATAGAAGTAGTTAGCTAGGGAATCACATTGTCTCAGGTCCTTTTAAACCTTGGTGGAAGCTACAGGGGAAATGTAATTGGGCTGGTCCATATAGAAGTAGTTAGCTAGGGAATCACATTGTCTCAGGTCCTTTTAAACCTTGGTGGAAGCTACAGGGGAAATGTAATTGGGCTGGTCCATGCCATCGGGGTGGGGCTGGGGGCGGGGTCTGTCACGAAGCCTGCAGGGAGCTCTCTGGCTCTCTTTTTCAGAGGACCCTGGTCGTCTGGACTCAGCCCCCTGAGTTGTTGAAATTAAATAGATAGATTGACAATTCAGTTTCTCGGTCAGACTAGCTGCATATCAAGTGCTCAATAGCCACACTCTCGTGGCTTGTGCTGCCCTGTTGGAAAGTACATGTATAAAACATTTCCATCAGCATAGAAGATTCTATCAGACAGGGCTGTTAGATCCGGGGTTCCATCCCTGACCCCCACACACAGCCCAGCTGGCAGGTGGCAAGAGCAGAATTTCTCTGACCTGCTGTAACATGAGGGTATGTGAAAGGCCCCTCCACCAAAAACATTTCCCTCACTTACAAGGAAGATTCTGTGAATGTTCACCAACCATTTCTTCAGATGAAAGTGTGTCTCTTTTTAAGCTTCAAGTAAAATGCAAATAGTTCAGTGGTACAGTATAGTCATTAAAACTTTAGTTTTATCTGCTATTTCTTATTCATTCAGCCAGTATTGGTTGAGTGCCCAGTGTGTGCCAAGATGCTGGGGATACTGCCTGTTCTTTGTTCTGGGGATACTTCAGAAATTAAGACAGAGCCCCTGTACTCACAGAGCTAATATACACATAAACAAACACATGTATAATACTTCAGGTGCTATGGAGAAAATACAAGCAGGGTGGAGGGATAGACAGTGTGAGGGTCAATGGGGCGGGGGTATGTGCCATTTAAACTGAGCGGTCAGAGGGGTTTCTCAATCAAGGTGACTGTTGAGCAAAGAGTTGAATGGGGAGGAGAAGTGAGCCCTGAAGATTTCTGGAGAAAAAGCAATCCAGCAGAGATGGCAGCACATGCAAAGGTCCTGAGGTGGGATTGTGTTTGGCACAGGCAAATAGCAGCACATGGCAACATGGAACCAAAGGAGTGAGGAGAGAAAGGAAGGGATGAGGAGAGGAAAGTCAGGAGGAGAGGCAGCAGGGCCAGATCAGCAGGAACTTAGGATAATTTGGCTTCTACTATGAGGCAAGCCAGAGAAGGGCTTGAGCAGACATGATATGATTTTGATTTTATTTATTTATTTATTTTTAAATAGTTATTTATTTGGCTGCGCCAGGTCTTTTGTTGCGGCATGTGGGATCTTCATTGCCGTGTGCGGGACCTTAAGTTGTGGCATGCGGGATCTAGTTCCCTGACCAGGGATCGAACCTGGGCCCCCTGCGTTGGGAGCGCAGAGTCTTAACCACTGGACCATCAGGGAAGTCCCGATATGATTTTGACCTATTCCAGGGTGAGAGCAGTCACAGTACATCAGTGTAAGTTACAAGTGCCCCCAGAAAACTTCCATAAATTTGGAGAACCACGAGATTCCCAGAGGTGTGCCCGTGAGCGGCCGGCTGCAGCTAGGATTGAGGGACAAGACCCGTGGCTGCTTCAGCCTCCACTGGTATTTAAAATACTCAAGAGGCTCCGTTGGGTGGTGGCCCAGAACCTTTCCCAAAGCTGGGTTCTAGCATTATCCAGCATTATTTGCTGAGTCTGCCTGACTCACTTTGCTAAAGCCTCTGTTTCTTTCCAGGCTGACTCAACATTTTCCTTCTTCCAGGAAGAGAACTCCCTCTAATCCGTCTATTCTAGTTAATCAGTCTTTTCCCTCTTAATGTCACTCCTCATTAAAGCCAACTTTGCTTGTCCCAGACTACCTGGGCCAGCACCTCTCTCTCCTACGGTCTTTTTCTGTCTTGTGGGCCAGTGTTGTATAATCTACCACGCATGTTGTTGCATCGTGTGCTGCAGCATGGGTGCAGTTGGGATACCTATTTTGCACCCCACAATGTTGGGTTCCCCGTAATAGGGGTAGATGAGTGGTAGTCACAAGTACATGTAATCTAGTTTGAGTGTGCCACAAAGCCTCCCACAGCCTCCTCGGTCTCAGAGCGGGGCTGTACCGCAGGAGCGCTTGGATCCACCACATGGCGCTTATGCTATAATCTCATCCGACACCTATTGTATTCCTCTTTTCTGCATAATAATTTTCCATCCACAAAAAAGGGGTGATGTGCATTCGTGCATAGCAGTGGCATGTTGGACATGCTGCCATTGTATTTTGTCCACTGTAACTAGGGACCTTTCCAAGTATTCAGTCATCAAGGTTCATGGTTACACAGACATCAGTCCACTAGGAGCCATACACCTCATGTTCTGAAGTCCCAGAAGGAAAAGGTGCTCCCAGAATTCACTCTCACATTCCTTGTAGTAAATAGAGCCTGAAAAATAGGAGTCAAAAAACTAGAGTCAGGACTTCCCTGGTGGCGCAGTGGTTGAGAGTCCACCTGCTGATGCAGGGGACGCGTGTTCGTGCCCCGGTCCGGGAGGATCCCACATGCCGTGGAGCGGCTGGGCCCGTGAGCCATGGCCGCTGAGCCTGCGCATCCGGAGCCTGTGCTCTGCAACGGGAGAGGCCACAGCAGTGAGAGGACCACGTACCGCAAAAAACAAAACAAAACAAAACAAAACAAAACAAAACTAGAGTCAAAACTGGACTTATTGTTAATGGCTAAACGGAGTCTAGTAACATCCTCTTAGTCATTAACTAGAGTCCATTTAGTCATTAACCATCCATCTAGCATGACTCCCAGAGTGGTGCCTCAAGTTTACAGGCTGCCACTAGACCTTTTCAGGTTCCCAAACCTGGGCTGGTCTTGGCAAACATCGCTTTACCCTCCCAGGTGTCAGGTACAATTGTCCTAAAAGATAATATGAACCTCTCGTTCTGAGCCTCTTTTGAGGTATTATCAATAATATAAAGTTGGATTTCCCTCATTGCATGCCCCGCTTATTCATTCCTTTCCTCTCAGCTATTATCTCTCCTTCTCTCCATTTGTCATTTATTTTTACCCAGACCTTTTCACCTTTGGAAGGGACATTCATTTCGGCCTGTGTGCTGGTCCAGGTTGCTGGCAGCTATACTAGTCTAGCCAGTGTCTCCCCCTTGGTCCCCCCACATTCATATAGAGTAGGGGGTTACCCAGGTGAAGAACAGTACATTCACTGTCACCCCAACTTTTCTAGACAGGGTGAAGGTACAATTCACCCTATCAGGACTGTAGGAATTCTGATCCAAAGGTTGAAAGAGATAGTTACTTGCTCAAGAATCATCCCTGCTGGGACTTCCCTGGTGGTCCAGTGGTTAAGACTCTGTGCTCCCAATGCAGGGGCCCCAGGTTCGATCCTTGTCAGGGAACTAGATCCCACACGCCACAACTAAAAGATCCCGAACCCGGCAACTGAAGACCCGCGTGCTGCAACTAAGACCCGTGCAGCCAAATAAATAAATATTAAGAAAAGAAAAAAGACTCATCCCTGCTTCCAGCACCTGCAGTTGCATCCCTAGTCCTGGGGTGACTGCATCGAGTAGGAAAAAAAGAAAGTTACAGAGTCGCACCAGCATCCTCCCTCACCCCCTCTCCTCCACACCGGCCCCCCACCCCGGCAGAGGAAGCTACTGAGGCCCCCTCTTGTGGAGTGTGAGCACACACTCGGGGAGGCATGTAAGCCTGTGCTGCATGCCTTTCTCTCCCCCCTGCCACCCCCGGTTTACGACAACCAATGTTTCAACTGTCTGTTCTGCTCCTCTATTAAAACATTACTCTAATGAGGATATGCAATGCGATTTGTCCATTTGATAATGGACACTGTTGGATATTATGGGCTGGAGAGGACATCCCTTGGTCTGAAGAAATGTAACTTGGCAGCCCAAATGGGTAAGGATCTTCTGTTCCAATCCTTTAACAGTATTTTGAGCATTTGTGTCTACCATTGCCTACGGGAAGCCCATTCCAGAGTAAGTGTCTATCACTGTTACAACCCATTCATAGTCCCCGGGGGTGTAGTCCACTTGCCAGCTATGTGCAAGGCCTTCCCCCAGGGAATTTCCCCCATAGTCATCTGCACTCTCTGTCTCTCTTGTTGACAGAACAGTTCTGGTTATTGTTTTGTGCCTCAGAAGGCGTCTGACTTTAGTCCTTCTCTGCATTGCTGCAGTACGCCTCACGTCCATCCGCTCATTTCATGGACCCAGGTGTCCAAAAGGTCCACTTGGTGGATCCAATCACCTTCCAAACCTAGAAGGGAATTTTTCTTTTTCTTTTTTTTGGCTATGCCGTGCAGCATGCAGGATCTTAGTTCCCCAACCAGGGATTGAACCCGTGCCCCCTGCAGTGCTGCCGTGGAAGCACACAGTCCTCACCACTGGACCGCCAGGGAATACCCGAAAAGGGAGTTTTCCTTTTCTCATTTTCTTTTTTTAAAATTTATTTATTATTTATTTCTGGCCGCGTTGGGTCTTTGTTGCTGCGCACAGGCTTTCTCTAGTTGTGGCGAGCTGGGGCTACTCTTCGTTGCGGTGTGCAGGCTTCTCATTGCAGTGGCTTCTCTTGTTGCGGAGCACGGGCTGTAGGTGCGCGGGCTTCAGTAGTTGTGGCTCTCGGGCTCTAGAGTGTAGGCTCGGTAGTTGTGGCGCACGGGCTTAGTTGCTCTGCGGCATGTGGGATCTTCCCGGACCAGGGCTCGAACCCGTGTCCCCTGCATTGGCAGGCGGATTCTTAACCACTGCGCCACCAGGGAAGTCCCAAGAAGGGAGTTTTTCTGATGGGCATTGACATGTCCTACTTAATGTGCCCCTTAGAATGATGTCACCAAGATGGCAGCATAGGAGACCCCAGGCTCTGCCCCACCCCTGTGAAGGGCCACAGTGACACGGCTATCCATGAACAAAAACAGAGGGCTCTGGAGCCCACTTACGTCAACTTAAGAAACTTCAGCAATAGAGCAGAACAACAAACCCAAGAATAAGTGCACACAGAGAGAAGGAAGACAGCTTAATTTTGCTTTCATCAGCCCATCCCTGGGCTGGCAGTGCTCAGCACCAGCAGTAGAAAGAGGTCCCCTTGCCAGGAAAGGAAGAGCAGGGTGAGTGACCAGCCACCCCAGCCTTCTGGGGCGCCATCCGAAGGTCCTGCTTCAGTCTCATTCCATTCAGATTGCAAAGCTGACACAGGTGGCCACGAATAAGGAAGAGAAGCAAGGCTACCAAAGACAGTGGAGCAACTGTGGTTCACAGTGACCTGCCACACATGCAAACCCAGCAGCTTTTTTTTTTTTCTTTTGCGTACGCGGGCCTCTCACTGTTGTGGCCTCTCCCGCTGCGGAGCATAGGCTCCGGATGCTCAGGCTCAGCGGCCATGGCTCACGGGCCTAGCCGCTCCGTGGCATGTGGGATCTTCCCGGACCGGGGCACGAACACGTGTCCCCTGCATCGGCAGGCGGACCCTCAACCACTGCGCCACCAGGGAAGCCCATGAGCATCCTTTTAATAGTCCAGTTTTCCATTGTCCAATCACCTGACCATACGACCAGGCCATTAGCTACTGCACATGAGTCAGTGAAAACCCAAACGTAGGAGCTTTTCCCATTGTTCAATTCTTCCATCGCTGCTAGGAGAATAGCCTGCAATTTAGCCCATTGAGCTGACTTATTCTTACTTTCTTTAATCGGTCTTTCCAGACAGGATACTGTTTATTCATCTTGCAACTGTCATCTGTAAACCAGCCAGCTCTTTGTTGGTCAATTGAGAGACGTTCATAGCACCACTGGCCATGAGGCAGTAAGTCCCAGCAGTTCTTCAAGTGGTTCCAAAGTCAGTCATGGGGAAAAGAAGCTACCTGATGTGGGTATGGTGAGTACCACCCTGCGTTCCCCTGGTAGCATGCTCCTGTGTAAACCATTTCCATTTTTAATGGAACTCCTCTGAGCACTGCCTTCCTTGTAAGAGTGTTTCTCTGACATCACCAGGACACTGTGGACACTTCAGATTTCATGATTTTGGATGACCTACAGTTATTAAGGCAGTCCAAATCAATGTCCAATAGCTCACTAGTAATTGTTTCTCAAATAATGTGTAAGGGGCGGGAGGCAGAATTTGGAAATTTTCTGGTCCAAAATCCCAATGGTTGCCACTGGTAGGTGCTCATGGGCTTATGCCATTGGCTCTGGTCTGCGTGAGTGGGAGAGGCAGACACTTCCAAAATCATATTTGAGTGGGGATCCCAAGGCCCCAAAGGTGGTGAAAGAGCCATCGCATTTTGTAATTCAGATACATCCTGCTTTTGTTCAGATCCTCAACTAGATATGGCTTTCCTCTGGGTATTCTTACATATAGGAGCTAGTGTATTTCCAGATGTAGAATATGCATTCTCCAGAATCCAAATAAGCTAACCAAAGGCTGGAGGTTTTGTTGGGTCCTAAGGGTGAGTGGTGACAGCACTTTATTTTTAGTCTCTTATGGAATACCTTGAATGGTTCTGGACCATGACAGTCCTGAGAATTTCACGTTTCAGGCAGGCTCTTGGATCTTTGCTAGATTTATTAACCAGCTTCAGTTGGTCATGTGATCCATCACTGCATTCAAGTCAGTCCTAGCTTGCTCTGCAGTTTCCAATATTTTCGTAATGTCATCAGTATGCTATAATCTTACACTCAGGACCTGCAACAAGGCCAAATCCCTTCTAACCAAATTATGACAGTAAACTGGTGAGTTCAGGTAATCTTGTGACAGGACAGTGAACAGAAACTGGAGTCCTTCTCACATGACTACAGTTGGCTCTTTTTGAGTTTGAAACAGAGAAGAAAGCATTCTAGAGATTAATCAGAGCCCCAGTCTTCTTGAGCCTGTTGTATTTTTTGAGGGTGAGGCTGGGGCTGTGGGCAACACAACCTTAGTTAAGCCTCACTGGTCTGCTGTGAATCTTCAGGCGCCATCTACCTTTTCCCTGTGCCACACAGGGCTACTGTGCAGAGCATTCATTGGTACCAGCCCGCCAGCTTCTAGCATGTCATTAATTAAAGTGGTAATCTCCTTTTGCCAACCAGGTATTCTATATTGTTTTAAATCAACCACTGTGGGGGCTCAGCAGTCCTCAGGTTCCCATTCATCATATTCAATCAAGACCGGCCCGAGGGCAAACTTACATGCCTCTGTTTTACAAACTTAATTAGGAGAAGCAATGCCTAGTAGGACATAATATCCATCCTAATAATGCATTCAGGTAAAGGAGCCATTACCATTTCACATAAAATCTGTTTGAAAATCCCAATTTTCATTCAGACTTTCATGTTTTTTTTTTGGTAGTGCCACACTGCGTGTAGGATCTTAGTTCCCCCCAACCAGGGATTGAACCCGGGCCCTCAGCAGTGAGAGTGCGGAGTCCTAACCACTGGCCTGCCAGGGAAGTCCCCAGACTTTCACCTTAATCCCGTCAACCACTGCATCTCTATCCTCCCCATCTAAACTTAGCTCACATTAAGACTTCACCCACAGGTTTCAGATTCACAGCGCATTGGGCCCCTGTGTCAAGGCGTCTCAGAAAATCTCCCCCTCTCACCTCCACCCCCTCATTTTACCCACACATGGGCACAGGCCTTGGGTCCCTGGCTAGGGGTGGGGCTGTCAGTCTTTATACATCCGTCTATACACATAGGCACACACAAGGATATTTGTTGTAGCATCGCTCATAGTGGGAAAAAAAAGAAAACAGACTGATTTTCAATTAGTAGGAGAATGACTCAATGAACCATTTCGTGTTTCATATGCACTCATAAGGACCAAGGAGTGTTAGGCAGCCTTTAAAATTTGATGAGAAAAAGCAAGATGAAGAAACACATTTACAATATGATCTCATTTTTGCAAATCAAAAGATAGCAAAAACCTGTATGTCTCTATCAGTATGTTAATATTTATATGATTAAGTGAGTAAGTATTATATCAACCAGGGTTCTTCGGATTTTTATTTTAAGGTATTGGCTCATGAGACTGCGGAGCTGACAAGTCTGAAACCTGTAGAGCAGGGTGCCAGTCTGGTAACCCGGGCAGAATTTTGATGTTTCTGTTCTCAAGGGACCTCAGTTTTTGCTCTTAAGGCCTTCAAGGTTGGATGAGGCACACCCACATTACTGAGGGTAATCTCCTTTACCTAAAGTCAACTGACTGTAGATGTCAACATTATCTACAAAACCCCTTCACAGCAACACCTAGACGAGTGTTTGATTAAATTACTGGGTACTATAACCCACCCAGGTCGACACATCAAACTAACCATTGAGAAGAAAACTAACTATATGAGAAGAAAAACATGGCAGTTACATGAGCTACCTTGGGGGGCTGAGGATGGAGGGGAAGTTAATGTGGGGCGGGGAGAGGAAGAAGAGAAGGAGTAACCAAGTGAAAACGGGGGGAAGGCATGTATCTGCTCACTTGATACACTGAGGGAGTACTATGTATTATCTGAGTATATATGCGTAAAGAAATTAAATATATTTTTACCAAAGAAGAGCAAACAATTTCCTCTTTTTCTACTTAAAAAGCTTCAAGTTCCGGGCTTCCCTTGTGGCGCAGTGGTTGAGAGTCCGCCTGCCGATGCAGGAGCAGTGAGAGGCCAGCATACCGCAAAAAAAAAAAAAAAAAAAAAAAGCTTCCAGTTCCACCACCTAGTTTCTCTTCATCTCCTCCTGTGAGGAAATATCTAGAGAGAATCTCTGCCCACAGGATCCTTGAAAAAGCGAACTGCCCACAGAGACCAAGGGGTAGGATTTCGGAGTGCTGTCCCCTGCAAGTTCAGCCTCTGCTCGGCCAGCATGCAGCCCTTGTTTTCACCACATTCTACCATTTGCCAGCATCCCCTCCCCAAACCCCATAGCTGATCCATGGCTTTTATGGCTTCCCTCAAAAAGATGAGTGGGTCCTGTCAGATTTCTCTCGGAAACGTCAACCAAGCAAGGAAAGCCATTTCCAGTTAGTAGTGAGTCTTTAAATGGAACAGCTCTGACGTGGAGGGAAGCTGGCGGGTGTCCACGGAGGCATGTCCAAGATGATGTGGAAATGAAAGAAGATTGTTCAAAGAAAGAGGAACAGAGCCAGTCCCCAGAGGAGTCTAGAGGGCATGTAGCCCCGGCAGAGAGAGGCATCATATAATGGTTGTGGAAAGAGAATTTACCAAATGTATAAATCAGGGCTTGATTCAGTATATACCACCTTAATGTAAACAGATTTCTCCTGAGCCAGTTTGGTCCTTAGGCCGTAAAATTACTCCAGTCTTTCTTCCTGCAGTCTTATTTCTGCATTTCTTTTCACATTCTAAATCCACACCCCCCTACGCCAAAGACAGCCACAGTACTCACCCAGCTCCAGCACTCTCTCACTTCTAAGAAATATACTCACATCTGACTTCAGAAGCTGACTTCAGAAGCTGGAGACAAAATGAAATAACTTCCTGTTTCAGAGCTCTCTGAAACAATTCTGCAAGCCACACCCAAGGCTTTTGTTCATGAGGGATAGGCAGTTCTAAATATTTTCAGGCTCTTGCCTTGTATACTTTACATGGTTGTCACTTTGAGTAGAAGAAAAATGGAGATGGGCCCCAGATCAGACTACGCCTGAAAATCTCTAACCTCTGGAAAAAAGGCAAAACCCAAATCAAACCTTTGCTGTTTTATTTTAAAATGTATTTTATCACTATAGTAGGGGCACATAATTTTAAAACTAGAAAATACTTTAAGCTATAGAGTGAACATAGTAGTATTATTTTTCCTTAAATTCCTGCTTCCCAGGACAATTCTTTTAGCTGTTTCTTATAACATTTATTCTCATGTTGAGGGAGAAGATAGATGGGCTCCAGGTTAGACATGTATAGAAAGCTTCCCGTGTGTACACTTTCAGATGGAAACAACAACAGGAACAGGGTAAATAGCTGGACTTTGTCTCCAGTAGACACTTTATCTGAGCTGAGTCCTGCCCAGATAAAAGATAAAGAAAGCACATGTTTCTCATTCTTGAGGTCAAGGAGACCTGCCCAACTACACATGTGCAGAAAGCCTCCTTGGGGGTCAAAAAGGATAGGGTGCCACCCCATAATAGATGATGCCAAGCCTCCCGTAGGCCTCTGGGCTGGAATCCATCTTGGAAAAAAGTTGCCCATTCATGTTGGGAGGGTCCTAGGGCAGGTCAGGTGTGGGAAACGACAACAACAACAAGATAATCGGCCAAAGGTAAACAAAGGCTCAGAAGAACTGCCCTATATAAACGATTTAACCACCTCTTTAAGGAGCTTCTCCTTGTTAGAGAACACAATGCCCACGTCTCTCTGGGTGTGTATCTCTGCCTTGCTTCTGTCTTCACTAAACTGTTTGTCTGTGTGCTCTCCCGTGTGTTGCGCTGTGTCTCTAATAATAAATTTTGTACCTATTTTTACAGTTTTTGCCTCCTTGAAACATTCTTGCTTTCAAACAGGGTCAAGAGCCAGGGAAACTGCTTCTACCCTATAACCCTTGTTGGTCTAGTGGCTACGATTCCTGGTTTTCATCCAGGCTACCCAGGTTTAATTCCTGGGCAGGGAACTAAAACATCACTTCAAGCCACCACGCACTGCTATCTCCTCGAGATCAATGTTTCTATGTAACATTCTTTTTTTTTTTTTTTGCGGTGCGCGGGCCTCTCACTGTTGTGGCCTCTCCCGTTGTGGAGCACAGGCTGCAGACGCGCAGGCTTAGCGGCCATGGCTCATGGGCCCAGCTGCTCCGCGGCATGTGGGATCTTCCCGGACCAGGGCACGAATCCGTGTCCCCTGAATTGGCAGGGGGGCTCTCAACCACTGCGCCACCAGGGAAGCCCCTATGTAAAATTCTTACACAACTTCTTGATTTTTCAGTTACAGGTATTATCTATTGACTGCCTGTTATGTAAGTTGATAATTTAGGTCTCTTCCATCCCACTCTCACTCATAGACACACACACACACACACACACACACACACCTCCTTTCCTCTCACTATAATTATATTACAATTTTTGTTTTATTGGTTATGCAGTATTGACAGGATAATTATATAAATATAATTTATAGCTGAGCCACGTGTATACAATGATTACATTTGTACAACTTATTTTTTAAAATTTATTTATTTTATTTATTTTTGGCTGTATTGGGTAGCTGCATGCAGGTTTTCTCTAGCTGCGGCGAGCAGGGGCTACTCTTCGTTTCAGAGCACAGGCTTCTCATTGCGGTGGCTTCTCCGGAGCACGGGCTCTAGGCACGCGGGCTTCAGTAGTTGTGGCACGTGAGCTCAGTAGTTGTGGCGCACAGGCTCTAGAGTGCAGGCTCAGTAGTTGTGGCGCACAGGCTTAGTTGCTCTGTGGCATGTGGGATCTTCCCAGACCAGGGGTCAAACCTGTGTCCCCTGCCTTGGCAGGCGGATTCCCAACCACTGCACCACCAGGGAAGCCCTACATTTGTACAACTTTTGTTTTCTCTAGAGTTAATAATTGCTTCATTTTTAACTTTCCTTTATTTAAGTTTCTATATACTTATCACTGCTTCCTTCTCAAAATCTGTGACAAATATGTAACTCTCTGAGGGGGTTATATCTCAAGCTATTAGTATGGTTATTTCTGTGTAGTCTCCCTCCCTTCCCTCTCATTGGCACTGGGACGGCAGGTTCTTCTCTCCCACGACTTATCAAATCAGAAGTCAACATTCCAAGAAAACACAGGCCCACGTATTGGATAAAAATGTTCACATGTGTAGTTGCAAAGCCGTCTTCTCCTCTTCCAGTAACTGAGTGGGCTTAGAGGAAAGGAAGGATATTAGTAAGCCATATAGCACCTCACCCTGAAGGAGAAAGTCGGACGGGAGAAACAGGAAGTTCCTAAAGTAGAGGGAGGGGAGAAACTTTCTGTGACAGAACCAAGGAGTGGAGTTGGGTGGACTCAGCACCAGCTGGTCCTCTGATTCCACACTGGTGAACAAGCCAACATGCAGCCAGTCAGGACCCCATAGGTCCCCTGAACAAAGGGAGAAAGACCTGAGCACTTCATATGAGAATGAGGGCATGAAGGACAAGATGGCTGCATACAGGATCAGGTGGGAACGCCACTACGCATCTGGCATTTAATAATAAACTGCCTGATTCGAGCATTTAATTTGCTCTGAGAGTTTTTCTGTCGTAACCTCTGGGATAGCTTATATTGGCAGAGTACTCCCACGAAGGTGATTTCCCACATAACAGAACTAGAGGGAGAGGCTTTATCCTGGAAGGTGATCTACAGATATTCCTCTGTGGCAAAGCCACTTTAAAAAGCCATGGCTTGGGGCTTCCCTGGTGGCGCAGTGGTTGGGAATCCGTGTGCCAATGCAGGGGACACAGGTTTGACCCCTGGTCTGGGAAGATCCCACATGCCACAGAGCACCTAAGCCCGTGTGCTACAACTACGGAGCCTGCACTCTAGAGCCCATGAGCCACAACTACTGAGCCTGCGTGCCACAACTACTGAGCCCATGCGCCTAGAGACAGTGCTCCGCAACAAGAGAAGCCACCACAACGAGAAGCCCTCGCACTGCAACAAAGAGTAGCCCTCGCTCATCACAATCAGAGAAAAGCCCGTGCACAGCAACAAAGACCCAATGCAGCCAAAAAAAAAAAAAAAAAAAAAACCACAATAAATAAATCAAATCAAATAAATTAATTTAAAAAAAAGAAAAAGCCATGGCTTTTTTCCTTCTTGAAGAAGACCCGATCACAGCTGATCAACCCAGTTGGGAGCCATGATCAGGGTCAGAAATCTTGAAGAGTAAGTCTTGTCCCTAAGATGCACTCTTTAAGGAAATGATTTTCCCTATTACTGAGGGAAATTTGTCAATATTTAAGACTACTCTCAAGAAATGCAATACAAGAAACCCTGTACCCAGTGAGGTAGCTTTTGACCCATGGCCAACCAAGTTTTTGCTTGCTTGCGTGGAAGGCATTGAAGTCTGAGCGCTCTAAAAGCTCCAACACCTCCTTGACTGAGCAGTCTTCTAAGTGTCCTTGGGCATGCTAGTTTTTTGGTAGAGAGCCCATGCTATTGGGCCAGTAGAGAGCTCAAGGGAAAAGCTAGTTTGTCCTTAAATACTTACAAGAAGACTGGGACCTACGAAATTTGCTTCTGTGCTGAAATTATAAACATGGGTGCAGAAAACCCTGGCTGGAAAAACATTTGATTATGGAAATGTACACAAAACTCACACTGATCAGGTTTAGGTTGGAGCTGCTCTAATAAAAACCCTTGTTCCCAGTTTTAGAAGGAATAGTAAGCTCACCCTCTCAACTTCTGTCAGTTGAGCAAAGTAAGAGTATGGTTGTCAGATGTGGCAAGGAAAGGTACAGGACACCAAGTTAGATCTGAACTTTAGGTTAACAAAGACTAGTCTTTAATTTTTAGTGTTTAACATTTAAGACATCTAGCAGGAGTACATTCCATGCAGTGTTTACATGGGACACACTTATACTAAAAAAAATCTGGCAAACATGTTGGGGAAGGCAGAGGTAGTTTAAATAAGTGGCTAAGGCACACCTAGAAGGGACTTGGTGAGATTTCAGTCACGGTCATGACAAAGAGTGCCAATGAGAGTGCATCCAACAAGTAAAAGCATTAACGGTAGCCCTGCAAATCTTTGGAAAAGTAGGAGGAGGGGGTCCTCCAGGAGCTATCCCCAATTCAGTTGCTGAAACAAGGAGTTCTTGGTATTTGGAATCATCTTGGGGCTCTCTTCTTTCAAGGCCACCAATTATATTTGATAAGGGCTCCACCTTTATGACCTCACTTAATCTTAACTTCCTAAAGGCCCTATATCCAAATAGTCACATAGGGAGTTAGGACTTCAACATACGAACTTGGGGCAGGATGGTGTGTGAGGGCACAATTCAGTCCACAGTAGGGGGCATTCGGGGACTATGCAGAAGAGGAACTTCAGCTCCACTCTTAGACGGTGTAGGAGCAGCAGGGTTAAATTAGGAAGTATCTAATGAGCCGAGGGCCTGAGAATGGATTATGTCAGGCTGTAGTTACTTTTTTGTGTGTGTGGTATGCGGGCCTTTCACTGTTGTGGCCTCTCCCGTTGCGGAGCACAGGCTCCGGACGTGCAGGCTCAGTGGCCATGGCTCACGGGCCCAGCCGCTCCGCAGCACATGGGATCTTCCCGGGCTGGGGCACGAACCCGTGTCCCCTGCATCGGCAGGCGGACTCCCAACCACTGCGCCACCAGGGAAGCCCCAGGCTGTATTTATAAGTGACCTATATTTCTCTTTAGAAGGCTTAGGATATATATTCTTTTTTGTCCATAAGATTCTGAAATTTCATAATGATGCAACTCAGGATTGGTTATTTTATTCCAGTATATTGGAATATGATGGGGGGGTGGTAGGTTTTGTCCTAGAAACTTATGCCATTTAGTTCTGAAAATGTTCTCTGTTATTTCATCGACAATTTTCTCCCTCTGCTTTTCATTATTTTCCTTTTATGGAATACTTATTATTTCCTGCTTATCTTCAGATTTTTTTCTTTTTCTCTCCTATTTTCCATTTTAGTGGGGTTTTTGATTGTTATTCTTCTTTTGCTCTTCTAATTTCTGAGCTATTCTCTCAATTTACCCTCCTCACTGTCTATTGAATTTTTCATTTTGCTTCCTTAGTTTTAATTTCCAAGAGCTCTTTCTTGTTCTCGGAATGCTCTGATTTTAGACCCTTTCACTCTTGTCTCAAAGGTGCATTATTTTTTCACAATTCTCTGAGAATATTAATTACTGTGGTCCCTATATTTTTTGTTTCCTCTCCCTCCTTCATGTTGGCTTGTTTGCTTTATATACCAATCTTTATGTTAGAGGTGTTTCTCAAATGTCTGTTGATTTTTGATTATCCACTCATCTCTTTTTGTTTTTAAAGTATTTCTTTATTTGGCTGTACCGGGTCTTAGTTGCAGCATGCGGGATCTTTGTTGTGGCATGCAGGCTCTTAGTTGCGGCATATGGAATATAGTTCCCCGACCAGGGATAGAACCTGGGCCTCCTGCATTGGGAATGCAGAGTTCTAACTGCTGGACCACCAGAGACGTTCCTCCACTCATCTTTTAAAAAGTGGGACACTAAAAGTTACAACACACAGAGCAAAGAGATGCCAGATTAAAGGCAGGGAGGACAATTAGAAGGGGCTTAGGTCAATTTGCTTCATGCTAATTCTTCTAAAAACAAGTCACTGAAAACCCAGTTGATTTAATAACACTTGTATCCTTGTAACAAGGATAATGTTTAGAAAAATATAAATGTGCTTTTTTTTTTGGTCTTTCTTTGTAGGTGATTTTCCTCTTGTCAATCCAAGGTACCCATTTCCTGGAAGCAGACCAGCATTTGTTACTGAGGGATTGGAAAAAGAAATGATGAGGTGTTCTTCAGTTCTTCAGCTTCTGACATGCGTCATGGCATTTTGGAGCAAAGCAATAGATTTGAAAGCCAGGTTTTATATGAGAGTGAATTTTCCAAATCCTATTAGTTCCCATTTACTAGAACAAATTCTCAATGTATAGGGGAAGTAGCTATGACATTGAAGTCAGAGAAGAGGAAGCCGTCGCACAGGCAGGAGCCTGCTCTTCTGGCTCCAAAATGATGGGAAATAGAAGAGAGAGAAAAGAGGTGCTCACCTCACATAGGTAAGTGTCCCAGATTTCCCATCTCTGACCTTGAGCCTGGAGGGTTAAACGCTCTATTAGATGACTAATACAGTAAGTAAGGGTAACACTTAGGGCCAAAGTCAGGCATGCCCCGATCTCATTTGGAACTCTAGAAAAATATCCAACTGCCAGCTCCCTTACAACCTCCCCTGCCCCACCAGACGTGTCTGCAGACTGCCTCTGTCACAGGATATCCCCATCCAAATTTTCCCTGTGTCATCAGATACCCTCTATCAGTACTTAGGTCACAAAAAGATACACCCTCCTCCAAAACACTCTTCCACATCAGCACACACACAGCTGCCTGTGTCATAGAAACTCCTGAACGCCAAAACAGAGAAGGAGGCTCTTGGAGAAATAGATTGCTGATACGAGAAAGACAGTTACCCTGAGAGCCGGCTCAGGTTACTACACTAGTTCTGCATAGAGCTCAGTAAGAGAATATTCTCAATGTCAAGATACTAAGAGGATTAGGGAGTTGAACCACAGCCATATTCGCGTTTTTCCCAGTTCTTCTTCCTCAATTCAGATTAATAGCAGAGACTTAATTGAAAAGTTTGAGCCTGGGGTCTCCAATGGCCAAGACAGTAGTCACGTGGTGGCTGGCTCAGCTGTGAGACATAGCCAAGCTGAGACAAGTGCTGGGGTGTAGGTCCCGTGACCCACTTTCTCCTCCTTCTTCTCTTCTTCTTCGCCTTCTTCTTCTCCTCCTCCCCCTCCCCTTCCCCCTCCTCCCCCCCCTTCTTCTTCTTTTTTTTTTATTGTTTCTGCAGAGGACCGAGTAGGAGCCTATTTCAGCAGGTCCCTCATGCCAAGTTGCAAAACTACCTCCTGTCAAAAAGATAAGAAATGTATTGCTGTCACACTTCAAAATGCAAATTGGAAAAGTAAACTAAGTAAGCCCTTGAGAAAGGATATGAAGGACAAAGGAAATCCAAAATCTTCTTCCTGCAAGAATCCCACTGTATTCAAGCAACCCAGTGTTAGATTAGTTAAAGAAGGGCAATGTTTTTTGCACACGTATGAACTAGAGAAATTATGAAATGCATGGAATGTACAGAATGAGTTGTCCTCATTACCCTCCAATTTTCACTTCTTTATATCACCCCAGGTTTTAGTCATTCTTTTACGGACAGTCTACTCAACAGCCCCCCACCCCAGCCCAAATCTGACAAACCCACATTTAGGCACATATAGGTGAGAATAACCTAAGATATTGTCTCCTCAGTCAGTGCACACTTTAACAAGAATCTATTTATTCAAGCCTGTGTTTTTTTTTAAAGGTCTGACTCCACGAAGGCAAAGCGGGGGCCACTCTGTGCCGTGTGTGGGCTTCTCATTGCGGTGGCTTCTCTTGTTGTGGAGCACGGGCTCTAGGCACACGGGTTTCAGTAGTTGTGGTACGCAGGCTCAGTAGTTGTGGCGCATGGGCTTAGTTGCTCCGCAGCATGTGGGATCTTCCCAGACCAGGAATTGAACCCATGTCCCCTGCATTGGCAGGCAGATTCTTAACCACTGTGTTACCAGGGAAGTCCCTGTATAGACAATTGAAGAGAGAGAGGTTCACAGTAGTAGTTCAGAGGTCCTAGTTTTACAAGTACACCCTGCAATGCTCGCAGGAGCTCTTAACTGACTGTGTTCATCTCCTCCCATCCTGCATTCAGAGACTTCAAATTGGTAGCTTGAAATCTGTCCTGGTTGGAGTATTTATGCCACAGAAGTCAGAGCACACTACAAATCAGGGATTTTCCCCTGCGGAGAGATAATTGAACAACATTTACCAGCACATCGGTGAAGATACAAAAGTATTTTGAATATAGGTGGGCTGACTGCCTTCATCATCTTCACAACAACTCAGTGAGAAAAGGTCCTTTTTATTTTACCCACTATACAGATGAGGAGACTGAGGCTGAGAGAATGATTTGGCCAAGGTCACACAGCTAGTGGATGATGGTGTCGGGATTTAAACCCAGGCAGTCTGGCTCCAGACACCATAGAGTTAACTATAACACAGCCACAGACAATCATCTGTAAAAGTAAAAAATCAAACTCCCCAAAAGTAAACGTTCATTAATAGGTCAAAGATTAGATAAGTTATATCCATTCTGTAGAATGCCAAGCAGCCAAACTAAAAAGAATGAGGTAGATTTCTACGTACTGACAAAGGAGTTCCAAGGTATGTTTCCAGTATAAAAAGCAAGTTCCAGAAATTATCTGTATGTACATATCTATGTCTGTTTTTATGTGTTTCATGTGTATATTTGTGTGTGTGTGAAAACCTTTTTACTCTCTTTTTCCAGCTGTGGTGAGTGTGGATGTGTTTGTGGCTGGGGTGGGGGGAGGAGGAGATGCAGGTGTCTACATCGCTCGTCTGGAATTCTTCCCACCCAGACCATTCATAGTAGTTTTCTACTTTATAACTTTATATATTTTGATATTTTAAATGATTTTTGATAAGAATGTATTACTTTAAAAATTACTTTAATTCTTTTTGTAGGTAATATAGTCACATGTTCAAAAAAAAACTAAACAAAAAAGATAAACAGTGAAAAATAATTCCTTCCAGCACTACTTCTCATCATTCAACTTCCCCCACCATAAACACAGCTATCCTTCCTAAATTAGATATAAGTAAATATTAGGGTATGTTTTTATATTCCCTCTTTTACATAAAAGTAGAATATTACACGCAGAAGTCTGTACCTTGCCCATTTCACTAACAGTATCTCTTAGAAATATTTTTATATCAGTATAAAAAGAGTCTCCTTATCCCCATTTCCATCATAAGAATATACCATTGAATGAAGTAGACAAATATTACCAATGTGTTAGCCTGTTGATGGACATTTGGGTTATTTCTAATCTTTAGCTATTTTGCATAATGCTGAAATAGTCTTTTACACATATCATTTTACAGTGTACAGGCATATTTTGAGGGTGCATATATTTGTAATTTTGATAGATACTGCCTTATGGCCCTCCTTGGGAGTTATATCAACATAGATTTCCCCAGCAAGGTTTCAAACTGCTTGTTTCTCCAGAGATTCATCCAACAGACATTACAGTGTCTCCAGAAGTTATCGGACTTTTGGATTTTTGCCAGTCTGGCAGATGAGAAATGAGGTCTCATTGTAGTTTGAATTTGCATTTCTCTTATTATGAGAGAGACTAAGAATCTTTTCCATATGTTTAAGGCACATTTACATCCCTTTCATCTGAACTAACTGGTCACATCCTCTCCCATATTTCTACTGAGTTCATCTTTCTCTTATTAATTTAGAAACTCTTTATATTTTAGGAAAATCATCAGTTTCCCCTGGAATCTGAATTGCAAGTATTTTCCCCAATCTGTGGTTAACATTTGACTTTCATACTTTTTTCTCAATCTTTTATTTGAAAAAAGTTTACACTAGAGAGGAAAGTTGAAAGCGTGGCGCAAAGTTCACCGTTTGTTCACAGTTTGTTCTACTGGTTCGCTCTCTCTCCTTGCTATAGGTAATACATGTGTATCTATCCCTATGCCTATATCTATCTATAGTTTTTTTTTTCTCTAAATGACTTGAACGTAAGTTGCAGACATGACACATCACCTCTAAATATTTCAGCATATATCTCCTGAGGGCAGACATTGTCCTACTATTACTACAAGAAACTGAACATTGATAAATAATATTATCTAATATACAGAACATGTTCAAAATTTTCCACTTGTCTCAAAACGTCGTTTATAGGCTCTTTGGGGAGGTTGGGGGGACTGCAATCCAGGGTCCCAGGATCCAGTCAAGGATCGTATGTGTACCCAGAGAAAACCATAATTCAAAAAGATACATGCACCCCAATGTTCACTGCAGCACTATTTACAATAGCCAGGACATGGAAGCAACCTAAATGCCCATCAACAGACAAATGGATAAAGAAGATGTGGTACATATATACAATGGAATATTACTCAGCCATAAAAAGGAACGAAATTGGGTCATTTGTAGAGAAGTGGATGGATCTAGAGACTGTCATACAGAGTGAAGTAAGTCAGAAACAGAAAAAGAAATATCGTATATTAACACATGTATGTGGAGCCTAGAAGAATGGTACAGATGAACCGGTTTGCAGGGCAGAAGTTGAGACACAGATGGGGGAAAGTGGTTGGGGGTGGTGGTGGTGGTGGTGTGATGAACTGCATGATTGGGATTGACATGTATACACTGATGTGTATAAAATAGATGACTAATAAGAACCTGCTGTATAAAAAAATAAATATAATAAAATTCAAAAATTAAAAAAAAAAGAAAACAAATGCACAATGAATAAAGATGACCATGGCCCACAAAAAAAAAAAAAAAAAAAAAAAAAAAAAAAAAAAAGGATCGTATGTGCATTTGGTTGCAAGGTTTCCTCAGTCTCCTATAATCCAGAACAATCTTACCCGCTGCCCCCTTTTCTTCGTCTTAGGTGACATTGACTCTTTTTTTTTTTTTTTTTTTTTTGGCTTTAAGGGTTTCTTTATTAGAAAGCCAAGATGTGGATTTTTTTTTTATTATTAGTTTCTGCTTTATAACAAAGTGAATCAGTCATACATATACATCTGTTCCCACATCCCTTCCCTCATGCATCTCCCTCCCTCCCACCCTCCCCATCCCACCCCTCCAGGCGGTCACAAAGCACCGAGCTGATCTCCCTGTGCTCTGCGGCTGCTTCCCACTATCTATCTACCTTATGTTTGGTAGTGTATATATGTCCATGCCTCTCTTTTGCTTTGTCACAGCTTACCCTTCCCACTCCCCATATCCTCAAGTCCATTCTCAAGTAGGTCTGTGTCTTTATTCCCGTTTTACCCCTAGGTTCTTCATGACATTTTTTTTTTTTTTTACAAATTTAATCAGTTATACATATACATATGTTCCCATATCCCCTCCCTTTTGCGTCTCCCTCCTACCCTCCCTATCCCACCCCTCCAGGCGGTCACAAAGCACCGAGCTGATCTCCCTGTGCTATGCGGCTGCTTCCCACTAGCTATCTACCTTACGTTTGGTAGTGTATATATGTCCATGCCGCTCTTTCACTTTGTCACAGCTTACCCTTCCCCCTCCCCATATCCTCAAGTCCATTCTCTAGTAGGTCTGTGTCTTTATTCCTGTCTTACCCCTATGTTCTTCATGACATTTTTTTTTCTTAAATTCCATATATATGTGTCAGCATACAGTATTTGTCTTTCTCTTTCTGACTTACTTCACTCTGTATGACAGACTCTAGGTCTATCCACCTCATTACAAATAGCTCAATTTCATTTCTTTTTATGGCTGAGTAATATTCCATTGTATATATGTGCCACATCTTCTTTACCCATTCATCCGATGATGGACACTTAGGTTGTTTCCATCTCTGGGCTATTGTAAATAGGGCTGCTATGAACATTTTGGTACATGTCTCTTTTTGAATTATGGTTTTCTCAGGGTATTTGACCAGTAGTGGGATTGCTGGGTCATATGGTAGTTCTATTTGTAGTTTTTTAAGGAACCTCCATACCGTTCTCCATAGTGGCTGTACCAATTCACATTCCCACCAGCAGTGCAAGAGGGTTCCCTTCTTTCCACACCCTCTCCAGCATTTATTGTCTCTAGATCCCTTGATGATGGCCATTCTGACTGGCGTGAGATGATATCTCATTGTAGTTTTGATTTGCATTTCTCTAATGAGTAAAGATGTTGAGCATCCTTTCATGTGTTTGTTGGCAGTCTGTATATCTTCTGTGAAGAAATGTCTATTTAGGTCTTCTGCCCATTTTTGGATTGGGCTGTTTGTTGTTTTGTTATTGAGCTGCATGAGCTGCTTATAAATTTTGGAGATTAATCCTTTGTCAGTTGCTTCATTTGCAAATATTTTCTCCCATTCTGAGGGTTGTCTTTTGGTCTTGTTTATGGTTTCCTTTGCTGTGCAAAAGCTTTGAAGTTTCATTAGGTCCCATGTGTTTATTTTTGTCTTTATTTCCATTTCTCTAGGAGGTGGGTCAAAAAGGATCTTGCTGTGATTTATGTCATAGAGTGTTCTGCCTATGTTTTCCTCTAAGAGTTTGATAGTGTCTGGCCTTACATTTAGGTCTTTAATCCATTTTGAGCTTATTTTTGTGTATGGTGTTAGGGAGTGATCTAATCTCATACTTTTACATGTCCCTATCCAGTTTTCCCAGCACCACTTATTGAAGAGACTGTCCTTTCTCCACTGTACATTCCTGCCTCCTTTATCAAAGATAAGGTGACCATATGTCCGTGGGTTTATCTCTGGGCTATCCTGTTCCATTGATCTATCTTTCTGTTTTTGTGCCAGTACCATACTGTCTTGATTACTGTAGCTTTGTAGTATAGTCTGAAGTCAGGGAGCCTGATTCCTCCAGCTCCATTTTTCGTTCTCAAGATTGCTTTGGCTATTCGGGGTCTTTTGTGTTTCCATACAAATTGTGAAATTTTTTGCTCTAGTTCTGTGAAAAATGCCAGTGGTAGTTTGATAGGGATTGCATTGAATCTGTAGATTGCTTTGGGTAGTAGAGTCATTTTCACAATGTTGATTCTTCCAATCCAAGAACATGGTACATCTCTCCATCTATTTGTATCATCTTTAATTTCTTTCATCAGTGTCTTATAATTTTATGCATACAGGTCTTTTGTCTCCTTAGGTAGGTTTATTCCTAGATATTTTATTCTTTTTGTTGCAATGGTAAATGGGAGTGTTTCCTTGATTTCACTTTCAGATTTTTCATCATTAGTATATAGGAATGCCAGAGATTTCTGTGCATTCATTTTGTATCCTGCAACTTTACCAAATTCATTGATTAGCTCTAGTAGTTTTCTGGTAGCATCTTTAGGATTCTCTATGTATAGTATCATGTCATCTGCAAACAGTGACAGCTTTACTTCTTCTTTTCCGATTTGGATTCCTTTTATTTCCTTTTCTTCTCTGATTGCTGTGGCTAAAACTTCCAAAACTATGTTGAATAAGAGTGGTGAGAGTGGGCAACCTTGTCTTGTTCCTGATCTTAGTGGAAATGGTTTCAGTTTTTCACCATTGAGGACGATGCTGGCTGTGGGTTTGTCATATATGGCCTTTATTATGTTGAGGAAAGTTCCCTCTATGCCTACTTTCTGCAGGGTTTTTATCATAAATGGGTGTTGAATTTTGTCAAAAGCTTTTTCTTCATCTATTGAGATGATCATATGGTTTTTCTCCTTCAATTTGTTAATATGGTGTATCACGTTGATTGATTTGCGTATATTGAAGAATCCTTGCATTCCTGGAATAAACCCCACTTGATCATGGTGTATGATCCTTTGAATGTGCTGTTGGATTCTGTTTGCTAGTATTTTGTTGAGGATTTTTGCATCTATGTTCATCAGTGATATTGGCCTGTAGTTTTCTTTCTTTGTGACATCCTTGTCTGGTTTTGGTATCAAGGTGATGGTGGCCTCGTAGAATGAGTTTGGGAGTGTTCCTCCCTCTGCTATATTTTGGAAGAGTTTGAGAAGCATAGGTGTTAGCTCTTCTCTAAATGCTTGATAGAATTCGCCTGTGAAGCCATCTGGTACTGGGCTTTTGTTTGTTGGAAGATTTTTTTATCACAGTTTTAATTTCAGTGCTTGTGATTGGTCTGTTCATATTTTCTATTTCTTCCTGATTCAGTCTTGGCAGGTTGTGCATTTCTAAGAATTTGTCCATTTCTTCCAGGTTGTCCATTTTATTGGCATAGAGTTGCTTATAGTAATCTCTCATGATCTTTTGTATTTCTGCAGTGTCAGTTGTTACTTCTCCTTTTTCATTTCTAATTCTATTGATTTGAGTCTTCTCCCTTTTTTTCTTGATGAGTCTGGCTAATGGTTTATCAATTTTGTTTATCTTCTCAAAGAACCAGCTTTTAGTTTTATTGATCTTTGCTATCGTTTCCTTCATTTCTTTTTCATTTATTTCTGATCTGATTTTTATGATTTCTTTCCTTCTGCTAACTTTGGGATGTTTTTGTTCTTCTTTCTCTAATTGCTTTAGGTGCAAGGTTAGGTTGTTTATTCGAGATGTTTCCTGTTTCTTAAGGTGGGATTGTATTGCTATAAACTTCCCTCTTAGAACTGCTTTTGCTGCATCCCATAGGTTTTGGGTCGTCGTGTCTCCATTGTCATTTGTTTCTAGGTATTTTTTAATTTCCTCTTTGATTTCTTCAGTGATCACTTCGTTATTAAGTAGTGTATTGTTTAGCCTCCATGTGTTTGTATTTTTTACAGCTCTTTTCCTGTAATTGATATCTAGTCTCATAGCATTGTGGTCGGAAAAGATACTTGATATAATTTCAATTTTCTTAAATTTACCAAGGCTTGATTTGTGACCCAAGATATGATCTATCCTGGAGAATGTTCCATGAGCACTTGAGAAAAATGTGTATTCTGTTGTTTTTGGATGGAATGTCCTATAAATATCAATTAAGTCCATCTTGTTTAATGTATCATTTAAAGCTTGTGTTTCCTTATTTATTTTCATTTTGGATGATCTGTCCATTGGTGAAAGTGGGGTGTTAAAGTCCCCTACTATGATTGTGTTACTGTCCATTTCTCCTTTTATGGCTGTTAGTATTTGCCTTATGTATTGAGGTGCTCCTATGTTTGGTGCATAAAGATTTACAATTGTTATATCTTCTTCTTGGATCGAGCCCTTGATCATTATGTAGTGTCCTTCTTTGTCTCTTCTAGTAGTCTTTATTTTAAAGTCTATTTTGTCTGATATGAGAATTGCTACTCCAGCTTTCTTTTGGTTTCCATTTGCATGGAATATCTTTTTCCATCCCCTTACTTTCAGTCTGTATGTGTCTCTAGGTCTGAAGTGGGTCTCTTGTAGACAGCATATATATGGGTCTTGTTTTTGTATCCATTCAGCCACTCTGTGTCTTTTGGTGGGAGCATTTAGTCCATTTACATTTAAGGTAATTATCGATATGTATGTTCCTATTCCCATTTTCTTAATTGTTTTGGGTTTGTTATTGTAGGTCTTTTCCTTCTGTTGTGTTTCTTGCCTAGAGAAGTTCCTTTAGCATGTGTTGTAAAGCTGGTTTGGTGGTGCTGAATCTCTCAGCTTTTGCTTGTCTGTAAACGTTTTAATTTCTCCATCAAATCTGAATGAGATCCTTGCTGGGTAGAGTAATCTTGGTTGCAGGTTTCTCTCCTTCATCACTTTAATTATGTCCTGCCACTCCCTTCTGGCTTGTAGAGTTTCTGCTGAGAGATCAGCTGTTAACCTGATGGGGATTCCCTTGTGTGTTATTTGTTGTTTTTCCCTTGCTGCTTTTAATATGATTTCTTTGTGTTTAATTTTTGACAGTTTGATTAATATGTGTCTTGGCGTATTTCTCCTTGGATTTATTCTGTATGGGACTCTCTGTGCCTCCTGGACTTGATTAACTATTTCCTTTCCCATATTAGGGAAGTTTTCAACTATAATCTCTTCAAATATTTTCTCAGTCCCTTTCTTTTTCTCTTCTTCTTCTGGAACCCCTATAATTCGAATGTTGGTGCGTTTAATGTTGTCCCAGAGGTCTCTGAGACTGTCCTCTGTTCTTTTCATTCTTTTTTCTTTATTTTGCTCTGCAGCAGTTATTTCCACTATTTTATCTTCCACCTCACTTATCCGTTCTTCTGCCTCAGTTATTCTGCTATTGATCCCATCTAGAGTATTTTTTATTTCATTTATTGTGTTTTTAATCGATGCTTGATTCACCTTTAGTTCTTCTAGGTCCTTGTTAACTGTTTCTTGCATTTTGTCTATTCTATTTCCAAGATTTTGGATCTGGGAAATAGAATCTTGGATCATCTTTACCATCATTATTCTGAATTCTTTTTCAGGTAGACTGCCTATTACCTCTTCATTTGTTAGGTCTGGTGGGTTCTTACCTTGCTCCTTCTCCTGCTGTGTGATTTTCTGTCTTCTCATTTTGCTTATGTTACTGTGTTTGGGGTCTCCTTTTTGCAGGCTGCAGGTTCGTAGTTCCCGTTGTTTTTGGTGTCTGTCCCCAGTGGCTAAGGTTTGTTTAGTGGGTTGTGTAGGCTTCCTCGTGGAGGGGACTAGTGCCTGTGTTCTGGTGGATGAGGCTGGATCTTGTCTTTCTGGTGGGCAGGTACACGTCTGGTGGTGTGTTTTGGGGTGTCTGCGGACTTTTTATGATTTTAGGCCACCTCTCTGCTAATGGGTGGCGTTGTGTTCCTGTCTTGCTAGTTGTTTGGCATAGGGTGTCCAGCACTGTAGCTTGCTTGTCGTTGAGTGAAGCTGGGTGCTGGTGTTGAGATGGAGATCTCTGGAAGATTTTCGCCGTTTGATATTATGTGGAGCTGGGAGGTCTCTTGTGGACCAGTGTCCTGAAGTTGGCTCTCCCACCTCAGAGGCACAGCACTGACTCCTGGCTCCTCAATTTGGGATGATTTGTTGTCTATTCATGTATTCCACAGATGCAGGGTACATCAAGTTGATTGTGGAGCTTTAATCCGCTGCTTCTGAGGCTGCTGGGAGAGGTTTCCCTTTCTCTTCTTTGTTCTCACAGCTCCTGGGTCTCAGCTTTGGATTTGGCCCCGCCTCTGCGTGTAGGTCGCTGGAGGGCGTCTGTTCTTCGCTCAGACAGGACAGGGTTAAAGGAGCAGCCTCTTCGGGGACTCTGGCTCACTCAGGCCGGGCGGGAGGGAGGGGCACGGAGTGCGGGGCGAGCCTGCAGCGGCAGAGGTCGGCGTGACGTTGCACCAGCCCGAGGCGCACCGTGCGTTCTCCCAGGGAAGCCGCCCCTGGATCCCGGGACCCCGGCAGTGGCGGGCTGCACAGGCTCCCGGAAGGGCGGTGTGGACAGTGACCTGCGCTCGCACACAGGCTTCTTGGCGGCGGCAGCAGCAGCCCCAGCGTCCCACGCCCGTCACTGGGCTCCGCGCTTTCAGTCGTGACTCGCGCCCGTCTGTGGAGCCCCTTTAAGCAGCGCTCTTAATCCCCTCTCCTCGCGCACCAGGAAACCAAGAGGGAAGAAAAAGTCTCTTGCCTCTTCGGCAGCTCCAGAGTTTTCCCGGACTCCCTTCCGGCTAGCTGTGGCACATTAGCCCCCTTCAGGCTGAGTTCTCGCCGCCAGCCCCAGTCCTCTCCCTGCGCTCTGACCAAAGCCCGAGCCTCAGCTTCCAGCGCCGCCCGCCCCGGCGGACGAGCAGACAAGCCTCTAGGGCTGGTGAGTGCCGCTCGGCACCGCTCCTCTGTGCGGGAATCTCTCCGCTTTGCCCTACCCAGGTATGTGGGGAGTTTCTTGCCTTTTGGGAGGTCTGGGGTCTTCTGCCAGCGTTCAGTAGGTGTTCTGTAGGAGTTGTTCCACGTGTAGCTGTATTTCTGGTGTATCCGTGGGGAGGAAGGTGATCTCCGCGTCTTACTCTTCCGCCATCTTACCCGGAAGTCTTGACATTGACTCTTTAAAAGAGTTCAGGCCAGGGCTTCCTTGGTGGCGCAGTGGTTGAGGGTCCGCCTGCCGATGCAGAGCACACGGGTTCGTGTCCCGGTCTGGGAGGATCCCGCATGCCGCGGAGCGGCTGGGCCCGTGAGCGATGGCCGCTGAGCCTGCGCGTCCGGAGCCTGTGCTCTGCAACGGGAGAGGCCGCAATAGTGAGAGGCCCGTGTAACGCACAAAAAAAGAAAAAAAAAAGAGTTCAGGCCAGTTGTCTTGTAGAATATACTAAAATCAGGACATGTCTGACTGTTTCTTTATGGTTAGAAACAATTTAAACATTTTTTACCTGACTGCTACGTAGGTGATATTTCATATCTCTCATTGGATCACAATGTGAGAAACCTAAAGTAAGTTTGTTTCATTTTTGGCAAAGTTAAGGTGGTGCCTGTCAGATCCATCCATTATAAATGTGCTTTCTTCCATTCGTAATACGATAATTTTAAACACTTAAAATTGAAGTTTTCAGCCCGACCCAACACTTTTAGCCTGTCGTAGTATGTTCCCAAACCATGTAGCTGAAACAACATTAAATAGATTTCTGACACCAAGGGGGTCTGCAAAATCCTTTAAGGAGATCCATGGGGTCTAACTTTTCTCATAATAATGCTTTTCTCTTTATTTGCCATTTAGACTCTTATTTTTCATATTCTCATTCTCTCACATGTATATGGTAGCCTTTTTCAAAAGTCAGTGATTGATTCAGTGACGAATGTCATATATACTTGTATATTTTTGGATTTCAAAGACTTCTTAGTTTTAATGTCACATGGTAGATATCAGTGGATATAGCCCACGTAAACAAAAGCTCTTTTTGGTGCTTAGTCATTTTTAAGAGCATAAAGTGTTCTTATAAATTATAAACAAAAAGCATGAGAATCTCTGCTTTAGAGTCACAACTCACTGGTACCCACTTAGTACCCAGGACCTTACATCTTGATAAGCCTTAATGGTACCATGATGGGTGTAAAAACTTAAATTCAACTTAAGATTAAATGATTCCAGAAGACTTCTCAGTGCTCCCGGTACCACATTATATGTTTCACCGTCTACTCTGCCAATGGATGAGATTAATCGTATCTGTAGTTTTCCCAGAAAAGTATACAATTCTGCAGGGAGTAAAAATACATTAACCATGCCACCACCACTACCCTTACACATATCATAATCCTCCTTCCCACTTCTTAGTCTTGAATACTCTCTAAATTTCCTAAATTCATTATTCTATATTTAATCTGAATTTGTAGACTTGGGACTTTTTAGCTTTGTTGTAATCAAGCAGTGACATTTTCCGTGTGTCATTTATACAAGCCACTGCCCATCCAATAGTAATAATTGCTGCCAGCCTGGGTTTAAAAAGTATTTCCAATAAGGATGTTCTCAAGTTCTTGAAATAATATTTGTCCTATCTCATGAGAAGACAATAATGGTGTAATAGGACTAACTAGCTTGGGACTGAAGGTTAGAAGCACAGTCTTGGCTCTGACAATTACTGTTTATATTATATGGGGGGAAATAACTTTCTTATCTGCAAATGATAGTTAGGCTCCCTGAATTCCATTACAGTCTACCATTCTATGATCTACTTTAATTTTATTGGTGATAGAATAGTGATAGCATCTTGTTTTGTTTTTTTAAGGAAGGTTGGGGACTTCCCTGGTGGCGCATTGGTTAGGAAGCCGCCTGCCAATGCAGGGGACACAGGTTCATGCCCTGGTCTGGGAAGATCCCACATGCTGCAGAGCAACTAAGCCCATGCACCACAACTACTGAGCCTGCGCTCTAGAGCCCAAGAGCCACAACTACTGAGGCTGTTTGCTGCAACTACTGAAGCCCGCGTGCCTAGAGCCCGTGCTCCACAAGAGAAGCCACCGCAGTGAGAAGCCCACGCACTGCAACAAAGAGTAGCCCCCGCTCACCGCAATTAGAGAAAGCCCGTGCGCAGCAGTGAAGACCCAATGTAGGGCCTTCCCTGGTGGCGCAGTGGTTAAGAATCTGCCTGCCAATGCAGGGGACACAGGTTCGAGCCCTAGTCCGGGAAGATCCCACATGCCGCAGAGCAACTAAGCCTGTGTGCCACAACTACTGAGCCTGTGCTTTAGAGCGCGGGAGAGCCACAACTACTGAGCCCACATGCCGCAGCTACTGAAGCCCATGTACCTAGAACCTGTGCTCCGCAACAAGAGAAACCACCGCAGTGAGAAGCCCACGCACTGCAATGAAGAGTAGCCCCCACTCGCCGCAACTAGAGAAAGCCTGCGTGCAGCAACGAAGATCCAACACAGCCAAAAATAAAAAACAAATAAATAAATTTTAAAAAAAGACCCAATGTAGCCAAAAATTAAAATAAATAAATTTTAAAAAAGTGTAAGTGGAAAAAAACCAAAAAACAAAAAGGAAGGTTGAACACCAGACAGTATTAGTATAAAATCAATTCCAAAGGTTCTGAAACTCGGTGACTGTGGCATTTCTTCATCAAGTTTATAATGACCAGATAGACGTTGACCCATAGTGCTCAGGGCAATTTTACAAAATGAAGAGAAGCAAAGTGGAAAGTGAGAAAGCAAGAAAGCAGTGATATGGCACCATCTTCAGGTGAACCTGTGAATTACACTGACTTGTTTTAAATTTAAGGAAATTGTTCTCTACTTTTATTTTTCTGCTGGTCTTTTCAGATCACCATCAAAAGGTAATAAATTGGAAATATTAGAGGGAGGCCCTAGCCTCTTGTTTCTGCTTTAATATAACTGAAACACTTTGGAACCATATAAAGGCCAAAGACTATCTCACATGTTGAAGCCCCTACAGGATGCCACCCCAAGCTAGAGTCCTAGCTGTACCCCAGGAATCCATTCCAACCTTCCATCAGGTCAACAGATTTCAGGTGATATGGCAAATAGACCAGCAGATCCAGTGCTTATGTGCTCACTTGATTCCTTACAGAGTAGATCCCTTGATCCAGGGCACTGTTACTCTGGATCGCACTACAGTAAGTCAGATACTCCGTGAACCTTAGGAAAGACGATTGATGCTGTGGATCACTAGAAAAGGACTCATTTGCCAAACCAAGGTCTGCATCCCATGTGCCTGACGCTCTGTGAATCTGCTCTAACAAGTATTGTACGTCTGGCCCAATTTGGGCTGCTACTTGCTTGAGTTGCTGTCGTCTACTGCTCTCCTCCAGGACACACCTGGATTCTTCAGGAGCCAGACCGGTTAATTAAATGAAGATATAATGGGAGCCCGAACCTGCCACCTTTAGGATCCTTTAGGGTAACACTGACTTCAGTCATCATTCCTCATCTCCTTTTATGCATCCTTTAATCCCCTCTCCTCACAGTCCTCATATTCCCCGCCTCCTCCAGGATAAAATATATACAGTAATATATATATATTACTTGCTGTCTTGGCTAGGTGGATGGGGGGGCAGTTTCAGAAAATTCCACTTGGTTTTCCTTCCCCATTGAAGGCTCTTGGCCCACAAGCCAAAGACCCAAGGAGAGGATTGTGCCAACTTCGAGACTTACCTACCCCAAATTATATTTGGAATCTGGGGAAGGACCACTGGCTGGCTCTGTGGACCTACTGAATCCACTGTGAGCCACCAGACCATAGACAGGGTTCCCTTTGTTACTTGGTGGCCAGACGCCCCACACCAACAGAGCAAGGGGGGTGTGATGACGCTTCAGGTCTCCATGTAGCAGGGTCAGTTCCACCAGCTCTCCAAATATTTGACATTTCCTTCCCCAGTGAACAGTTCCCCGAGTCCTTAGGCCCCTTTGCAGAAAGACTCAGAGCATCATGCCTGTGCCCACTTGCCCTGTTGTTACAAGGTGCTTCCTCTTGGAGACCTGGCTTTCCTCCCAGTAGGGGATTCAGTGTTGGAAAACTGGCTCGTATTTGGAAACTGGGCAGGAGATCTTGACTTTTATCGGGGTACCTGTCATCAGCCTTCTGATCATCCATCCTCGATTTCTTCTGACGGTATAAATTGCGTAGTGTTCTTGTTGACATGTATTTTGCCCCTAGGGATGTGGTCTTTTATTAACCATCTCCATAACTCTCTGTGGTCCAGCCTTCCTTGGCTGCCACTCTAAGCTTTTCACTGACTATGGTCATCACACTCATCTGACTCCCGAGGGTTAAGTCCTGCCACCTAGCCTGTCTTGTTCCAGGGTCCTGTCATGCCCTCCTGCTGTCAGTGAGCCCAGCTCTGTAAAAACTTCCCCTACTGTCTGCAGACAAGAGCCTCCACGGAGCTTCTTGGTGATGGGGGTGATTTATGGCCTCCATGAATGGGATTTTCTCTGAGCTTCCCTGCGGAGCGTAAAAATCTGATGTCTTTTGATCTCACATATATAGTACCCCCCCTGCCCCCGCCCCGGAATGAGCATTTCTCTGTCTTTCAATCCCTTAATCCACTGTCTGCCATGGCAACGCGGGCATTTTTTTTTCTCTATGTCTCTATCTTTTAAAAACATCTTTATTGGAGTATAATTGCTTTACAATGGTGTGTTAGTTTCTGCTTTATAACAAAGTGAATCAGCTATACATATACATATATCCCCATATCTCCTCCCTCTTTCATCTCCCTCCCACCCTCCCTATCCCACACCTCTAGGTGGACACAAAGCACTGAGCTGATCTCCCTGTGCTATGCTGCTGCTTCCCACTAGCTATCTATTTTACGTTTGGTAGTGTATATATGTCCATGCCACTCTCTCACTTTGTCTCAGCTTCCCCTTCCCCCTCCCTGTGTCCTCAAGTCCATTCTCTACGTCTGCGTCTTTATTCCTGCCCTGCCCCTAGGCTCTTCAGTACCGTTCTTTTTAGATTCCATATATGTGGCAACACGGGCATTTTGACATTACTGAGCATGGGCGTTTCTTTTTCTTTTTTTTTTTTTTTTTGCGGTACGCGGGCCTCTCACTGTTGCGGCCTCTCCCGTTGTGGAGCACAGGCTCCAGCCGCGCAGGCTCAGCGGCCATGGCTCACGGGCCCAGCTGCTCCGCGGCATGTGGGATCCTCCCGGACCGGGGCACGAACCCGTGTCCCCTGCATCGGCAGGCGGACTCTCAACCACTGCGCCACCAGGGAAGCCCTGGGCATTTCTTTTTCGATTGTCTGGAATCCATCAGTATTAGTTTCCTGTGGCTGCTGGAACAAACTGCCACAAACCAGGCAGCTTTAAAATAATAGAAATCGTTTTCTCACAGTGCTGGAGACAGTTCTGAAATCAAGGTGTCCTCGGGGCCACCATCCCTCCACGCGCTCTGGGGGAGAATCCGTTCCTTGCCTCTTCTAGCTTCTCGTGGCTCCAGGCGACCCTCTGCTTGTGGCCGCATCACTTCAATGTCTGCCTCGGTCTTCATGTGGCCTTTCCTTATTCTCTATGTATGAATTATAAGGACACTTGTCACTGGATTTATGGACCACCTGGGTCGTCCAGGATGATCTATGAGGTCTATAATTTAATTACTTCTGCAAAAACCCTTCTTTTTCAAATGAGGTCATATTCACAGGTTCTGAGGATTAGGTGTGGACATACGTTTTGGTGGGTTCACCATTTAACCCACTACACCATCCTAGTCGTAAGTTATACCATCTTCTGGGGTCCTTCCCAGGAGGTTAAATCCTGCATCTCAGAGCAAGGTTCTCAAGTCAGTAAGCTCTCCCTTATCCACATTTATTGCAGGTCCCCTTGATGAAGCACCCTCAGAATCTATATGCCTACTCTCCTGGCACTTGTTGGTAATTGCTGGCTGGGTTGTGCAGCTTTGGGGAAGTTTAAACCTCTTCTTTGCTTCTAAGGCCCAGTACGGCCTTGGCTGTGATATGATGCTACTTAAATCTAGTTACATAGCTGGTGGCCAGCGGGGGAGGTGGGGCACAGGGTGGCGGTGGAGGACACAGCCGTCTCGAAGGCAAGAGGCCTCTGTATTGTCTTCCAGAAGGGAGGTCGGTGGGAGCTCACAATACGCAGGAACAGTCCACTTCCATGGCCTTGGAGGGTTCAGAGGACCCTAGAAATTCAAGATGGGGGCATCGACACAGATATGCCATCCCGTGTGTCGGGGTCCTGTTCCTTCCCAGCCAAGGCCCTGACCTTGGCACAGCTCATCTGCTTGGTTGGGAGTTTAGCCTTCTTTGGGCTCAGATGATTAATTCCTGGGCCGGGTCCTCAGCTTTCTCTGGCCTCCAATGCTGATGAGAGTTTCTCTGTAAGGCTCTCTGGCTTTCACACTCAGATTTCAATTTCCTGGTAATTGCTTCCAGCCTTTTATCTTTTTCTGGTTCAAAAGGGGCTTAATTATAACCATTCCATGGATTGTCTTTGCAGTTACATTTCTTCCATATTTTAAAAAAAATTGTGGTAAAATGCACATAACATAAAATTGACCATGTTTACCATGTGGAAGTATACCATTCAGTGGTATTCAGTACATTTATAATGTTGTACAACAGATCTCTAGACCTTTTTCATCTTGTAAAGCTGAAACTCTGTACCCATTAAAAAACAGCTTTGATTCCTTCCTTCCCCCAGCCCCAGGCAACCACCATTCTACTTTTTGTCTCTGTGAACTTAATACTCTAAGTGCCTCATGTAAGTGGAATCCTACAGTAGTTGTCTTTCAGGCTTATTTCACTTAACTTTCTCAAGATTCATCCATGTTGTAGCATGTGTCAGAATTTCTTTTCTTTTTAAGGCTGAATAATATTCCATTGTATATACATAGTGCATTTTGTTTATCCATTCATCTGTTGATGCATACTTGGGTTGCTTCCACCTTTTGGCTACTGTGAATAATGCTGCTAAGAACATGGAAGTACAAACATCCCTTTGATACCTTGTTTTTAATTCTTTGGGGTATATACCCAGAAGTGGAATTAGAATTGCTGGATCGTATGGTAATTCTATTTTTAATTTTTTGCAGAGCTACCATACTGTTTTCCATAGTGGCTGCATCATTTTACATTCCTACCAGCAATGCACAAGGGGTCCAATTTCTGCAGTTTCTCATCAAAATTTGTTATTTTCCTTTTTTTTTTAAATAGTAGTCATCTGAATGTATGTGAAGTGTATCTCATTGTGGTTTTGATTTGCATTTTCATAATGATTAGTGATGTTTAATATTTTTGCATGTGCTCATTGGCCATTTGTATAAATTCTTTGGAGAAATGTCTGTTCAGGTTCTTTGTCCATATTTAAATTGGTTCGTTCTTGTTGAGCTGTAACAACTCCTGGTACTCTCTAGCCCAATCGCGATGATAAATGGACAAGTGCAGCAACCTTTTTGAGAAGGGCATGGTGACTGGAGTTCAGACCCCACGGAGATGAGGATCAAGGTCACATCACTAGCTAAGCCTGTAGAGGTGGGAGGGCATCTTGAAGAGACAGTGGAGGAGGGAAATGATGAGTATCAGTTTTGGTCCTGAGCAGCAACAGGGGTTGTTATTCATGCTTCTAAACTTTCTTCTTTTAAGTGTCCCCCAGGAAGAGAGGCTCACTGGAAGGCTGGAACCCCAAGTGCAGATGAAGAAGTGAATCTGAGCATCACAGTTATGGAACAAGTGGAGGTAGACATGAAGATCCCCTTGAAGGAGAGGCTTGTCCCACAACTGGGAATACTGTAAGCAGAGAGCCTACCATATGTGGAGTGATTAGCCACTGGGTCTCTTTAAAAGCCTGACATCGTGCCCCTTATGATCCAATTTCCAAGGCGCTTAGCACTGTGTTCAAGGTAAGGGATATTACCAAGCTAATCCTGGAAACTCTTCTTTGATATTCTGTTTCTTGGAGCTACTCCTGGTAACAAGTAACAGTCAGGGGAAAAGAAGCAACATAGTGTATTTCAACAGAGAGAATTCAAAAAAGGGAATTGGTACCACAGGTATTGAAGGGCTGAAACAGCAAAACAACAACAACAACAAACAAAAAACCCCAAACCCCAAATCCCCAAAACAAACAAAAAACCCAAACCAAAGAAATAAACCAAACTGATATAACTTCCCCCCCCCAAGGGCTGGGGGAACAAATAGAAGAGTTTGGTGTCATCAGAACCTAGAAGCTTGGTGGAAGAGCCTGTGTAGATTAAGTAGTGTCCCTCCCAAAATTCACATTCACCTGGAATCTGTGACTGTCACCTTATTTGGAAATAGCATCTTTGCAAACGTAATCAGGTTGAAACTGAATTTGAGTGGGCCCTAAATCCAATGACTGGTGTCCATATAAGAAGGCCATGTGGGGCTTCCCTGGTGGCTCAGTGGTTGAGAGTCCGCCTGCCGATGCAGGGGACGCGGGTTCGTGCCCCGGTCCGGGAGGATCCCACATGCCGCGGAGTGGCTGGGCCCGGGAGCCATGGCCGCTGAGCCTGCGCGTCCGGAGCCTGTGCTCCACAACAGGAGAGGCCACAACAGTGAGAGGCCCGCGTACCACAAAAAAAAAAAAAAAAAAAAAAAGAAGGCCATGTGAAGACAGAAGCAGAAGTTGGCATGATGCAGCTACAAGCCAAGGAATGCCAAGGGTTGCAGGCAACACCAGAACTAGGAAGATGCAAGGAAGGAGTCTCCCCTAGACCTTTCAGAGGGAGTATGGCCCTGCCGACACCTTGATTTTAAACTTCTAGCTTCCAAAATATTAGAGAATAAATTTCTGTTATTTTAAGCCACCCAATTTGTGGTAATTTGTTACAGCAGGCCCCCGAGAAACTAATACAGGGCCCTACAAAGCAGGGACTCAGCTCTGAGAAGGAGCACTGCCTGGGTGCGGGGGGGTACGTTGTAGAGGGAGCAGCGAGGCTGGCTCTGGGGCGAGTGCCGAAGGAGAAGGGAGGCTGGAAACAGCTGCCACTACCGGGGCGAAGCGCCGGTGCACCTTTCTCCCCTCCTCCCCTGCCTGCCCATCTCCCCCCATTGCCTCCGACGGGCAGAATAGAAGCCAAAACCAGCTGGCAAAGGAGAACCAGAGCTTGAAGTTCCCAGTTCCAGCATGGCAGAGCAAAGGGAACGTGGGCTTGGGGCCGGGAAGCAATAGGTAAAGGATGGGCAAAGGGGTGTTTGTGTTCGTCTTTGTGTGTTTGTGTGTTGAGTTGGGTTGCAGAATGTGGGCAAAAAGATTACTGGACACATGAGCAATGCTGATGAACCTACACAAATATTTTGCCTCCGTGACCGGAGATGAAGAGGCTCAGAAAGTGTCCCAAAGAAAGTTTACGCAGAAAAACTTGCTGTAAGAATGAGTAGAAAAAATTAAATCAATGCTTTCAGAAGGTGAGTAATAGTTACAAATGTAGTATAATTTACCACTATGTTATTTATTATTTTTGGCTGCGTTGGGTCTTCTTTGTTGCGCGCGGGCTTTCTCTAGTTGCAGTGAGCGGGGGCTACTCTTCGTTGCGGTGCACGGGCTTCTCGTTGCGGTGGCTTCTCTTGTTGCGGAGCATGGGCCCTAGGTGGGTGGGCTTCAGTAGCTGTGGCGCATGGGCTCTAGAGCGCAGGCTGAGTAGTTGTGGCACACAGGTTTGGTTGCTCCGCGGCACGTGGAATCTTCGCGGACCAGGACTTGATCCTGTGTCCCCTGCATTGGCAGGCAGATTCTTAACCACTGTGCCACCAGGGAAGTCCCTACCACTACGTTAAAAACTACTTTTGAGTTGGCAGGACTTTTCTTGGTTTAAGGACTGTTGACCAACCAAAGAAACAAAAACACCCCCCCCCACCACTTATTTTGAAAAAGAATATCAGAGTTAGTCCCCAAATATTTTTCCCTTTAAATACTAGTAACGTAAGTATTGGCTGCAGCTTTTTTTTTTTTAACATCTTTATTGCAGTATAATTGCTTTACAATGGTGTGTTAGTTTCTGCTTTATAACAACGTGAATCAGTTATACATATACATATGTTCCCATATCTCTTCCCTCTTGTATCACCTCTTTTTTCCTTGGTTTTGTACCTCGATCCTGCAAGGCTGGTTCCCGCCAGGTGGAGCCGTGGAGCAGGTAAATCTCTGTCCACCTTTCAAAGTCAGGTCCGCACACACCCCTCCAAAGCTAGCAGGGTCCTCAGGCAGCTCTGGCCTCCCAGTTCAAAGCTCTGCCCAGGTTTGCTCTCTAGATGATACCTCTTCCAACCTTTTTCTTCACCCACCTGACATCTGGTTTTCAATTCTGGTCAATTAACAAAATAATTAAACCATTTCAAGAGTTAAAAATGGCAGTTACTATTTCTTAATCAAATACTAAGTGCCAGAGTGACTACATTTTCTTGTTCCAAGTCTTTGTTTGCAAGTAATAAACCCTCTTGAACCAGCTTGAGCAATAAAGGAATTTTGCGATAAGGCTGCAAATATGCCTTATGGAAGCTCAAAGCCAAAACTCAGCTGTGAAGAGTACTGGGACAAGGAACTAAAAAGTAGTCAGGAGTCCACATGTGGAAGCTCTGCGTAACTATTCATTCTCTTCTTTCTTTGAATGGACTCTCTCTTTCCTCAGCTGGTAAAAGTATAGTCTCTCTGGAATTCTTGAGTGTACACCCCCTCCATTCAAGAGATAGCAAGATAGAACTGGAATCTCATAATTCCGACATCTAGTTTCCAGGAGAGAACTTCTGACTGGCCTTATTTGGATCAAGTGTCTACCCCTGGTCCAAGAAACTGAGCTCAATTACAGGGTTGTTATGAGCTGGGAACACAACCTATAATATGTTTAGCATACTTGTGATGATTCATTAATTTACAAAACAATTGTGAGAGGTTTTATTATCATTTCTATTTTATAGTTGAGGAAACTGAGGCTCAGAGACTATGGAACTAGGCTTTATGCTTCAGGATTTTTGCTCCAAAACCTGTGCTCTTTCCCCTACTTGAAACCACATTTGGTGACCTGTTATTGGGCAGAGGCCACTGCATTTTTCTCATTCATTCATTCAATATATATTGAGCTATATGCTTATCTAGGCTCTACTGAGATAAAGGTATGAACAAAAACCAAGTCTTGTTCTCACCATGAAATAAAAAAGGTAGTAAACAAATAACACGTGCTAGGTGGTGATAAGTGCTATGAGGAGAATTAAACAGAGAAGGACTTGCTGATAATGGAGACCTCGTGCAGGGATAAGAAATTCTGGAATCACCATCGAAAGCCATCAAGTGGGGCAGTTTTGCCTGGGGTAGAGGGCTGGGTCTTTGTCAAATAATAATAAAACCTCACTTTATAGAGCTTTCCAGTTACCACCTGCTTTCACATTAATTCTCTGATAAGAGCAATTTGCCTTTTCTATATCTATTATCAACACAAAAAAGGAGTTTGCAAAAAAAAAAAATAGCCTCAATGTTAGTTAAATGATGGTGTTCGCTAAATCAGCTGAAATATTGTGTAAGAACAATGCCCCACGGGCTGTCATCTGGCTGGGATTCTGGGAGCTGCCTTCATTCAGGCTCATCTGGGACCGACCCCTTCACCTTCTTTCTCTAACTGAGACCTGGCTCCCTCCAAGAGGATCCCACTTTCCCTGAGCTTCTCACATGGCTGTTTTCTCTCCTATAACTTTTGTGCCACTGAGCTTAGTGGTGGAGGAAACTTCCAAGCTGTTTTCCTTCTCTTCTCATACATACATCCAGCTATAAATCTCATGCCATCATCAGGCTGTTCCATCCATGATTCCTCTCTGTTGACAGTCACCTATTGACCTTGGGGTCACACCCTCATTCCTTGTAGAGGCACGCGGCCACTCTATGCAACACCACTGCTGTCCTAATTCTCGGTGGTTTCAACGTCCACTTAGGTGATCCTTCCAACACCCTGGCCTCTCAATTCCATGGCCTCTCCTCCAATGAGCTTATGGTCCACCCCACGTCAGCTGTTCACTCCCATGACCATACCCTTGACTTTATCGTGGCCAATAATATCAACCCTGACATCACCTCAGTGTTCACAACTCACTCTCCTGCTAACACTGTCTTCCCAGCCTTCTGCCTTTCTCATCTCCAGCTCCAACAGTCCCTGGACCCCAACGGGACTTTATCCTATTGATCCTATCGTCTTTTTACTTCCTGCATTACCCCCTGCACATTCCCACTCTCTCCCAATGACGATCTCATAGCTTCTTCTCTCACCTCAAGCCTCTATCAACTCCTCCTCATAACAGCTGTCACTCTCAGCTGGTAACCTCTTCCCGATTCTCTGACAAAAGTAAAGCAGTTAGAACCAAACTGCTACAAGTGCCCACCATCACTCCAACACACCTGCATCAGTTCCCATATGCTCTGCCTTCTCTCCTGTTGATGTGGATGAATTGACCGTATTCCTAAGGCCAAGGATCCCATCCAGCCCTCTCCTGCCCCAGGATATGGGACACGGGTTCGAGCCCTGGTCCGGGAAGATCCCACATGCCGTGGAGTAACTAAGCCCGTGCGCCACAACTCCTGAGCCTGCGTGCCGCAACTACTGAAGTCTGCGTGCCTAGAGCCTCTTCACTGCATAATGTGTTCCTCTTCACTGCATTATGTTTATCTTTACTGTATTATACTAAGAAGCACACTATTATTTCTATCATCTTAAAAGCAATCCCCTGTTAACCCCACCTACCCCTCACCCCCTACATACTACCTCAGCTGTCTCCCTTCTTTTACAGAAGAAGCCTTTGAAAGTGATGTGTAGAGGTATGCTTCCTACTTGTCTCTGCCCGTTCTCTGCATGAACCCATTGCAAAGAAATTCTCACCCACAGCACTACTGACAAGTTTCTTATCAAGGTCACCAATGACCTCCACATTGTTCATTTCAATTGTTATTTCTAGCAACTCTCGGTAGCATTTGAAACTCTCCCCCTTAAAAATTGTACCTTACTTGGTTTCCAGGACATCATATTTACCTGGCTTTTTGCCTACCTTTCTGGAGGCTCCTTCTTGGTCTCCTTTGCTGGTTCCTCCCCATATCCCTGACCTCTAGATGCTGGAGTACCTGAGGGCTCATATTTTGGAGTTCTCTCTTCTATCTACATTTATTCCATCGGCCATCTCATCCATCCTTATGACTTTTAAGTTCCAAAACTGAGGGGGCATTTATTGAGCACTCCGTTAGTGAGAGGGGACTAAACTAGGGTGTGGACACCAGGAGGGAAGGAACAGTGGGGACCGTGGGGTCACCTTGAGGTCAGCCCTCTGCGGTGCTATGAAGACGGTCAGCTTGTCCCCTGGGAGGTGTGATGAGCATAAACAGAAGAGCAGCAAGTAAGTAGAATCACTCTTTCTAGATTTTTAAAGTGTTTTTTTTTTTTTTTTTTTTTTTTTTTTTTGTGCAGTACGCGGGCCTCTCAATATTGTGGCCTCTCCCGTTGCGGAGCACAGGCTCCAGACGCGCAGGCTCAGCGGCCATGGCTCACGGGCCCAGCCGCTCCGCGGCATGTGGGATCTTCCCGGACCGGGGCACGAACCCATGTCCCTTGCATCAGCAGGCGGACTCTCAACCACTGCGCCACCAGGGAAGCCCTAAAGTGTTTTTAATGTTCCTATTTAGAATGTTATCTCCATGATGGTAGGTACTGTGTCTTGTCCACTGAATTCCCCGTTTCTACAGCAGGCCATTTGAAGGAGCTCAGTGCAAATTTATTGAATGAATAAGTGCTCAGAATGAATAAATGCTCAAAATCAAATGCTCAAAAAAGCTAAATCAACAATTAATGCTTTATTATCCATTTCCATAGAGGAGAACAGAATCACCAATAATAGAAAAGTACAAATAACCTATCTATATGAGTCAACATCAGGGCTACAGTTTTGAAGAACGGTACAGTAACCATGGTGGAGCGTCTGAGCTCCTCAGGGGTCTCCTTCACTGTTTCAGTTTCCTGATAACAGAGGAATCCAAAGACAGACAGAGTGCACAATTGCAAGGTTTTTTTGGTTTGTTTTGTTTTTTTAATCTTCTGTGGCTGTTGGCAATGAACATCACCAATTCGCCAGGTAACCATCCAATTTTTTTTCCTTGTGATTTGGAAAAATTTTCAAAGCCTACGGAAAAGTTGGAGAAAGAGTACAATCAACACCCACATACCCTTGACTTAAATTTATCAAATGTCACTTGCAAATGCCAGGATATTTCATCCCTGAATACTTCAACATGCATCTTCCAAGATTAAGAACATTTTCTGCTGTAAAAGAACATTATCACATCTAAAAGAATTAATGTTAATTTACTATCATATGATAAAATGGTCTATATTCATATTTCCCTAATAATTCAAAAAATGCCTTTACTAGTTATTATTTTTTTAATCCAGTATCTAATTAAGGATCAAGGGTTACATTTGGCTGTTATGTCTCTTTAGTGTCTTTCAACCTACAACAATCTCCTCAGATTTTTTTATTGTATGGAAATATTTTGAAAAGTCCAGGACAGTTGTTTTGTAAAATATCCCACATTCTGGATTTGTCTGATGGTTTCTACATGATTTAACTTTTTTTCTTTGTTAAGAGTACTGCATAGATAATGTCAAGTATCTCTTTTTATTGCATCACATCCGAAAGCACATAATATTAAGTTTTCCTGCTCTTAGTGATACTAAGTTTGACCACTTGTTTAAAGTAAATACTCAGGCTCTTTTAATATTAATGAAATATCCTTCCCTTCTGTTCCCTCTCTTCCTTCTCTTTTCAGGGAATCAACAGACATAAATCACTGACTATCTGGCAAATGAACATTTATCTTTTTACCTTCCTGGCATCTGACCCATCCAGTTTTTCCTGTCCTGGGCCCGGCCGACATTCCCTAGACTCAGGGGAAAAAATGATTGCATCTTGTAAATACTCTCCTCACCCCTTGGGCTCTTTGCTACAGGTGTTACCCCAAAACCCAGATGTTGCCTGAGTGCTGTAATTGGCATTACTGTCCTGGGTAGCGATCATTGTCTTGGGCCTGGGGACCTCAGCACAAATTCTTTACTTAATTAAAAAAAAAATTTTTTTTTTACACTTTTTTGGTTGCACCGTGCAGCATGTGGGATCCCTAGTTCACTGATCAGGGATCAAACTCGCGCCCCCTGCACTGGAAGCGTGGAGTCTCAACCACTGGACCACCAGGGAAGTCCACGAATTATTTTCTTAACTGTATGTAAATGGTTGGCTTCCTAATAGCCCCTCAAAAGATATCTATGTCCCAACCACTGGAACCTGTGAATGTGCACTCATATAGCAAAAAAGGACTTTGCAGATGTAACTAAGGATTTTGAGATGAAGAGATTATCCTGAATTAAACAGATAGACCCTAAAATACAATGACAATGTCTTTACAAGGTGGAAATTTTAAAAGACAGACGAGGAAGAGGCAAACTGACCTCAGAGGCAGAGATTGGAGTGATGAAGCAATGGGCCAAAGCATGAGGGCAGCCACCAGACAGTGGAGGACACAAGGGATAGAGTCTCCCCCAGAGCCTCAAGGGACCATGCTGACACCTTGATTTCGGCCCAGTGACACTGATTTCAGACTTCTGGTCTCCAGAACTTCAAGAGAATAAATTGTTGTGTTAAGCCACCAAGTTTGTGGTCATTTGTTTCAGCAGCCCTAGGCAACTAATACAGCAAGTGAATCATTTGAGACTTAGGATTGAATGTAATTGAGTCTTGGGAATTGAAATGTAAATTGAGACTTGGGATTGAATGTTGATCTGTTACTTGCTAGCAGTGTGATTTGGGGCAAATTTCTTGATTTCACTCTCAGTTCTTGCTTTTGCAAGATGGCGATAATAATAACCATCATTTAGGGTTAATGTAAATATTAAAAGACACAATATAAATGTATATGTAAAACACCTGGTGAAAGACTTGGCCCATAGTAGGCACTCAATACCTGAGAGCTTTTAGTATCCATTATTATTTAATTGAACAAATATATATTAAGGGCCTACTATGTGCAATACTGCTACCTTCAAGGAGCCTGCATTCCAGTGAGGGAGACACATGATAAACTAACAAATGATGAATATGGAACATGCTAACTACTAGTAAATGCTACAGAGAACAAACACAAGGCAAAGAGAATTAACTGGTTCTAGTTTAGGCTTAGGATACATTTGCGAAACACCACATAGCCCGCTTTTTATAACACATGATAATATTAATAATAGCTACTGCCTTTGAACACTTTATTTCATGGCTTCCTCCTCACAATGCTTAAAGTAAGGATAAAATTATTTCTGTTCATTAATAAGGAATGAGGCTCAGAAAGTTTAATTAAGTTCATTTTAAACAACCTCTAGGCCAGGAACTGGACTCCAAGATCCAGGCTTTTTTAGCTTCTGTAACCTGCCTCTATTAAAGTAGAAATTTGCCCCCAACACAGAACATGGAGTAGCTATAATATCCCACATGGTTTCTGCACATGGTTGGTCTACACCACAAGAATGGTACGTGCTCCAGGCTCACGTCAAAGGGGAGGGATAAATTCATATGGAAGTCTGACCATCTCCTGCTACTCTTTGTCCCATATACTCTTTTAACCTGAACTTTTTTTTCAGGAAACTGTATTTTACAACAAATAAACGCAAGTGTTTTCTTAAGTGCTTTACAAATGTTAATCCTGATAAAATCCTTGTTCTATAGATGAGAAAATGAGCACAGAGTGGTTAGGTATCTTGCCCAAGGTCGCACAGCTAGTAAGTAGCTGAATGCTGGAAAGTGTCAGAACCAAGATTTGGGTGCAGGTGGTCTAGCTCCAGAGATCCTGCTCTTGACCTGCATCTCTATTTCATTTTTGTGATTGTTCTTGCTAATATGTCCCTATTAGAGTTGGATGGTTATAAGTCTACTCCTCCAGTAGATTATGAGCTTCTTGACGGTACGGGGTACCTCAATCATATCTAGAATAACAAAGATTTGGAGCAGAATACAGTGCACTGCTTATTAATTACATTAGAAGAAACCTAGTTCACATATATTGTTTCATTTATAAACACGATATATAAATATTATAAGCAATACCCAAGAATGCTCAAGAAATGCCTGTTTGTTGGACAAGTAGAATTATTGTCCTGAGATGTGTCTTTTAAGCTCTGAGTGTCTGCCATACTCACAGCTCTAGGCAATTCTACATGCTATTGGGTGACTCTGCTATTACGGCCTCATCTCCTGGACAGACCCCTCCAATCTACACCTCAGTTGCCTAAGAGGTCGTCCGGCCTGAAAGCTTACCCAGTAGGGGTGCTCTATACTCAATGGCTCTCAAATCTTTGTACCTCAATTCACTTAACCGGCCAAAATACTTTTCACCTCAACTTGGCTAACCACCCCATCTTTTGGTGGAAAAGTACTTTGGATGACAAAGATTTACAGAAGAACACAGTGAACCTACAAATTTGGTTTATATTAGAGTTTAAAACAATGCCCAGTAAACTTTAAAATAACTTTATTGTACTCAGTTTGATATCATGTTGAAAATTAATAACATGTGTATAAGTAGCACATCAGCCACGAAGTGTCTTTGTCTTATCATAATTTGGAAAAATTAATATACACTTGTTTTAACAATGGGGCATGGATTATTCTTATTTAAGCAGTGATGTACACAACTTGTCTTCTAGTCTAGTTATTGGAAAGGATAAATCAAAAATATGCAAAGATGTCTTGCTACACACTGTAGGGTCAACCAAACAACACACTATAAACTCAATTGTTGAAGAAAACTAAGAGCATCACATAATTAAAAATCAATAGCGGGGCTTCCCTGGTGGCGCAGTGGTTGAGAGTCTGCCTGCCGATTCAGGGGATGCCGGTTCGTGCCCCGGTCCGGGAAGATCCCACATGCCGCGGAGTGGCTGGGCCTGTGAGCCATGGCTGCTGAGCCTGCGCGTCCGAAGCCTGTGCTCCACAATGGGAGAGGCCACAGCAGTGAGAGGCCCGCGTACTGCAAAAAAAAAAAAAAAAAAAAAATCAATAGCAACTTTGACCTACCTTACCCTTGGCAATAGATGTGGACTTGAATATGTCTAAGGAAGTCATGCACGCAGGTGACCAAATGTCCTATTTTATGAAAGCTAGTTCAATTGCTGGGATATCTTTGCTGGGAGGGCCAAAGGAATGAGGTGGAAGGAGGTGAAATCAGGTTTCCTGGAGCTTACTCTGGCCCAGACATTGTTCCTTTCCCAAGATAAATAATAACATAAGGCTTCTAAACTCTCTTCAGGAGAGTGGGGAAAACATGGGCTCCTTGGGGATCATATCCCCCAGTGGCACCCAAGACCCAGCCAAAGTTCTAAAGTTAGTTCATTTCACAAAAAGAGTTAAGAACCATCAGCCATAGTCATCTTGATAGTACCTAGTTCGCTGCCTATAACTTAAGGAAAATGCGGAGAAGAACTTTAAAAAAATAAATTAAAATATACAGCAATTCAGATTTGACAGTGCCCAAAATCAGTGTTTTTAGAAATCTTTCTAACACAAGGGCAGTTGTATATGAAAGTCATAGACATTGTTTTTGCGGGGGGCCACACCACGTGGCTTGTGGGATTTTAGTTTCCCAACCAGGAATCGAACCTGGGCCCTCGGCAGTGAGAGTGCAGAATCTTAACCACTGGACCGCCAGGGAATTCCTGACATTTTTACTTTTAAATTCCTGACTCTGCAAAGGTTAGAGAAAAGGCAGCAAGCAGCAAAGACAGGATACAAGTCACCACCAAGGAAAAGGCAGAACATGAACAGCAAGCGGCAAACAACCCACTGGATCATGACTTTTCTTTGGCTTTTAGGATTCGTTTTCATCTGATGTCACCTAGACCAAAATCCTGAAGGAAAGAGGCTGATGAGCTAGGTCTTGGTCTCCACTCTTCACGCCTAACCCCTGCCTGTGACCTACTATCTCTGTCCTTTCAGCACCCCCAGCAGAGACATTTTATCTTAACCTCTCATGCTAGGATTGGCATCTTTTCTCCTCCAAATGCTTATCTTGGCCTAGAATTTTGGACTCTGTTTAGAATCCCCAGTTGCAAACGAGCCCAGAGATCACTGACAGCGTTAGCCAAGCAGGTTATGAGGGCATTTCTGAGGCACGTGAGTCTGTTTCATAATAACGTGCCATGAATGACATGGACAAGCCTCTCCAAACGGTGAAAATTACAGGTGAAGCAACTTTCTGAAACTGCTCTCATGCCTGGCTTCACTCAGTCATCTTCCTGGAAGGAGCCCATGTCCACGGTTGACTCTCCATCCCCCGAGGACCCAGCCAGCGCTGCCACTCCTTGTAAGGGCCTGAAAGGGCACCAAAACCACCCGCAGCAGGGAAACTGATCCAGGGCTGCTCCCAATTCAGGAGAGCCCCTTCCACACCCACTCTGCCCCTTAGAGCAAATGCCTCGTTGTAAAAAGGTAGGAAGAGGAACATAACAGCCAAGTATATACGTTCCCAGAGATGTGATGCAAGGAACGTGGGAGGCATTGCACCACTTGACTCGTGCTTAACCTTGGTTTTCAGAGAAAATATGCCTTGAAATGTGGCTGGCTTTGCCACTGAGGACACCCACGTCCAGGATTCGCCCACGGTGTGAGGGTGTTCTCCTGGCATTTCCCATGAATTTTGGCACAGTAAGATGCAGTATTTATTTATTTATTTTTAACGGATCTCTTTTGCCTGGTGAAAGGTTGCTTGAATGAACTGCTCTGTTACTTACACAAATATAGGCAGTGTAGGCATATACTGTCCTCGAGAACAGATGAACAAAAACAGGCTCAGTGCTTGGCATACGGGACCAGGTCCTGGCGGGGAGATGGGCCATGCACAAAAGGAGACCAGGGCCTTTTGGGAGGGGAGGGGCCAGGCACTCAACCTCTGTTTCTTAAGAGTCAACTTCAGGATCTCTGGCAAGAGCGTCCAGGAAAGCCCCAATTAAGACCTAAGTTCTGGGAAGGGCAAGAGAATGACCAGAATAAAGCTACGCCAACAGGCAAGAGAAATGGGATAGGCCAGCCCTGGTGTTGAGGGGACCCTGGAGGAGGAAGTGTGGGTTCCACGGGGTCAGCTGCAGCAAAGTGAATTCTTTTGATCCCTCCTGGGGCTGGCCTGCAGGAAGGGAGGGGACCCATGCACGGCATGAAAGAGGTTTGTTTAAGAGAAATAAGACAGAACACTTGGGCCTCCTGAGGCTACAAGTCCTCCCATCTGAAGCCCAACACACCAGCCCTGGATGCAGACTGCCCATGACTTTATCAACATCGAAACTTTTTTTTTTTCTTCTTTTTTTTTGCGGTACGCGGGCCTCTCACTGTTGTGGCCTCTCCCATTGCGGAGCACAGGCTCTGGACGCGCAAGCTCAGCGGCCATGGCTCACGGGCCCAGCCGCTCCGCGGCATGTGGGATCCTCCCGGACCGGGGCACGAACCCGTGTCCCCTGCATCAGCAGGCGGACTCTCAACCACTGTGCCACCAGGGAAGCCCAACATCAAAACTTTTGATTGGATATTGCTAAACTTCCTTCCTCAAAGTCTTCACCAACTTGTACTTTTACCAAAAATGTAACAGTCTTTTAAATTTTTGCCAGCCTGGAAAGGGTGAGGAGTTCTACTGTTTAATTTGCATACATGTGATTACTACTAAGAACCAATATATTACCATAGGATTTTAGGCTCTTTCTATCTGTTTTTCTTGGCCCTAAAATTCAATTTCTAGGAATCTAATCTAAAGAAATTCTCCAACATCACCACAAAAATAGATGTTCAGGCGATGTTTACGTGGCACTGTTTGTAATAGAAACAAGAATGGAAACAACCTAAATGGCCATAAATAAAGCACTGGCTGTGCAAATGATCATGTATCTATACTATGGATCCTGTATCTATGCTATGATCGTGTATCTATACTCTCCATAGTATTGAGGCTGTCCAAAATACATGGATAGGGACAGATACTAGAAACATGTAGCTAAAGGAAAAGATATGTGTACTGTATAACATACATATCCCATTTGTGTTTATAAAACGTATTTAAACGCATAGAGGTACATCAATTCATAGAAGAGAAACTAAACGTAGAAGTGAAAGTAGTGATGGAGGTTAACTCTGGTAAAAGAAGAAAGTGCTTTGTAGATTTATGGATTGCCTGATTTTTGACAAAGAAAATTTATCATGTATCATGTGTGCAATAAAAAGAAAAAGAAAAGAAAAAGGGGGTGCATATAAAGTAAGCTGGTTTCAACCTCTGTTTCATAAAGCTGTCCATCCACTGGAAGAAGTGTTTGCCTCAGAAAACTTTGAGTATCACCCCAGAGATAACTATGGACATTTAAGAGTTTGTTTTAAAACAGTGCTTCTCAAATCTTACCATTCAAACAAAATACCTGCGGATCTCATTAAGATCCAGATTCTGAATCAATAGGTCGCAGTGGGGCCTGAGATTCTGCCTTTAGCACAAGCTTCCCAGGATGTCAGTGCTGCTGTTCCCCAGAGCATACTTTCGGTAACAAGGTTTTAAGAAAGCCACAGTTCTTGTATCTCCTGACAATCCAGGACATCAGTTTCTCCTGCCTTCCCTCACAATCACGTGCATTTACAATTATAGGAGACTTTATATCCCTAGGGAATCAGAATACATGTCGTGGAAAATTGGCTGAGTTGCATCAAAATGCATTGGTTTGGCCTGTGACATGTTGCCTGAATCTGTAACTGCATTTTGGTTCCAATAAACACACACATGCGGGTCTCAGGTAAACATATTGGTTTAAATGAAAATTCACTGGATGGGAAACAAAAATAGGATTGCAGTGAAAACACATTGTATTAAGTATTCTACATAATTCCCATAAACAGATGTGAGGAAATAGATGTTTTAGTTTCATGGCAGTTCATTGATTCATTTACATGCTATTTGTTTTGCTGAATATGTATGAGTTTTTTTTTTCTTCTTTCTTTTTTGTAGTACGCGGGCCTCTCACTGCTGTGGCCTCTCCTGTTGCGGAGCACAGGCTCCGGACACGCAGGCTCAGCGGCCATGGCTTACGGGCCCAGCCACTCCGCGGCATGTGGGATCTTCCCGGACCGGGGCACGAACCTGTGTCCCCTGCATCGGCAGGCAGACTCTCAACCACTGCGCCACCAGGGAAGCCCTATGTATGAGTTTTGATGAAAATGCATTTCTTGAAAGAAATCAGTCAGGCTCTTCTCATACAGCCCAGTTAGAATGTCCTTTTTAATTTTATATTGCCATACCATCTTTGCTCATTTTTATGGATACATATTATTTTTAATATTTCATATTGCTTATTGTGGCAGTAAATATAACAACTTTATTTGTTCTTTGAGTTTCTAATGTGGTGGATATATACACTGAACAGTAAGGAATATAAATGTGACTAAAATCTGTATTAGAGTAACCAGAAGATATATATATATATATATATATATATATATATATATATATATATATTTTTTTTTTTAATGGGAAGAGCTAAATATTTTGGTGGAGTTTTGTCATTTTTATTTATTTGTTTTTTTAACATCTTTATTGGAATATAATTGCTTTACAATGGTAGAAGATATTTTTTATCTCAAAATATTATTTCTTCTGAACCACTTTTTATACAGAAACATGCATTCTAAAAAATGTTGGACTAAATCTAGAACCGATTTTGAAATCATAATACTGTACAGCCCAAAATATTTCTGTACTAAACAGAAATATTGGCAATATTTCATCAAGTAGATATTATAATGACAGTCAAACAGCACTGAAAAGCAGCGTATTGAACTGAGGAATTATAATTTGTATGAAATCAATGCTCTGATAAGAACCTACATCAAACAGAGTGCTCGTAAATTTATTGCTAATCCCTCTTGTGAACCAAGATATAAAGGCGAGGAGAGGGAAAGGAGCAAAGAAGGTTTTTTAATATTGTGACAGTGTCCCAATACAGTACATTAGATACTCAAATGGGTGCAAAATACAGCACATGCTCAGCCAACTGTGCAAAATTATTCTTGATTCAATGTCAGAATTTAAAGGACGGTGGGCGGGGACAGGCAGGGAGTATAAGCTACAGAGCTACAGCTAGTTAGATGTATTTATTTTACTCCCCAAATCTGGCTTGACAAGACACTCTCAAGCCTGAACATGCTTTCCCCAGAAATGAGCTAAATGTTACTCCTGGGCTTTAGCAATATGACTGCCATTTTCTTGGGCAGTTATAAAATCCAAGTCCAGGTCAAAACTGCAGGCTCCATGGCTTCCTGAACTCCAACCTCTCTTCCCCTTGTAATTCTATGCCCAGAGTACAGTCAGTGTCTCTCAATGACCCAGTCTAGTTAAAAAAAAAAAAAAAAAAAAAAAAAATCACTTTTTCTCTTCTCAAAATCTAACCTTTATGTATTTATTTCAGGAGATGCATTTGGAAGTATATTGGGATGATGTATCATGGTGTCTTCAGTTTACTTTCAAACAGCTTAGGGGAAAATGTGTACCTACCTTCTCTCTCTCATATCATCTATCATCTATGTATCTATCTTTATTATCTGTCTATCTATCGAGAGATAAGCAAAAGTGGTAAAATAATAACATTGTTAAATCCAGACGAGAGGTATTTGGATGTTTGTGCTCCATTTTTCCACCTTTCCTGATTATTTGAGTTTACTATTAGTAAAACGTTGGAGGGAAAATACAAGGCCTTGATTGAGTGTGAGGTTAGAGAAGAAAGGGCTGAGTCTGTCTTGTTTCCTGATGTATCACAAGTGCCTGACATAAGGTCAATGCTAATAAATAAGTTTTGAACTTAACAAGTTCCTTTATTTGTCAAGAAGGCGAGAAAGAAAGAAAGAAAAGAAGGGAGGGAGGGAAAGCGAGAAAGAAAGAGAGGAGTTCCTGACAGTGTAGTTTGACTTGTGGATGTCAAATTTGGACCAGAAGTCAGTTAAAATAAAGAAAAAACTGAGACTTCTGGGGAGGAGGACTATCTCGCCTTGATTTTCTATCCATGGGTACAGTTCTCACCTTAGTAAAGGGTGTCATCCTAGTTCCCCAAGACCTCTTATACAGTAGAATTCTCTCCTGTTATTACAGAAACAAGCCTAAGCTATTGCAAAACCAGGAAAGAACACAACCTTAAGTGCTCAAGATGCTGAACAATTAAAGAGCTTTAACTGTAGGACAGTCTTCATGTTACTTATATAGAAACCTACCAAAATAATAGGCCTTCAAGTTTTTGTGAAGTAATGCATTTGGGGGAATGTAATGCTTGTTTACTTCATCCTCTGGGGGATAACACACAGTTTTTCTTCTAGATGCTCCCCAGCGTGAATGTAAAGATTTTGGTGGTGATACAAACGTGGCATAGACATGTTCTCCCGCCAAATGATGGGGGCTTACATTCTTAAACTTGTACCCCAGTGGGAACGGATATTCCTCTGGGAATGGATTGTAGTTCTATTTCTCCTTAGCATGGCCACCTTTCCTCTTGTACACCTCTTGGCCCTGGGCCACAGAAGTTTTCTCCTTAAAAGAGAGTATCTTTGTATCTCAGGGCCTGGCGCTGTGAGAATGCTCTACGCTGCGCTGTCCACACTCCCAGCTCCCTTTCTCTCTCAGTGGCGACAGCAGGATGCTGACTACGTCCCGTCAGCCTCTCTGGTATTCTACACGCGCCATTTCAGCCCCGTTTTCACGGTCTTACCCTCAGATTTTAAGGTTTATCTCTAAATTGCGGAATGAGAGGGTTTATCTCCTGGTAAGGAATTTCAGGCATCAGCAAGCAGATTGGGGGCCAGTCCAGGCACAGTCCATAGGCTGGCTGTCACTCACTCATGTGACCCACTCATCCACGGGGTCACCCTTGGTTGAAGACCTTCCTCTTACTGAGCTGATACACAGGACAAACCTCTGAAGCTCCCTAAATCTTCCTTTTGGAGGAAAGAAAATTTAAGCGTTCTGATGTGCTCAGCTGATTTGTGCATTTTGTCCAGGTTGTCTGACTCCAATATTTGAATGTGTATTTTTCATGTGTGAATATATTGGTATCTGTGTCAGAGGGCAGGCACATAATAAAGGAAAATTTACCAATGCTGAAGAATAAATATTTCATTTTATCTCGCAGAGTTTTTCTTTTTTCTTCATTCTTGCAAACTCTCCTCAAATCTTATCTCTGCTGAGAAGCATGTGCTGGAGGCTCGCAGTCATGGGAAGGGCCTGTGGGTCAGCTTGAAACCAGAACTCCAACTCCCTGCTTCCCAGTGGTCATAATGAAAACACAACTCACATTTCTCCAGGTCTTTTCTTCACTACAGGGACTTCTCCTCTCCTCTCTACTTTATTTCCTCTAGGAACTTCTAGCTAACAAAGCAGGTTAAGGTGTATCATCTCAAATTCAAATGTTTGCTTTTTGAAATATTATTGACATATAACATTGTGTCCGTTTCAGGCGTCCAGTGTGTTGGTTTGAGATTTTATATACTGTATTGTAATACGATTACTACCGTAGTGTTAGCTAATAACTTTTGCATTAAAAATTTTCCATAGAAAATACACGGACATACTATGAAGTTCAAAAGATACAAAATGGTAAATTGCAAAAATGGCCTCTGTTCCTCACTTTTCTGTAGGTCATCCAGCTCTTTGCAAAGACAATATTGCTACTAGGCACTTGTGTATTTCTAGATATGCCAAGATTTTCCAAACAAACACATATACATATTGCTTATGCCCCCTCCTCACCACATAAATATAAGCATATTATGGCAGAGCTGCAAGCTGCCTATCCCGACGGCCATTGCTGCACTCCTCTTGTAACAGCACTCCAAATTTATTGGGGGCTCATTGTTGTCCAGCCAGAAAACTGCATTTCTCTGGCTTTCTTTCTTTTTTAAAAAAATAATTAATTAATTAATTTAGACTGCACCAGGCCTTAGGTGTGGCATGCAGGATCTTTGTTGTGGCATGTGGGAGTTTGCATGCATGTGGGATCTAGTTCCCAGACCAGGGATCAAACCTGGGTCTCTTGCATTAGGAGCATGGAGTCTCACCCACTGGACCACCAGAGAAGTCCCTCTTAGGCTTTCTTTTATCTAATTATATTTGCTTTGTAACTAAGTTGTAGAGACTGGAATGGAAGCCCAAGTGCACGTTACACTTCTCAAAAGTCTCCTTCCTTCCTACAGAATGGAGCTTGAGCAGCCTTCCTGGACCATGAAACAGCCCACTCCGATGACAGAACAAGATAAAGGAAGCTGTGTACTGAAGTTCATGGGGTCCCCTGAAAAGCCATGACCTGCCTCTTTCTGGATTTTTTTTTTTTTAATTGGCAAGAGAAAGAGCTTAAGCCGTTCTTATGAGGTTACTGACTCTTGCAGCAAAAGACAATTCCTAACAGATGTGTATTTCTTTTTTTTAAAAATTTATTTTATTTTTTAATTTTTGGCTGTGTTGGGTCTTCATTGCTGCACGCGGGCTTTCTCTAGTTGCGGCAAGCGGGGGCTACTCTTCGTTGAGGTGCGCGGGCTTCTCACTGCGGTGGCTTCTCTTGGTGTGGACCACGGGCTCTAGGCGCATGGGCTTCAGTAGTTGTGGCTCACGGGCTCTAGAGTGCAGGCTCAGTAGTTGTGGCACGTGGGCTCAGTAGTTGTGGCTCGCAGGCTGTAGAGCGCAGGCTCAGTAGTTGTGGTACTCGGGTTGAGTTGCTCCTCAGCATGTGGGATCTTCCCGGACCAGGGCTCGAACCCGTGTCCCCTGAATTGGCAGGCGGATTCTTAACCACTGCGCCACCAGGGAAGCCCAGATGTGTATTTCTTAGAATACTTTTAGTGAGGCTAAATTGAGAACAAAAGCATCCGCTTTTATACTCATCAAAAAGAGAAAAACAAGCATGGCCGCAAGTCAGAATTGACAAAGGATAGCACAAAAGAGCTTTGAACAAAATTCCAGTAGATGGCAGTATTGGCCAACTTTTTCCTGAAAATGAACGTTCCTTTTCAAGTTGTTAATTAAAATTTGTTGAGCAAGTTAGATATATTTTTAATTTTCTAAACACAAACTGAATGTGTATACTCAGCCATAAAAAAGAATGAAATTCTTCCATTTGCAACAACGTGGATGGACCTAGAGTGTGTTACGTTTAGTGAACTAAGTCACACAAAGACAACTACTCCATGTTATCACTTATATGTGGAACCTGAAAAATAAAACAAACAAATGCATATAACAAAACAGAAACAGACTCACAGATATAGAGAACAAACTAGTTCTATGGGTGGTTACCAGTGGGGTGAGGGAAGGCGGAGGTGGGATAGGGGATTAAGAGATACAAAGTACTATGCATAAAATAAATGAGCAACAAGCATATATTGTACAGCACAGGGAAACACAGCCATTATTTTGTCATAACTTTAAATGGAGTAGAACCTATAAAAACACTGAATCACTATGTTGTACATCTGAAGCAAATATAATTTTGTAAATCAACTATACTTCAATTAAAAGAAGAATTGAATGTGTGTTTATATTATGCTCTAAATCGTAAAACTAAAAAACCTTCAAGAGGTAATTACAAAAGCAACAATCATATAGTAATTGCGGACTTAATTAACATTTCTGAGTGCTAACAAGGGCCAAGGGATTTGTCATGGACTGAATTGTGCCCTCCACCCTGTTCACATGTTGAAGTCCTTATGCTCAGGGTGACTTCCTTTGGAGACAGGGTCTTTAGGGAGATAATTAAGGTTAAATCATGGCAGGGGGTGGGGCATAGGGAAGGCGGCTAACCTACTAGGACTGGTGTTCCTGTAAGGAGAGGAAGAGACACCAGAGGTCTCTCTCTCCGTAGGCACACGGAGGAAAGGCCACGTGAGGACACAGCAAGAAAGTAGGAGTCTATAAGCCAGGAAGAGAGCTGTCACCAGAAATCAACCCTGACGGCACCTTGATCTTGGACTTCTAGACTCCAGAACTGTGAGAAAGTAAATCTGTGTTATTTAAGATGCCCAGCCTGTGATATTTTGTATGGCAGCCTGAGATGACTCATACAGGCTTCCCTAACATTATCTCTTTAAGTTCTCACCACCTGGAGGTAGGAATTATTATACCTGTTTTACCAAGGAGAGCCCTGAAGGTCAAAGAGAGACGTAGATTGCTTAAGAGAATCCAGGGTTTTCATGTGGTGAATCTGGCTAAAACTGTAGGGCTCCCTGATCTCAATGTCCCTGCTGGTTCCACCACGGTGACCTCTACGTGGCTGCAGCCATGTGTCTACTTTCTGTCTTCACTGAGTTCAACCTATCAGCCGTGTTTGACTCAGCTGTTCACTCCCTCTTCTGGAAGTGTGGCTTCCAGAGTCCATACTCAATGGTTTTCCTCCTACTTCTTTGGTTGTTCCTTTCTCAGCTGTGCTTTGTTCGTGTCCCTGGATTTCCTCGACGCTGAACATTGGAGGATCCGAGGGCTTAAGTCTTGGGCCTCTTCCCTGTTTACCTGTAAGCAGTCCCAGGTGATGTCAACCAGCCTCCTGCTAATTGTTGCAGCCTCCAAACTGGTTTTCTTGCCTCCACACTTGAGCGCCCACCGTGACACAGCAGCCAAGGCATCCCTGTTAAAACGTGAGTCAGGGCTTCCCTGGTGGCGCAGTGGTTGAGTCCGCCTGCCGATGCAAGGGACACGGGTTCGTGCCCTGGTCCGGGAGGATCCCACATGCCGCGGAGCGGCTGGGCCCATGAGCCATGGCCGCTGAGCCTGCGCGTCCGGAGCCTGTGCTCCGCAACGGGAGAGGCCACAGCAGTGAGAAGCCCGCGTACCGCAAAAAACAAACAAACAAACAAACAAAAACAAACATGAGTCAGAGCACGTCATTTTTGGGCTCAAATGCCTCCAGTGGCTCTCCTCTACCTCAGAAGAAAAGCAAAAGTCTTGATAATGGCTCACGAGGTCCTTCACTCTGTATACCTCTGCCCCCCCGCCCCTACCATTTCTCAATTTCTCTCTGGGCTGATCTGTTTTCCCTCTTTCCTTTGCTCAAGTACTCCAACCACATCAGCCAGTCCTGTTTCTGCCTCAGGGCCTTTGCACTTGTTGATTTCTCTGCCTGGAATATTTTCTTGAGCTGAGGGGCTTTGGAGTCACCTTATCCTTTGGGACATCCCTATCTAAGTTGTAAATCACAGGCCTCCCAATACGTCTTCTTTTTTTTTTTTTTCGGTACACGGGCCTCTCACTGTTGTGGCCTCTCCCGTTGCGGAGCACAGGCTCCGGATGCGCAGGCTCAGCGGCCATGGCTCAGGGGCCCAGCCGCTCCGCGGCATGCGGGATCCTCCCGGACCGGGGCACGAATCCGTGTCCCCTGCATCGGCAGGCGGACTCTCAACCACTGCGCCACCAGGGAAGCCCTGAGGATTCTTAAGCATTGCCATAAACTAAAGAAAAACAATCAAACCTCTGGAGACATTGGAAAATAGGATAAATTGTAAATGTATTGGTTTTTACCATTGCAGTGTGGAAAGACAAAAGGAAGGCGGGGTCAGCTTCCTGTGGTCTTCCTGGCCCAGGTATCCATGGCTAAAGTAAATGTATTGTTTATCTGACTTTTGTGCATGTAAATATCCAAATGCAATATTCTTACGTGCTTAGAGGATTTTGTAGACAACGAATAACATTGTAAGACTAATCCTCTCTTTCAAAAAATACAAGAGCAGACTTGCCTGTAAAGATTATCATATAGAATCCACTCATAGTAGAAAAAAAATAAAATAAAATCCAAAAATTCAAAAAAAAATCCACTCATAGGCTTGTATGAATCAGTTCCCTTAAGGAAAAGTCATAACTTTAATGATATCCCTACACCATTATTGGCCTGCGTTTATATAGCTGTCTTCAATGAAGACAATAATGTGATTAAGTGGCATATCATCTCCATGTCAGACGGAAGTTACCCAGATTTTATGTTAGGATATAGAGTGAAATACAAAGAGATGAAAAGGTTTTGCTTAATAATGATGACTCTTAAATAGGATTGAGTCTCTTACATACCAAATTGTTTACTTACCTAGAGTCCATCTGAAGGTGGTGAAATACATTGGACAATGTCTTCTAGTGCTGTGACTTGAGGTTTCTTAGTTGTATGTTTCATTTTTAGAAGCAGTGTTTCCAGGCTGTGTTGTTTTGGAACTCATCTGACAGATACATGAATCTGACTCCAGGGGCTTTTAGAGCTGGAAGGGGCCTCAGATAATCGGAGCCTCACTCTTGCTTTACAAGTCGGGAAATGTGACCTGGAGACACGAAGCAACTTGCCCAAGGACGTTACAGGTAGCTTGTGGCGAAACTGACACTAGAATCCCATTCTTCCAATTCCAGTCTCATCTCTTTCCTTTATCCCATGCTACTCAGAAAACCCACCAACATTCCAAAACGCTGTAAATTGAGCATTGCCTTACCTGTGACAGTAGCGATTTTTAGAGGGATATATGTATTGTATTTAAACGGATCATATGGCTTTGGGAAAGAATGGTCACAGCATGAGAATGGGGACTGACATTTGAGAATCATTGTAGAAACGACAAAACCCTCGTAAGGAAAAGTGGATCGCATATAGTCCTGGCACTTTAATCCTCCACCAAATTACACTGTGACTCTGAAGGTGATTACTTCATGCCTGTCACTCTGCATCTGGCTTTAAGGACACATATCTGTGGCTCTCACCCCACATTTCTGATTATAGTTGGTAAAAATGTTTATAAATTTCATTGGTTTCTTGGTACACAGAAAAAGTTGAACAACAGAACTATTAGTACTTAGGTAAGGACACATGAATATTTTCTACAGCATAAATCTGTTTTCTACTCAGCTAGATATTAGGCCATCTGGTAATGGAAAAAGTGTTTGGAAATCCACCTAAGTTAACCTTAAGTGCTGCACTACCTGCCTTTGGGGTTTGAATTTTTAAGTTTCATATTGTAATAGATAGTGATCAGACCAAAAGTAATAACTCCCATATATATATATATATATATATCCACACAAGTGAGGGTACACATGCATATAATTCGCATAGCAAGACACATGTGGTATTAACAAGAATGGTAGACTCAAGTTCCTCCAAGCAACTAGGGATACAAGTTGTTTTATCAGGCATAGTGTGCTAGCGTGTTAATATTCTAGCACTAATATATGATATTCAAAGTAGAGTTCATAAATCTGAGTATGACTCAGAATCCTGTGCATTAAATGCATAACTATTGCATTAATGTTTCATGTGTGCAAAGAATAAGGTACAAAAGAAAAGAGTTAAAAGGGTTTCGCAGTACATCAAGTGGTAATGCGTACACTAATGATGAAATGATAACAAAAGCTAAAGTGCAAAAAAGGCCTCAGAAGCACCTCTGTAAAAGAAAAACCAATTTCAGTACAGTTTTCGAGCATTTCGACCACTAAAGCTAAACAGTTCTTGAGAAACAGTCAAAAAACTTTGACTTGATAGTAAAACCTTAATGACTTATATGTTCAAGGCAAGTGATAGTAAAGTTTATGTCACTAATAATCACATAGAAGATACTGGTAGTAAAAAAAATATAACAATTGTACATAATAGGACAGTTTGGGAATTAAGTTTGTATGAATTGTAAGAAAAAGCTCTTTCCTTTTTAGGTTTAATTTCACTCAGGTCAAATAAGAAATTTCCCACTTGTTGGTTATCTCTGCCCCAGTCCTTGTTTGATATTTACAAACAAACGAACTGCTTTAGTTTGAAGAGTAAAGTGAAAGAAATAATGTTCTGAAATTATATTCTCACACATTTTACCATGTAAACATATACACATCCGTACAAAATCCTACTTACAAAACGTCCCTGTAGAATACTAGCAAAACTCCATGGGATCTCGCAGGTTCCAAGGACATGGTTTGAAGAACCCAATTTAAGATATGTGTGCCTACTTTTTTCGTAACTATCAGTGTATCGGTTAAGATGATTAGGGTTCAACTAAACAAAATGTCTTTTACTCGCATGCTCAAATAAGTTCTGAGGTAGGATGCTACAGAGTCAGTTAATTTAGCAGCTTAAAAAAACCCATTAAAGACTTAGAATTCTTTCCTTCTTCCCATTCTGCTATACCTTACTTGTGGTAGCTTCCTTCTTGGCTGCAAAGTGGCTGCAGCAGCTCCAGATGTCACATCCCTCATACCCCACAGGGTGACACCCAAAACCTAGAAGAGAAGTTAAAGGCATATCCTTATTTTCTGTTCCTTTCTAAGAGTGAAGAAAACTATCCCAAACACCCCACCCCCAATCAGATTGTTCCTTATAAGACCGAAAATTGCATCATGCACTCATTCCTAAACCAATCACCAAAGAAAGAAGTAGACTGATCATAGCTGGCTTAAATAAGTGATTCTCAACCCAGGCTGCACACTAGCATCACTTGGAGAGTTTTCAAAAACTGTCAAACTCTAGACCAATTAATGAGAATCTCTGGAGGTGGGCCTGGGCATCAGTATTTTCAAAGAGCTCTCCAGAAGATTCTGATGAACAGAGGGGTGATCACACCTGTTAGAATGGCTACTATCAAAAAGAGAAAAAATAACACACGTTGGTGAGGATGTGGAGAAAAGGGAAATTTTGTGCCTTCTCGTGGGAGTAGAAATTGGTGCAGCCATTATGGAAAACAGTCTGAAGGTCCCTCAAAAAATTAAAAATACAACTACCATATGATCCAGTAATTCCTTTTCTGGGTATTTATTCAAAGAAATCTGAAACACTAACTTGAAAAGATATATTCACCCTCATGTTCATTACAGCATTGTTTATAATAGCCACGGTATGGAAATGACCTAAGTGTCCATCAAGTGATGAAAGGATAAAGCAAATGTGAGATATATATAAAGAGATATTATTCATTTATTTATTCATTTATTATTATAAATACAATATTATTCATCCATAAAAAAGGAAATCCTTCCATTTGCAACAACGTGGATGGACCTTGAGGGCATTATGCTAAGTGTAATCAGACAAAGAAAGACAACTACTCTATGATCTCACTTATAAGTGGAATCTAAAAAACTAAGACACAAACAAACAAACAAAGAGCTCACAGATAGAGAGAACAGATAGGTGGTTTCCAGAGCGGGAGCTGGGGGTGAGCAAAACAGGTGGAGGGGGTCAGAAGGGACAAAATTTCAGTTATAAAATGAATAAGCCCTGGGGATGTAATGCACGATATGGCGACTAGAGCTAATAACACTGAGCTGCATATTTGAAACTTGCTAAGAGCAAAGATCTTCAAAGTTCTCATCACAAGAAAAAAAATGTGTAACTGTGCATGGTGATTGGTGTTAACTAAACTTATTATGATGATCATTTCACAATATAGACAAGTATCAAATCATTATGTTGTACACCTGAAACTAATATAATATTGTATGTCAATTATACCTCAATAATAATTTTAAAAATAGTAATAATAAAACAAAAACTTCTGAATAAAAGAAAATAGTGCGGGGTGAGAAGCAGTGAATAGTCTAACTCTTAGATGAATCAAGATTCATTCCTTTGGATAAGGGAGGGACCAGTCTCCCTTCTTGAGACGTGTTTGGGTTGTCTGATAACTGAACAAAACTGGGGTTCTGTTAACAAGGAAGTAAGGAGAGAATGGCTTTGCCAGGTTGATCGTGGCATTATGGACAAGATTTAAGAACTAGTCAGAGCTTTAGAAGCACCTGTCACTGATACAATATTATAAACACTGAAGATGATTTTCATTTTCGAAGTCACATCAGTCTACGGCATAATCATTGGCCATAAGAGAAAATGAATTCCTTCCTGTTTCTTGGGCTCAGAGCGACTCAGACATTGAGAAGCAGGTTTGTCAAGATGACAGAGGACCAAGGCAATGCATTTCAGTGATGAAACAGGCAATTCATTCATGAGTTTTGGGCATACCTCCAAAGTGACTGCTTAGCCAGAAATGAGATAGCTAGTTTTTCCTACTTCTGTTTTATTATCCTCAATAAGAATGACCAAATATTAGATTAGAGAGCAACTTAGAGAAAATCTGGCTCCTACACTCCCCCCATCCTGTCAACCTGCCACCCATTTTAATATTAGAAGAGACCGGGGCACAGAGAAGTTACACAATTACTGGAGATTACATCAGGAGTCTGTGGCAAAAGTAAGACCTTTTCTCCTGCCCTGCATTTAGTGCTCGTTCTTACAATAATTAGAGAGTTTCTCTGTTGTAGTTCTGTCTATCTAAACTGCATAGGAGGGGTTAAATAAACATGATTTAGGTTTAAGACTCAGTTTTCCAAAGGGACACATGGGGGCAGCAAATGTTTAGAAAAGGAATTACACTTCTAACTTGTGCAGGCTGTATCTATATATTGAGAAAATGTTTGGAAATGGGATATTTGGGGGGGGGGGGTGGTTGGTTTATTTGTTGGTATTGACATTGCTTATGACCCATATGTTACAACGGGGTATTGGGGGTTTCAGAAAAGTGGTAGTCACCATGATTCAGTTTTGCTTCCAAATGTGCCCCTGCAAAGAGATTATGAAAAGCACCGTTTATCACTAGAAAGCGTGTCTTCGGAATGCTTGTTAATATTGAGCCACACCTTCCTTATAGAAGTTAATGAGATTTTGTGTCACACGGACTGGAGTAAGGATAGAAGAACTTACTGGTGAAGATTTCCTTTAGCTACTGTAATAACCCATTTTCATTGCTATGATTACTGATGAATAAAACATTTTCTTTTTGTGGTTACTTCTATTTTTTATTTCCCCACTCAGTTATCATTTTCTTTCTTATCATCAGTTGTTTCTTATTACTCTCAGTAATGCCCAAATAGTGATTTCTGAGGAATTATTCCCACTCACCTAACACTCGTTATTCAAAGTGAAATTATCATATTGGAATTTTGTGCCATAAAATATCAGGCATGTGTCTAGCTAATGTTCAAGAGACATTAAACAAACAGGTAACTGCAGGCATATTCAGACCAGAAGTTTACATTTTCGGGTTTTCTTGTGATTTCAGTGGAGGTGGCACTCATTCATGGGAAAGAGTCACCCATGAAAAGTCAACATTAGACTCGAGCCATTTCTCCAACATCTTCCAGAATCAAGGCTTTGGAGGTCATTTCTATCAACACTGGTTGTTTCCCATCTGCACTTAACAATGGACACAGAGGTCATATTTAATCCCAACCCCTTTAAAGCAGACTGGATGCTTGAGTTTACAAAGATTTAGTCAGAAAGGTATCTTAATTCAGGCCTTTAATCCTGAGCACAATCAGGACACAGTGTCATGGACTAAGTCAGTAGGGAACAGATGTGATGAAGAGAGGAGCTCTAGCCTGGACACCTAGCTCTTCTGACCCCTTTGGCTGTTAACAAGCTGAATGGTGCTGGCCTCAGTATACACACCTGTACTGGGCTCAGAAGACATACATTTGGGTGAAGGGCATTATGATGAGAGCACTAAGGCTCTAAAATTCTGTGATTCTGATTGTTTCTTTCTCAGTATATAGCTGTGGAAAGATACTGAGTTTTCTCTCTTTGGGAGGTTTGAGTCTGGCTGCCCTTGTATATCACAAGTCAGATTTTCTCTATCTAGTGCTGGCATTGGGACACACCAGAACTGCCAAGACCAAGAAATCCTGTTGTTTGAAGAAGTTTTGCTTTGTGAGCTTCTCTTTCTAGTAGTAAAAGAAAAAGCAAAAAAAAAAAAAAAAAGTATTTAAAATCTTGTCAATATCCTGGGGTGTTTTTTTTTTGGTATAAATATTTGAATGCAATAATGTAAAATGGATATGTATTTTTTACATATTTTACTTAACATGGATTTTATACAATGGTTGCTAGAATGCTCCAACAATGAAAAGAGAAAAATATGTATTTGGACAGTCTTTAGGTATTTCTCCTTTATTCAGTACACTTGAGAGGATCATTCAAGCTGTAGTTTTTAAATTATGAAAACAGTTTTTCAAAATTAGAAATAAGATATTTAAACCAAAGACCACAGTTAACTTAACACCCTGTAACTTTGGTATTTTAACTAGTAATTCTCAAAAGGAAGAGTCAGGTCAGAAACAGAACTGTGTGTATAAATTGTCAGGTTCTGGTGTTTGTTTTCAATCACTTCTCAAGGAAAAACTTCCTTTTCATTCTTCTCAGCACCACCCTTCAGAGAAAAATTCTATAATTCTCATATCCACAATGTTGGGACTGAAATGGTCTAATTAGAAAGGCTGTTCATACAATTTATGTTGTAAGATTCAGAAAGAATACATTTTGAGTTTGGAAACAGATGAAATGTACCACGTCCATTTTTTAGAAAAAACGTATGTATTTGACCTGGCCTTGTTTTAAATTGTCAACTTAAATTTCGAATGCAACTTGCAAGGTTGAAAGGAGTACAGAAAAACACAATGCCATTTGAACAATGCCTCTCCAAGATTCCAGAGCCATGTTAAGTATTGTTTTATTTTGAAAAAATAATGATTTCAAAAAAACCAAAACTAAACACCTCGCTAGACTCAAGAAGAAAGATACCCGCACCTTTGACTGTTCAGTATGTAATTGGAAATCCAGAGGAGGCTGGCCTGTTATTTTGAGATACTTGATAAATAGTCTTGCACAGCTTCAAAACGCTCCCAGCAGAGCACTTTCATGCAGTGCCAGCCTTTCAGCATCATGTGCAAAAGAAGTGAGGCTGCATTATTAAGAAATCACAAGACATTAAGACACGGAAGTCTGGCAGGTTTTAATGGCAACCGACGTTTGCTCTTTTAAAGTCTGTGGTCGCGTGAAAAAGCGGGCGTTTGGTGTCTGCGGGTCCCGCGGAGCGCATCTTCGGTAGCTTCCTTCGGGAAAAGGCAAAGCGAGTGTCTCCACTTTTTAAAGGAAGGCCTTACCTCGTACAGTATTTCTAAATTAAACTGACAGATCCTGGAGAAAATCTCAGAGCACGCATTTCAGCCTGTTCCGCCAATAGGCAACTAAGACAAACTGAAAGTAAACGGAGCCTCGTCTGAGTCGATCCAAGACCCGGCACCGCTCCGGGCAGCGGGCGATGGGGCGAACTTGAAGGACCTGCACGAAGGGAACCGGGACTGAGCCCTCGCCGCTGCTCGGCTCTGCACGGCAGAAAGTTCGAGGCTCCGTTCCCAGACTTGTAGGAGACTTGCATCAGCTGAGGAGACTCTCTGTCTCCACCAGCCGCTAAATTCTGAGCGGGGATGAGCCCCATCGGCTCCCTGCCCCCGGCCCGCCCGGGTTTGGCGCCAGAGTGCCCTCCCGACCGAGGGCCGCGCGTCGCGGGGACTGTCCTGCCGGCCGGGCGCCCCTCGTCCCCGGACCTGGGAGCTCACCCGGGCGGCCGCGCGGAGGGGCGGCGGCGGCGGCGGCGGCGGCGTTGCGATCCTGAGCGCGCGGCTCGCCAGCGGCCACCGCGCGTCCCCTCGCGCCGCCCACCTGTTTGCCCAGATGTGTTTCCAAGAAAGGCCACTTGTATGTAGCCGGAAGGGTGACCAGGCCCCACCCGGGCACACACCCTCCTTGAGATGTCATGGCCCGAGGGACAGCTGCGGGTGAAGCCCCGAGGGCCGGGCGCGCTCGCCGGGATGCGAGCCTGCAGCCAGTACCGTCCGAAAGCCGCTCCCAGCCAGCTCGGCGCACTTTGGGTCCAACTACCGCGAACTTGCCCTCGGGGCAGCCGGGGGAGGCCCAAGGGCGCTGCGACGGAGTGCGCACGTGCTCGGTAAACTTAACCCGAAGAGTCTGGGGGTAGGAGGGAGCGAAGGGCGGAGATGTCCCTCCGCAGACGCAGGAAGAAGTCGGCGGCGACTGCAGGATTCGCGGTTTTCGGACTTGAGATTCACAGGACTCGCACGTGGCCTGAGCGAGTGAGACTGACACGCCAAGTAGGGTCCGAGGAGTTGGAAGCGGGGAGAGAAGGGCTGGACGAGGGAAGACTCGGGAAGAAGAGGAAGCCCAGAGCTCGGAGTCCCATCTGACCCCGAGAAACACCCAGGTGTGGTTCTAAACCTGTAACCCGCGGAAACAGCACACGCCAGCCGAGAGAGGCGGGGGAACGCTGTCTCGCAGGCTCTTGTGTAGCGGCGATGTTGAACTTGTTCTCAAGTTGGTGAATTCTGATGCAAGTTGCTTGAGAGATTTACCCCTCACCATACCTAGGACTGAGACACGCCCTGTTTTCCCGAAAACCGGACAGCTAAAGGTGGGGTCTCGAGTCCTTCACAAGGCCGAAGATGAAGGATGGCTGCAGATTGGAAAGTCAGCCCCCGAACTCTGCCTCTGATAGAGGCACACATTTCCCTAGGCCCGTAGTTCTCAAGTTTGAGCGTGCACGAGCATCGTTGGAAGCTACTGTGCTCCTGGCTGGGCCCCAACCCTCAGAGTTTTCAGTAGAGCTAAAGTGACGCCTGAGAATTTGCCTTTCTAGTAAGTTCCTAGGTGATGCTGATCTTGCTGGTCCCTGGACGGCACTTTGAGAGGCACTGCCTAAGCCATTGGCTCTCAAATTTGACTGCACAGTGCAATCACCTGGAATACTTTAAAAAATATTTATGCTTGGGTCCTACCCTCAAAAGTTCTGATTCAACTGATTTGGTTGCCACTTGGGCATCAGGATTTTAAAACTCTTCAGGTGATTCTAACATACAGCAAAGTTCGAACACTACTGCCTTAAATCATCCATCGCCCCATACAACTTTTGTGGGAGGAGAGGGGACAGGGACCTTCTCCCAGCCTGCTCTTGGTGACTTTGCTGGCTTTGGAGCTAGCTTCCCAGTCTTTGGAAAGGAAAAGCCTTTGCCTTACAGATGTTCTGCCACTGACACAAGCACGATGTTGACTGTCCGCTTTTATCAACCATACAGGAATTATAAAGCATGAAACAATTCTCCCCAAGGCCTTAAGGACACAATGATAGTGTAATATTGATAATTCTGCCTGCACTGTACGGAAGCTCCTTCAGCCACCGGGGCTCAGGATCTTCCATGAGAAGCCAGACAGGTCTCTCAGGGTTAGTGATGACAGACTTTTCAGTCTGGACCTATGGAGAATGAGAGTCTCAAATCCAGGCTGGATCATAGGCACTGCATCCAAACTGGCCAAACGTTTCCCTTGCCCCGTTGGCTGTGGGGAAATCTCACTGGCCTCTGGCTGGAAGAGTGGGAGTGAGTGGGCGTGGTATTGGGTGTCCAGGATCGCTCGTGCGCGAACCCAAACTCCGGCCATACTGTGTTGAGTTACTGATACCAGGACTGAAGGGTGGGGATGAGGGTGGGAAAGCGCGTTCTCTTCACCTTTCAGAAGGGCCACGCGAGAGACAGAGGCACGCGCACCCCAGAGGATCCCCCCAGAGGCACCCCGCTGTGAATGGGTTTGGCTGCCTGGAGGGTTTCTCACCTCATTCTAGACCAGCCAGGACAGGGATGGAGATAATAACCCAAGACACCGGGTCCACACAGAGATGATAACTTCCCAAGACTTCTGCCTTTCCTGGCCACTTGGCGGGTACTTAACCCTTCCCCCATCCAGAAGCAAGTGCACGGGGGGCACATGGGGGGTAAGGGGAGCAGAATCCTCCCCCGCTAGTCAGGAACTCGGGGAGACTATCCTTTGGGCCGTGCAGTCCCCTGTGGGAGAAAGAGATCAAAAGGGACCCTGGAGTTTCCCAGAACGCACTCTTTTCCCTTCCTGCCCGTCTGTGGCGGTGCTGGGGGCCGTTGCTTTGGAGCGTCTCGGAAGACACCAGGAAAGTAGACACTGGAGTGGAGGAGCTGCAGATGGGCGGATTCCACAGAGTCCAGAGGGCGATTCGGCGCTGGGCCGGGCGCAGTCCCAGCCTGGGCTCCCCTCACACCGCCGCGCCAGCGTGCGGACTACCCTCTGCGTCCCTGGCCTGGAGGGTCACGGCGTGTCCAAGCGATTTTCCCTGGAAAAGAGTTGGGAGAGCTCCCCTTTCCTTTGCGCACTCCCACCCCCGCTTTCCGCCCCCCTCCCCCGCGCGAACACACACACACACACACACACACACACACACACACGCACAAACTTCGCGCGCTTCTTCGCTGGGGTTTCCCTGCGGGCCAGATTACTTTATGACAGGGTGTGATAAGTGGTGATTTTGTTCCTCTTTTGATGGCAGGATTGCTTTGTAAACAGAAGCGCAAACTCGTTCCGATAGTGGTTCCGCACCAGTGCGCGGCGGCAGCCCTGGCGCAGCGGGCGGCGGGGGCCGCGGCTGCACCTGTCGCCTGGGTCCGGGAGGGACCCGGGCCGCGCTGGGCGGGGGAGCGCCGCGCGATCCTCTGGCCTCCAGGCCGTCTCGGTTTTCGGCCTCTGGGCCGCCGGGCTTGCAGTACATCCCAGGCCTGCTGTACCGACTGCTCCAGGAACTCCCAGCTGCAAGTGCGTGCCTGGAGGGGCCGCGGTGGGCGCACGGCAGCTCGCGGGACCGCCCTCTGCCCTCTCCCTGGCGCCTATGGTAAGAGGTTTGGCTTCTTTCTTCTGTGGTTACTGGTAACCTTATTCCTTTGCCCTAGTCCAACTGGAGGTTTGAGGGGGCTTTTGTGAGCTGGAGGGAGGAATCGCTCAAGGTGAAGGCCTCATGTCTTGGCGCGGCAGGACGCAGCTCAATTCCCCTCAAACTTTTCCCCTGAGTGGTCCAGCCCTCTCCTTCCCTGTTCAGCCTGGGTGCCAGTTTACCCTCGGAGGGTCCCAGGAAAGACCCCACGTTGACTCTTAGGCTCTCTCAGGCCCAACCGGCGTGCAAGGTGAGCCTCTGCAGGAGGAGAGGCGCTAGGCACAGCAGGTGGTCACTCATTCTTTCCCAGTAATCCCGACTCCTCTAAGGGGAAGGCGAAGCCGGCCACCGAAGGCCTGAACTTCCGAGTTAACCCATTGCTCAGGTCTAGATTTCCAAATCCCTTAAGGAGCCTCCAGTGGGGCCCTGGGGGTTTGGCGCTTGAATGAAAAGATGGGGAGATTCCTGGAGGTTCTGGGGTGGAGTGAATGCACCTCCAGCAGAGCTTTTGCCCTGAGGGAAAGATTGTTCCCGGTGCAACTTTGGGGGTGATGGAGCTGGGAGGGGGCTTTACGGGTACAGAACTAGATTCCAGCCAGCTATCCCGGGACACCAGGGGCCTCAGAAAACCTGAGCTCAGCATTATCTGAAGCCGGGAGCTCTCTGCAACCTGACACCAAGTCATGCCACTCCTTCCCGAAGCTCAGGGCGCCTGCACTGAGCAACGCACAAAAAGTTTTGAGATTGGGCTGAGAGAGTCCCAGGACCTGTTCGCTGCGGAACCTGCTCTGCGGTAGCAGCGCCGGGAGGGGGAAGGGCATTCCTTCTGATCTCCCTCCCCTAGCCCGGTTTAAAAAAAAAAAAAAAAAAAGGAGAGAGCGAGAGAGAGACGAAAGGCAAAGTTTTCCCTGATTTGCAAGAGGCCTGAGGCCGAAGTTCTGGAGACTGCTTGGGTGCTGCGACAGTCGCCCAGAGCAGTTAGTGGCCGTGGGCCTGCCCTGGCACTGGGCGCAGCTGGCACACTGGGGAGGCTGACTGGAGCCTGGGCGCTGGATGAATCTGTGAGGGGTCCCCTCCCTCTCCTTGCCCCCCAGGGCTCCTTCCTGGAGGCGGCAGGATCGAGGTTCGGAGCTACGGAGGAGGTCGAGGTGGAGAAAGGCCCCGCGGGGCGAAGCAGGTGTCGGTGGAGCAAGGGGGAGGGCGCACGGTCGGGAAGACGGGGGTTGCGAGGAGGCAGTCGCAGGAGGCGCCCTGAGCCACAGCGTCCGGCTGCGGTGCGAAAAGGGAAGCAGCGATGGCGTTGACACGAACTAGACGTGAACCGGTCTCGGGTGCCGGGTGCTCTGAGCGGGGCGACTGGAGCGGGGCAGCACGTCCCTGGGCAGGCTCCGCGGCCTCGGCGCACCACGCGCGGGCCGTGCTGAGCGCTTTGCGTCCATTCTCCCGGCCAAGTCTCACAACAAATTCCCCATTTTACAAGGGAGCCAACTGACGTTCAGACGACTTCAGTCACTCGCCCTAGATCACTCATCTGGTAAATGTCAACGACTCAGCTGAGTTTGGACCCCAAGTGGTCGTACTCCGGAGCCAGATTCTCGCTCCCGGCCGCTCCCGGATTCCTCGCGTCCCTCCCCGCTTCTCTCCCCTGCCGCCACCCTGGTCCCCGCGCCCGGCATCTGAGCGGACACCAGTGGCCCTCAGGCCCAAGGCCTGGGCTGCTTCGCTTCCAAGTCGTCCTGTCCACGTCCATGCAACCCTGCACAGCGGCGTGGCTTCGCACCTAAGCACACTAGCGGCTTTGCCTCCCCTCCCCCCTGAAAAAGTACCGAAGTTGGAGTTGGCACTCTTCTCGCCCCACCCCAGCCCTAGTACCAGCCCTCCGGTCCTTCCCGGGCAGGGCCTGGCCCAGCCAGCCGGGTCCCAGGTCCCTCCGGCTCTCGCACCCGTAAGAGGGAGAAGCCAGGCTGCCGGGGCCTGAAACCGCGCTCGTTTCTAAGGCAGCACAGCACCTCCCGCCGGAGTCTCGCAGAGCTACAGGCGGGTCCCACGCGTGTGTCCGGTGCTCTGGAGAACTCGGCTTCCCCCAAACTATTTCGACAGCTAGAAAAAGCCGGAGAAGTTAAATATAGGCAGGAATGGGTTAAAAACGCCATAATTTAAGGTATTTAAAATTCGCAAGGAACAAAAAAAAACAAAACAAAACACAACACCTGCAAACAAAACCCACACTTGTTGAGCAAGGTTCTAAGGCAGGTCCAAGAAAGTTTCCAATCAACCAGAAAATCGGCACGGGAACGAGAGTCCCACAGCCCAGGCACGATTAATATGCCTAGGCGACACGGGAACTCCGAGAGACACCACCACATCACCCCTGAAAAGGCCGGGAGGGTGCAAGGCCATCTGGGCCGGCCACCAGGGATAGAGGCTCTTGCACGAGATTAGACAGGGGAAGCTTTGGTGCAGGGACAAGTCTTCTCCACTCCTCAGCGTGGAGCTGGCCTTTTGCACACATTTGCCTGAGGAGTCAGAGAAGGTGATTTGAAACCGGTTCTTTGTTCCTCTCGCAGTGCCCGCGACGGCAGCCTGGCAGAGTAACTGGGCCCAACCCAGGAGTCCCTGGCCCAAGCCTGGGCTGGTGGCTGCCGGACTGGGGCTGGCGCAGTTGCAGCGCCAGCGGGGTCCGAGGCTGAGCTCCTGACCCTCGCCTCCCTCCTGGCCAGGTGTGGTTCCTACAGAGGTGAGCTCCTCGGGAGCCCCAAGTCCGGTGGCTTCTCGTAAAGCTCCCTTCCAATTAGAGCAGCGGTGAAATCATTGAGGTGATTTCATCTGTAATGGGAAAGCAACCCCCGCAGCCCAAACCTCAACTGACCATCCCAGAACCACCGATGCCCCTATCTCCCTTTAAAAAGTTTTAGTGGAAAAGATAAAGAGCCGGGAAGCCACGGAGGAATGGGGGCGGGGCGGGGAGTCGTGAAAGTGAGAAGAGAGGGCGGACCTCAAATAGAAGTGTGAGTGTATGCGTGTGCAAGTGTGTGTGCGCGTGTATGTGTGTGCGCGCGTGTTTGACTCTCTGCGGAGGGAGGAGACGAAACCTAAAAGTCAGACATGAAACAGAATCGTGAACGTCTTCACCTACTGAGAAACACTTTGATCTGAGATCCGACGCTGAAGCAGCCCTGGGGGTTGCAGACTCGAATCCGCGAGGTTGAACCTCGCAGGCCGGCGGGGAGGCCTGGACCGGGGATCTGGCTTCACCGCGTGCATCCAGGTGCGCGGCACCTATCGGTTCTGACCCAGTCTCCGGGCCTTGCCCTTCCCCCACCACCACCACCAGGGCTGGAGATTCTCCCAGCCCCAAAGTTCCGAAGGGGAAGAGAGCCAAGGGAAGAGCGTGTAGATGCCCCCATCGCTTGAGTGCGAAAACACACCAAGGCACACTCGCGTCGCTCCCAGCACACTCCAGCAGGCAGTCTGCCTGGGTTCTCCGGCCAGGGATTGACCGAGAAAGCGGGTTGGGGCTGCTGGGAAAAGCTGGAGCTGATGGCGAGATTGCCGCGGCTATAAATCCATCACTTCCCAGGTCAGCTCTGCGAGGCGCTGGGACTAGGGCTGGCGGAGTGAATTCCTGGGCTAGCGCGCATGCGTCGGCAGGTAGCAACCCAGCTCTTTATGACCAGGTGAGATGTTGGTGAGCAGGTAAAAAAGGAGGATTTGCCTAAGCGATTCCAGGGAGCGGGCCCGGCCGAGCCCTACAGCCCATGCCCGGCGGGGACCCGTCGCCAGGAGCGCCGAGCCGCGATGTCCATACTTGCCAAAATGGGCGACTGGCAGGTAAGGGGGTTTGCCTTGGCCGGGGCTGAGGTGGGCGGGGGTGGAGCGGGGGAGGGGGCCGGGCGGGGGGAGGCGGAGAGGAAGAGCTGCGGCCCAGGGCTGCAGCGTCGTAGGTGAGGCGCGCCTGGCAGCGCCCAGGAGCGTTCCCAGGAGAGAAAGAGGGCAGGAAAGCGGGCGCAGGAGGCGGCCGCGGCGCTGGGGGCCACGCGCGCCACCGGCCTGCCCGGTGCTGGGGAGAGTCCGGCGCACGCTCCACAGGTGGCCCCGGGGGTCACCGGTGCTTTGCGCTACGGACGCCACCCCCCGCCCGCCGCCAGTAGAAACTGGGGTAGATGACTAATTCAGGCGGGGGCAGGGCGCAGGCGGGCGTGCGGTGCGCCGCCAGGAAGGTTCCCTGCTCGCTACGCCTCCGATGTCGCCCTAGACCCCAGGGCGGCGCGTGTGATGGGGTTCCAGTGCACCTGTCTCTCTCCGCGTCTCTACGTTTGGGGGACCACAAGGGAGCGTGGAGAATAGAAAGGGGCCCGGCTGGACGGGTCGCGCCGGCGAGCACGTTCTTTTGGGGAACGCTCAAAAGAGTTTGCGCAAAGTTGAGCTTCTCGCTCCGTCTTCTTCCCGAAGCCACTTTTCACCGCTTGGGCTACGGGTTGGGGTGCCTGGGCGGGGGCGGTAAGTGGCGAGTGATGAGGCAGAAGGCCTAGAACTGGTCGAAACCAACGCCTCCCGAACTTGGCCCTGCTAGGCCGCGGGCACCGCAAGGCCAGCTAGGCTCCAGACCCTGCTCTCCCCTGAGCCCCGGGCCCGACCCCGGCCGAGGGAGCCTGCATCCAGCGCTCTCTCCTTTTACCTTCCAGACGTTTCCCCTAAGGGAACCAGGGCGGCTCTGGCCAGGTTGGTGAGGATAGCAGCCTCTCCCCTGTCGCCGATTTCATAATGGGAACCGCGGGGCCTTCTTTTCGCCTTAGCCAAGCGGAGGCCTGGTTAGGGCGAGAGTCTATGTGCCTAAAAGCCCGCGGGCCGATTTGAACCAAACCCCCGATCCTCTCAAAGAAAATTTGAAGCCCTGCTCTTTCCGGGGCGAGTTCTTTGGCTTGCTTCAGATTTCGGCCATCAGAAGTAAAGTTCAGAGAAGTCCCGTCTTCCCTACATTCTCTGGAGTTGGGGAAAGGAAGTCATCTTGCAGTATTTCTTTCTTTCATTGCACTTATTCTTTTAATCAGCCGTGAGCTCTTTTAGACCTCTCCTCCCAATTAAACCTAAATAAATGCAATTTCATCTCCAGAGTTAGACTTTGTGGTTTAAGGGTGCAAATCCCACACCAAACTCAAATCTGGGGCATCCACACCTTTCCCTCCCTTGCCCCTGTGGATCTCAGGGCCCTTCTTCATTCTCTTCTCTGGAAGGGAAGACTGGGGGACTCCTTGACGGAGTCAAGGTTTGGTTTTCCCCTCAAGCCGGGAGAACTTGGCTGCAGAATTCCTCAGCATGAGAAAACGCCCGCAGCACAGGCTCGGCCAGGGTCTGGGCCTCCAGTGGGTTCGACTGAGGTTCGGAAGCAGCAAGATTCCAGCCTGAAGGGGACAGGAGTGAAGCCTGGGCCTGGCTCCCGTGGGTTCACAGTTCGGCTAGCGGTGGGAAGCCGGGATCTCGGGTGGGGCACGCGAATTTGGGACCTGGAGAGGCCGGCTCCTCTGGCTTTGGCCTGTTGGGCTCCTGGGCCCACTGGGTGGCAACAGCTGGTGAAAATGGAGTCCTTCTCCTTCCCTCGTTGTCTCTTTGTCTCTCTCGGTGTCTCTGTCTCTCACACAGATACTCACTCTTCTCCCAACGCCCTCTCCACGCCCCCATATCAGGCCTGGACCCCAGACCCCTGCCCCCAGGCCTGGCGCTGCTGTCCTGGGGTCCCGCGAGGCCGGAGCATTGACATGCAATGAAGCGACTTGTCGTGGTAATGACGCTCACACAGTACCGCGGCTCCGCTGGCTCCAGGGGCGACCGGGGCGCTTGCTCGGGCCTTTCTTCAGCGCTCCTAACGCGGGCGGCGGCGCGGAGCCCGCAGGCCCCAATCTACACCTCAAAGGCGCCCTCGGCGGGAAAACAACAACAGTTTAGCAGCCCCGGCGGGTGTGGAGCCGGAGATCTGCGGGGCTCGGGTCAGCAAGGGGGGAAGGTGGAGAGGATGAAGTCCCTGAAATGCCTTCCCCGGCCCACAGATAGAAAGAAAGCGAAACCTAGATTTCCCCCAAGCACACTGTGGCGACGTCTGGGGGTGTAAGATCCCCCGCTCCCGGGCCTAGGCTTTGGCCTACAGATCGCGCTCTGCGGCTGCGGCCGCGGCTGGGAGGGTGTCGGTCTCCCGGGAGGCCCACCCCCCGACTTCCAGCCGCCACGTTGGGCGGCGGCCCCGGGCCAGCCCGCAGGGTGCGTGGCGCTGGCGCTGGCGCTGCAAGTTGACCATTTTTGCGGGCGGAGCGCGGCGCCGAGCCTGGAGCTGGGTTCAGCCAAGGACCTGTGCCGCCGTGCGCAGGCGGGGACCGGGCGTGCAGGGGAGCGCCCAGGGCGTCGGAGGGAGCCCCTCCGGCTCTCTACCCGCTTTGCGGCTCTGGTCTTCTCCCTAACTTTCGGGGGTGGGGGGCGGTTCTGGCCTACTCTGCCGGGCTTGGGGAATTGGCTGCGGTCGTCTGGAGGGAGAATTGCCCTTCGGCGGCTGGGGGCGGGGGGGAGCGGGTCCCCCTCCTCTCGCCTTCCTTCCACCTGTTAGGCAACGCTCGCATTCGCGACAGCCTCTACCCTCACGGCGAGGACGCACCGTGAGACCCGGGAGGCCGGGAGATTTGCAAGCAACAGGCCCAGATGGCATCAGAGGTCGTTCCTACAGCAACTCTGAGGCGAGACCTACTGTAGTTGGGGGATTTGCCGCATTCGAGAGGGAGAAAGGAGGTTTTGACCTAGGACAAACAAGGAAGCTCGGCCAGAGATATTAAGTACTCTGTATTTCCAAGGATCGCACCACGTCTTTTTTTGGGGTCTCTCTTTCCTTAAAAAAAAAAAACCACCTCTGTTTCACAGAAGAAAAAATTACAGAGCCCCGGTGGGGCGAGCAGGCCCCCGTGTGGACCGGGAGAGCCGAGACTGGCGGACCTGGACGACGGGGATGGCTCCCGGGCCTCCGGGTTCCGCGCCAGCCGGGCACTGAGCCGCGAAAGCGCCCGCGTTAGTAACAGCACCAAATCATGAAGGAACTCTCCCTGCTTTAATTAAAAAGGGGAATCTTGGGAAAACTGGAGCAGATTAGCACAGCGAAGGGTTGGTTCCCTGCGATTTATTTTGATGCATGCACGACACGGCGCACACATGTCGGTATTTCGGCTCAATTCCAGAAGCGACTGTGAGTGTCCACAGGAGTTCCGTATTCCTGTCCACACTGCACCCAGGAAGCCCGTAGCCCAAATACCACGCTGAATTATCAGTCGGCCCTAGCTTCATACAAATGAGAGGAAAATCATTTAACCCCTGGAGCTGTCAAGTAACCTCTTCAGGGTACACTTTTTATTTTACACGCGGCAATTAAAAGATCCCAAACCCCAGCCGAGCGACTGAAGCCGTCTGGCAAAATCTCCAACCTGGGGGGTGGGGTGGGCTGGGAAGCGCGAAGCCAGTAAAAGTCCCAAGGCGCCGCGGCCGGAGGTGTCAGCTGCCGGGGAGCGGAGGCGATCTCTTGTTGGGCAAAAATCCTGACGTGACTTCGCCGGTCTTCGTTTGGTGGTTACATCTGATAGCGAAAGGGATAGTAATTTCTAATAAGATTGGACGGGGCCGAAAGGACAGAGCCGCTGGTGGAGGCAGGGATGAGGGAGAGGTGCCGAAAGCTGGGCCCCGGCGCGGTCGCTCGGACCGGACCCTGCGCAGTGCCGGGCTTTGGCCGGGGCGTCTCCGGCGAGGAGGAGACGCAGAGCAGAGGAGAGGAGACAGGAGAAGAGTGGCGTGGGGGCGGGGGCGCCGGGGCAGGGCCGCGCGGCGGGGCTCAAGGGAGATTTCGTGGGCTCCCCGGCAGGAGCGCGCTCTAGGAGCAAGTTTGCGGCTTGGAGAGGCCTTTATACCTGGGTCGGAGCGGCCGGCGGCAGATTGTGGTGCTGGCGAGCAATTGGACTATTGTTGATATGCTAATGAGGCGATTAGGCTGTTGGTAAAGAGCAGGAAAAGGGAAAAGTTTCTACCATTAGAGGGAGATCTCCGAGCGCACACGGGAGCTCTCTCCCTTCTCGCCTCCTCCTCTTCGCCCTCCTCCTCCTCTTCCTCGCCCTCCTCCTCCTCCTCCGGCGCTCGCCGCCCGCAGCCGGCACTTTGCGCTTACCCAGAGAGTAGCTCCACTTGGGTGCGAGGCGGAGAGGGGGCAAATCCATTCACGCCGATCCATGAAAATGCTTTGGAAACTGACGGATAATATCAAGTACGAGGACTGCGAGGTAAGCGTGGCGCTAGCTCAGTCGTCCTCACGGCCGCAGGCTCGGAGCTGTACTTCCCGCGCCTCCTCCCCTCCTCGAGGCCAGCTGCGAGGTGCGGGTGAGACAAACTTTCCCCAGCGCAGCGCCCGCCTCTCCGATTCGCCCGAAGAGCGCAGGGGAGAGGCTGCAGAGGGAGGATGAGGACGTTCCCTTCTTTCATTTCCCTCCTTCGGAGCCCCTGTCCCACTTCCCCCCTTTTCCTCCTGACCGGTTTTGACTGTGCCTAAGAGTAGAGCGAAGAGAGACAAGCTGGGTTTTCGAAGCAATTGCTGGCAATTGGGCACGCGTCCGTGCACTCTGCGTGTCTCTCCAACGAGATTCTGAGGGCCCAAGTCACCAGGAAAAGAAAGGAAAGAGAAAACCCTTTCCCCTCTTTAACTTTGCCTCTGATCTTTAATATTCCTTCTTTATGTATTCATTCTTTCCTCCCTTCCTACCGTCCCCCCACTCGACTTTTCTCAAAACGCTCTTTTCTATTTGGAGAAGGCCCCCCCCCCCCGCGCACTTCGCTCCCAGCTGGGCTGCACCTCCCAGTGAGCGGGCTTAGTTTGGGAACACGCATCTCCCAGACTGCTGCGGGGCTCCTCCAGGTACACTATGTTATTCAGGAAGTTCTAGGCAGTTTCTCTCTCCGAGCTACTTGGTGGGCGCAGCCCTGGGGTGGGGATGGGAGGCGGCACCGCGCGGAGCCGGCTGGCCGCCGGCTCCCTGCACAGCCGCCGGGCACTCGGCTGCGTGACCGTGGGAATCCTGGCGGGGCTGCCGCAGCCTCCGGTGCGGGGAGCCCGCCCGGCCGGTAGAGCGCGCCGCACTGGAGCCCATTTTAAAAGCCACGATTCCCGGAGCTCGCCTTCTTGGGGCAGCCGGGGAAGCCCCAGGACTACCGGCCGGCCGGCGGGAGGCGCTGGGAAAGGGCCTGGCGGCCGCTGTCCCAACCCCCTTGCAACTCCCCGCTAAAAAGAGCCGATGAGTCACGGGAGGGGGAGGGGAGAGGGCCGCGACCGGAGAGATTACCTAAGTAAATAATAAGTGGCAGTCCCGGCTTTTGCTAGTTTTTCTTTCCCCTTTTCTTTCTTTCTTTCTTTTTGGCATGTGGAGCCATGGGAATGTCAAGCTGTCTGTGTGGGCGCAGCGGCGGGGTCTTCACTTGAAGTCAGAACCTGGGCTATGTGAACGATGTGTCACCCGTCCCCTTCCTCCTCTCCTTTCTGTAGACTATTTTAAATCTTTCCCGTTTCCCGGGTCCTCCTTTTTCCCCTCCCCCCTCCCCCGGGGCACGAGGTGACATCCCAAGGGGACGGGTGCTGCTTATCTGGGGACTCGTGTCGTGCGCGATGCGGGGCGCAGAGACTCCATGTCGGGCCAGTCGCTTTGTTTTCAGGGCTGGGGGGCCCTTTCCAAGCTGGTCGGGGTGACACTGAGCCCCTAAGCCTCCCAGGGTGGATTGTCGCATCCGGACTGTGGCCCGGGGCTCGGGCAATCACCTTCTCGGAGGCCGAAACCCGCGGCGGGCGGGGTCCGAAGCTCCGCGCGGCGCGAGCTGCCCGTGGGACCCAGGTGGGAGTCGATGCACTTGCACCCCCAGAGAGGGACCCTGTGGGGCCGCGTGTGCATGTGCGTGTGAGTGAGACAAAAACAGATGAGAAGCGAGAGGAGGGAGAGGAGGATAAATAGAGCGAAGGCTGTTTCAACAACTTTGCGGTGGGCGAGCGCCGGAGCAGGGATTTCGGGTTTCCGAGCCGGCTTGGGGCCGTCTAGTTATGTCGGGCTCTGCAGGGACACGCAGGAGGCGAGGTGCCGCTTGTTCCGACACCCCGGCGGGCAGACTGGCAGCGGCGGCTGGGGGAGAGCGAGCCGTGTCATCCGGGGGGGCGGGGGGCCTCGGGCGGGAGTGGCCCAGCCAGTCAGACGGGTTTGCGCCGGGAGCCGGGAGCCGGTGCCAGCGGCGCCCGGGCTGGGCCGCCTCGCGCCTCTGCGCGCCCCGGGCGGCGTCCCGGCTCCCCCTCCGCGAGCCCCGGCCCCCGGAGAGCCGAGGGCAGGGCGCCCGCCGCCGCGGAGTGTCCAGCCCCGGGAGTCCGCGGGAAGCTCGAGCGGCGGCCCGGGCGAGGGCCGGGCCCGGGCGGCGTGCCGGGCCATGGAGGAGCGGCGCGGGGGCGGGCGGCCGAATCCCGAGCCCCAGGCCCGGCTGCGGAGCGGAGAAGCCCGCGGCCGGAGGCGCCCGGGAAGCAGCTCGGGCGCCGAGAGCCAGACGAACGCCCGGACGCGGGCCCCGGCAGCTCCCGGCCGCGACGCGCGGCGCCCGCGGCATCCCGAGGTCTGCCCCAGCCTTTTAGGTCTGATTGTCCTCGCTCGCTTCCTCTCCCCTCCCCCTCCCCCGCGGCCTCCCCCTCCGCGCGCGCCGGCTCGGCCCCCTCCCCCTCCCCCTTCCCTTCCTCCTCTAGGGCTCTCCCTCCTTCCCGCCCTCCCCTCTCCCCACTCCGTGCTCCTCTCTCGCGCCCACACTTTCTTTCTCACACACGCACGCAGACACATTCTCCCTCTCTGCGCGCTCGCCCTCGGTCTCCCTCTCTCCCTCTTTCTCTTTCACTTTTGCTTGCCCTGCAACCTTTTAAAATGTTGCCCCTTCCCTGTGATTCGCCAGCCGCGGCGCCGCGGCCCCCCGCGCGCTCGCCCGCTCCCTCTCTCGCCCGCTTTTTGTCTCTCGCGCTCCCTCTCCCCTCCTCCGATTTGCTACACTGAGGCTCCCGTCAATGGACTGCATTGAGAGCCGGCTCCGGCGCGAGTTGCCTCTCCGCTTCACGCTCGATTTCCAGGCATTCTTCCCTTATTAAGTATTCGTGTAATATTAATAGTCATGAATATCTGCTATTAGCAGGCTCCAGGAACGCTGCCCAGCGCGGTTATTAGAAGCTCAAGCGAAGCCGCCGCTAAGAAAAGAGGGGGAGACACGGATTAAGGAACACGCGCGCGCGCGCACACACACACACACACACACACACACACACAGACACACACACACACTTGCTTTTTGCCTTTTTGGGGTTTTTCATTTTTTAAGGAACTTTGAATCCTACCCGCTCACGGCAGGATAGAGACCGTGGGTTCGACCAGCTGAAGGCGCCGCTCGAATCGGTGGTTCAAGTTCGGATGGACCAGAGCGGGGCTCCAGCGCTCGGGGGAGCGGCGGCGCCGTGACCGGAGTCCCGGGTGGCGCGGGGCTCTCGGCGCCTTTTGTGTGGGGCGCGCTCGGGCAGCGGGGCAGCCGGGCTCTCCGGGCTTGCTTGTTGTTTTCCACCCTGACTCGTTACCCCAGACTCTTCGCAGATGTTAGTTCACAGTTTTTCAGCTATGGTGAGTCCCATCCCCACCCCCATCCCTGTTTCCTTAGGAATTTTACTCTGGAAAACCTGGGGCTGCGGAGCGGCCCGTCCTCCTCGCCCGGCTTTCCTTCAGGGCACCCCTTTCCGTTTGCATTGCCCTCGCTCCTCGCATCTCTCCCTGTCTTCCATCCTTCAGCCGAATGCGGTACCCCCCATCCCCCGCTCGACCTCTCCCGGCGCGCAGCCCTACCTCGCCGCTACTTCCCAAGGCGTGTTTCTTGCCACGTTTGTCTTTATTTCCTCGCCTCTTCACGTGTTCCCGAGATGTTCGCAACATTTGATGCTTCATCCGGCTACAGGAAAAATGCCGCCCGGTGTGCGCCTTCTTCCCCTCGGGGTCCGGGGCTGAACCTCCGAGGGCTCGCATTGCCTGCAATCTACTCTGTTCGCTTGTTTTGCAAGAGAATTGCAATAGAGGAACCCAAGTCAGGCGTTTCTTCTGCCCTTTGGGGCTGGGGTGGAAGGGGCGGGGGCCTCCGCCCCGGGGTGCACCTCTCTCTTTTAAACCCAAGACAAGGCTGGATCTTTCCATTTTAAACCTTGGCTTGACGTCCCTCTCTCCCCGTCTCTATCACAAATCGACCCTGTCCAGAAAAAGGCTTCTAACTGAGGAAGCGGATAAGACAGACCCCCGTCCCGCCGTTAAGACCTTCTTTAAGCTGGTAACTTAAACGTGGGCTTTCCTTACAGCCCTCTGCGAAATATGCTTCTATTTAAATAGTCATGAAATGGTAATAGCCTTTGAATGGGTAGGACCGTTTTCCCCCACATAAATGGAACAGGGTAAACAATAACGCAGTGGCAGGCAGGTTCAAATGCAGGGACAGAGAAAAGGCCGCTTCTGCTGTTTAATATTTAGTAGGAATTTTAATTTTGCGTAAGGGAGGTTGCACTCCACAGCTTAACGGGCTGTGTTCCGGAAGGCCCTTTTTCGCCTTTTCCCCCCTTTGAAAGAAACGCCTAAGGAGAGTCTCTTATGGCCCCTCACTGGCACAGTCGAATTCCCTGCGTATGGGGAAGGGCCCTTTTCACTCCCGGAGTATTTTCTGAAAAGAACCGCCTAGGGCTCCTTTCTCGAGGCGGCCTGCGGACGGGGACGGGCCGTTTCCCACGCAGCCCTGAGCCGTGCACTCAGTGTGGCAGCTGTAACTCGACGCCCGATTTCTTGTTCTCTGCCCCTGCCCTCGCTCTCTTCCAGGACCGTCACGACGGCACCAGCAACGGGACGGCACGGTTGCCCCAGCTGGGCACTGTAGGTCAATCTCCCTACACGAGCGCCCCGCCGCTGTCCCACACCCCCAATGCCGACTTCCAGCCCCCCTACTTCCCCCCGCCCTACCAGCCTATCTACCCCCAGTCGCAAGACCCTTACTCCCACGTCAACGACCCCTACAGCCTGAACCCACTGCACGCCCAGCCGCAGCCGCAGCACCCGGGCTGGCCCGGCCAGAGGCAGAGCCAGGAGTCTGGGCTCCTGCACGCGCACCGGGGGCTGCCCCACCAGCTGTCGGGCCTGGATCCCCGCAGGGACTACCGGCGGCACGAGGACCTCCTGCACGGCCCCCATGGGCTTGGCTCAGGACTCGGAGACCTCCCGATCCACTCCTTACCTCACGCCATCGAGGACGTTCCGGTAAGAGGCCCCGCGGGCGGCGGGAGAGCAAACGCAGACCCTCCTCACCCACCCGCGAGAAAACGCCCGGAACGTGCAGCCCGGGGGGCCCGGGCTTTCCCTGCCCGGCGTTTACTTTCTCGAAATCTCCTTTTGTTTTTTCGGGTGGACACTCTAAGGACCCACCGAGACAGCCGCCTTAAAAAAATGGAAAAGAATTGTACTTGAGCGTTCTGCCCCTAGAACAATGGCTCCTGGAGCTCCTTCAAACAATGCCTGCATATTACCATTGAGAAATTAGACGAATGTCACCGTTGACGGTACCTTCCCCTCTCGACGACAGTAAACTGTTTCGACGGGGAGAGGATCTAATTCCACCGCTGAGTCTGTCGTGGGGATTTCTCCCTGTCCTGAAAAACGTGTTAGAGTCAACCAAAAGGGCTCGTTGAAATGCCCTGGCCATTTAAAAGAAAGTGTGAAAGACACACTGGGAAAATTGCTTTTCCCGGATTTTATGAGTGCTAGTGATATCTGAAAGTTATGTGTATACCCTACCCTGATTACAGAATGGCAAGTAGCAAGTCCGAGCAGGAGGACATTAAATGCAGCCTTTTTCTCTTCCTCGGGGTGCTAAGTGCTGACCTCATAAATCATTAACTGGGTTCCCAAAGCCTCTCAGAACCCGCTACACCCCCATATTAAATGAATGTTTTCAGACTATCGGGCAATGCATTCTTTGAGTTCTAATTCAGTTATCAATAAATGCAGTTTGAAATGATTTCTAAATAAGCATGGTATTAGCGCATTTACTGTTTACAATGCAAACCAGGCTACTGATAATTTGAAAATACTTTATGAAATTAAATTTAAACCGGCATCTCTTGCTTCAGTTCTACATATTTATGGTTTCCTCACAACCTTCCTGAAATGGAATTAGAGCAAGCCAATAATTTTATTAAAGCTGTAAAGGCTCTGTTAATGCTGCTTTTCTTTGGAGAGGAAATGTATCTGGATGTGATTTTTGCTAAAATGCTATTTCAAATTACTGCATCAAATATTGCAGCAATATGTTCGTTGACAGTTTAATGATTACTGCATTAGATTGCAAAGAAAATGGTCAGATGAACTTACCTGCTTGCTTGGTGAATTTAAAATATTATTTAAGTTACATAGGAAAATAGAAAATTTATTACATCTCTCATTTGGCCTAGTTAATCACTGAAATTTGTTGGTTATGTTTAGCAGCGTAGCATGGAAAGTAGGAAAGTAGGCAGTTGATCCAATGTGGGGTTTACTAAGCATTGTGTGTGTGTGTGTGTGTGTGTGTGTGTTTTCATACATGTTTTTAGAAACTGATACTAGACAGTGCATTTCTTGGAAAGTAAAATGAGACGAGCAATAGCTGAGAAAAGGGCCATTAAAAAGCAAACCTGGAAGTTGTGATCATTTTAGTTCCCCTTCCCAAAGATTCTCTGAAACCTTATCCTAGTCTGCTCCTTGGAAATATTTGAATTGCAAAATAACGTTGCGAGCTTTTGGAACAACTGTGAATTAGAATTGCTCTACTTTGCAAAAATTCCAAAGTGGCTGGTGTGAATTCTTGACACCGGTATAGTCATTCTTCGTGGTGAGATTGGCCTATAGGAGAAATTAATCAAAAGATCAAATAAAAACAAGGAAACCCAGTTGCTGCTCTTCCCCTTCCCTCCCCCACCTTTTAAGAAAAAAAATTCTTTCAAAGGAATTTGGGTCAGGAAAAGGGTTGTTTTCAATTTTCCCATTGCTGCAACAGTTAACCTTTAATAAGAACGACTGCCAAATATTTAAGAAAATCAAATCGATGGTGAAAATTATTTAATCATTAATATCTCAGTGGGGTTTTAAACTTAACAGTCTTCCCTGTATGGACAAGGTCTAGAAATAACACAAATAAAAGTATTATGCCACACTACATTTACTTTATGGGTTTAGGGTGCATGCATAAAGGGATCATATTTCCCCATATAGTTAAAACACAAGAACTGCAGCAGTAGTCATTTCTGAACATTTCTCAATTTAATTATACTTAAATCCAGAAGCACTTTAGGCAAGTTACAAATGAGAGCATTGAGTATAATAAAACCTGTAATAAAGCAACTTAGTACCATCCACCCGGAATCATTGCGATCAGGCACAATTAACAGGAGCATAAATCCAAGACAGAATGGAAAATGTTCGAATCAGTATTATTGTTGGACAAAGACTAGAGAAGGAAGTAATAGTTTTTTTAAATGGTAATGCCTGTGTTTGGTAATGATTGTGAAATCTTCTATCTCAGCAGCCCTGGTGCTAATTTGTAAACACAGGCAGACATTATATTGCCTGTCAGTTTCTGCATTAGAAAACACGATTTCATTTTACTTTCTAATCACGTTTTGACTCTAGCACACACGTATACCCATCCATCTGTAGAAAAAAAGAAACCCACACTAACAAACCCAAATCTGCTACTGGACACAGGAAAACCTCAAAGGATTTTTGTTTGTTTGTTTCTCTTTTTATCATTTTCATATCCCTATCTGATATCCAATTTAGACAGTAGTCCTTTTTAAATTTTTTTTCATTTATCCATAAGTGAAGGTGTGTATACACGTTTGCTCTTTATCACATCACCTAAAACGTTTCCAGTACTCCCCCGTTACTCCCGACTGTCATTTCTATTGTGTTTCTCTGGCTTTTGCTGCCTGAACGCCGGAATTGCTGAAGTCCGAAGCTGCTGAGGCGCCAAACTAAAGCTAGGTGTATTTTTAAAGGTTGAACTGACTGTGAGAAAGATCAAAACTCGGTTTAATTTCCAAAGAAAGTTTTATTCCCCACCCCCAGCTCCTTCAAATGTGGATTCTTTGCTGGGGAACGAGAAATTGGCCGTGGGTGTACAGTGAAACCTCTTGAGCTGCAAACCCCCCAATTCCAATGAGCCAAGATGAGACGTTTATATATAAATGTCACTAGATGGGAGGGGGGGATTTTGAGTCCACACCTTCCCCTCCCCGTATCTTGCACGAAATATTCATTTCCTTTTGTTTTGATTATACACTTACATCCATGTGTATCCTTTTGTTGCAGCATGTAGAAGACCCGGGTATTAACATCCCAGATCAAACTGTAATTAAGAAAGGTAAGCCATTTCCTTCTGCATTCCAAGCATGTCCTTACAGGCACAGTGCTATTTAAAAGAACTTGCAGAGCTGTGTTTATTTTTTTCCAAGTAGGATTTCCTAAAGGCTCAGAATTAGCGACTAGATAGGCATAGAATAGCCATGCTTAAATGATCGGCTTTCGGTATGTTAGTAATGGCAACAGGCTAGCTTTGTTCTGATTCATGACTTGAACATTTAATTTAGTTTAATGATATCTGGACAAACACATGAAATGTGTAATAGTTGAACAGATTTGGAAGTGGCATTTCAGTTTTGGAACGGTTTTAACAGTTCATTTAATCCATTGCGTGAGTGGCCATGAGTGTTAAGAAGTGTATAATGCTAAAAACAGTGCAAGTAATTTAATATTAATACAGGAGCAGATGATAAAAAGACATAGCACTCCTTAGCAGAGGGGAAACAATCTTTCATGTTCTTACATTTAATTTCTCATTAGCTGTTAAGGGTTTTTAAACTTTGTGAATTAGGGTAAAAATTTGGCTTTTGGTTAAAATTAGCTTTTTGAAGATGTCAGGTTTATTAGCGTAAATGTTTGGAGCAGAAATTGTTTTAAAAAAGTGTCAAGTGATTTGGATGGATTTGTAATTTGTGTTGCGTTTAGTGGGTAGGAATAAAGTTTACTGGATTAAATGCTATTCACAGCAGTTTTTTTTTTTTTTTTTTTTTTTGTTATGGTGGCAATGTTACATTTCGGGATTCTAGGCACCACCAGAGGACGATGCTATATAAAACTGTTCCCATTTCTAACCCCAATCAGTATACTGCTAGCGAGTTTAAAGTTTCATTTTTGCATCTGTGAAGTCTTTGTCATGTCAAATTAGATGTGCAAGGGATAAATCTTAAGAGATGCTCTTTCCAAGTCGACATGATAATTGGCTCTTTTATTAGTAATCTCTCAAGAGTTCGTTTAACTCCTATTGTCTCTATTAGCCTCCCCAGAGCTATTAATGTCACAAGTGATCTGTCCAAAACCTAGAGCCCTCCCACCTCCCTATACGTCTAAAATATCCCCATTCAAGAGGGAGGAGTACTGTATACATATATTATCATGTATTATTCTGCATACGTGTATTATTATGTATGTCTCCATGTGGAATTTTAAGATACAAATGCATACTGTACTTAAATGGTTATGAATGCATCTGAATTATATTGGTGTTAGAAATGTAACGTGTTAGTACACTTTCTGCTGGCCTTGAATTTTTTTCTAAGTATGGTGGATCCAACGATGAAGAGCTTATGATTTTAACTAACAAGAACATATCCTCCCCTTCCCCCCTTCCCAAATTAGACGCTTAAGCGTAAGACTATTAACTCTTTGCTCATCAAAAGAACACATTGCTGGTTTTCCACGGTAGGCCTGTTTATCCTTTCTCCCAGTTCAAAACGGGGCTTGGAACGGATTTCCAAAACTCGAGTCTTTTTCACAGATAAACATAGGAAAGGGCCTATTTATCAAAAGGATGGGATGTGACAACAGAAGCCACCACTTCCCGGCTTGGTGCCTTGAATGAAATGCTCATGTACAGGCCGCTTTAGCCAGCTAAACTCTCGGCTGATTTTAATTATAGGTCTGTGAAGCAGTTTCTCCCCAACGCTAAACCCCTCGCCCCACGAAAACTCCCGAGCCTACATAGCTTGCTCTCGGTTTACAAACGCCACCCCCTTCGCTGCACCCCAAGCCCGTGCGCCAGCACCCCGTCTGGGGGCCACTTCCCTCGGAGGCTGAGAGCCGGGAGGGTCACGAGTTCACCACCATCTCTAGACAGCGCCCCAGCGGTTAAATGGCAAGGGTCCAGGGAGAAGCAAAGGCCTGGCTGGCGGGGCTGGGCCGCCCCCCGGCCGCCGGTGAGACGCGCCGAGGGGCACAGGCTCCATCCCCAGTACCGGGATGGAGCAGGGACTAGGGCAGGAGATGGGGAAGGAGCCACGGAATTTTCAGGGCTGGAAGAAAAGCGGCGGTTGCGGCGCAAGCCTGGGAGCCGGCCCGGGCCGGGACGAGGGCCGGGGTCGGGCAGGGCTCGGGAGGGATCCTCGGCGCCCACACGCGGCCTCCCCGTCTGTCTCCGCAGGCCCCGTGTCCCTGTCCAAGTCCAACAGCAACGCCGTCTCCGCCATCCCCATCAACAAGGACAACCTCTTCGGCGGCGTCGTGAACCCCAACGAAGTCTTCTGTTCAGTTCCGGGTCGTCTCTCGCTCCTCAGCTCCACCTCGAAGTACAAGGTCACGGTGGCGGAAGTACAGCGGCGCCTCTCACCGCCGGAGTGTCTCAACGCTTCGCTGCTGGGCGGAGTGCTGCGGAGGTGAGGCCCGAGCGAGGCCCTGCCCGCCAAGCATTGCGCCTGCGCCGGGCCGGCGACGCGGACGGGCCTCGCGCCAGGGCCCTCCCTTCGCGGGAAAAGAAAGGGGCGGGGAGAAGAACGTAGAACCCGGTGGGTGGGAGCTGGGGGCGGGGTGAGGCGGCGGGCGCCTGCGCACTCCGCCGCGTTCCCGCGCGCTCCGTCGTTCCGGGGGCGCGCCCGGATCGGCCGGCGCAGCGCGCTCAGTGGGACCTCTGCCTCCTCCCACCCCCTCCCCGCGCGCACGCGCAGTTCGCTCCGCCGCGGGCTCAGTCCCGGCCGCTGCAGCCGCGGGGCGCCGCGCGCCCGCCTTTTCCCTCCTCGCGCACACCTTGCAAGCCTAGGAAAACTTCCTCTCAGGCGCCTCACTTTGCCTTACCTCCATGTAGGGTCTCCGATTGCAGCCCGCCGTCCCTTGAATAGGGTTTAAGCAGAAGACAATGGTTTTCTCTAGTCTCCGTGCCACGCCCCCGGGTCACCAGAAGCAGACCCTCCCGCCCGAGGTGCTCGCACTAATGGTTCCGATGTACCGCGTCCCCGTGTGTGCCAGGCAGCGTGCGAGGCACGTTTACGTGCATTATGTGTGGTCGCTACCGACGATTGCATGTTGCCTATGTGGCCAGGGATTCTCGTCTCACCCGCGCGAGGTCGGAATGATTCATTTCGTAGATGAGATTTTATAAGGGTCGGCGAGGTGAAGCACCTTCCCTCAGGGCAGGTTTGTCCCTCCTCTGGGCTTTTTGCTCCTAGGGTTCCACCCAGCGTTGTGTGTGGTGGGTCTTGCGTTGCACTTTCCCAGATAATATTTTCTCCTTTTTCTCCTTTTTAATTTTTAATGAGAAAGTGGACCCAAACTTCATTCTTTTGACATTTATTCATATATCTGTTTATAGACCCAGAGTTCTGCTGTGATGGGTGTATCCCATACAAAGGCCACAGAGTTTAACATCAGCTATTCCACTCTTTCCTTCCTCCTTCACGGTCATTTGCTGTCCCTTTGTAATCTGTCATTGACCCAGATCTGAATCCGCCCTCTGCCTTTTTCTGCCCCTTCCCCCATCCCCAATATTGGAGACTGTTTACCTAGGGGAGTATAATCTAATCCACACAATTAAAGAGCACTTGAGTAGGGAATAAAATCTGAAATTAATTAATTTGCTGTTTTATTTAAACAATTTATCTTAACCACTTTCTGATTATGGGAGTCTATTTAGACATCTATTTAGAACCACCTCCATCGTCTCTGAAATCAGGGAAATTTTTAAAGGCTGATATCAACTTTTGACTTTTCTAGTTAGGCTGGTGACATGGCATGTAAACAGTTGGTGAAATGAATTTCCCACTGGGGCTAAAGCCAGAGAAAGAAACGTAAGAGTGATGATAACTTTGGTTACTCTGAATAACCTAACAGCAGATCTTGCAAAGACAATTTAAAGACCCCATTAGGATGAACTCAGAAATACTTCACACCCTAGAGATGAGAGCTGTGTTTGTCTGTGGTTCTTCTTTAGAGAGTTGGGAAGTCAGAACCTTCCAACCTGCCACAATAGTTGCAGTAATAACTGAACACAGGGGGTGCTTTAGAGTTTAACAAGCATTTATCGCCTATGTTCTTTCTGTACCATTCCTTCCTTACATATCTCGGGGCCAGGATCCTTAATTTTTAAAAGTACATTTTAGGAAGTTTTCAAAATGACTACAGTGTGATGCAGAGCAACCAAATGTTTTCTAAACCCCTTTCTCACATGTATTTGTGAAACAGGGCGAAGTCTAAAAATGGAGGAAGATCTTTAAGAGAAAAACTGGACAAAATAGGATTAAATCTGCCAGCAGGGAGGCGTAAAGCTGCCAATGTCACCCTGCTCACATCACTAGTGGAGGGTAAGTGAGTTCCCTTGCTAAAGAGAAGGGAAGTTTCTTCTGAGAAAATGGCTAATATTCAGTTGCCAGATGTTTGGTTGTATTTTGTCAGTTGGGCAGTTTCATTTTTCCAGAAAACATAGCCAGAAGTGAACGGAATTCTTTCGTGTCAAAAAACTATTTGCATTTATTCCTGTCCTTTCCTCTTCCCCTCTGCCACAAAATTACACCTCCCTAGCCCAATTCTGACCTAAACAATGTGAAAACTTAAGAACTGCATATTCTTCAAGTTCCAGTCTCCTTTATAGAGCTCAGCAGTAAATCACCTAAGCTATTCTGACATCTGCGTTTGAGAAATGCGTGACCATTACTTCCTGAATTAATTTGGGAATCTTTGACCTGCATCCTGATTTAAGACCATCCTGAAAGCTCAGGGTTATATGCCCTTTTAGGTTTTTGTTTTCCAAACATATGCTCCCTTATCTCTCATTTAATTGTGCTTCTCTACTGGAGAGGAAGAAAAGTGATCAATTTTAGACTTTGAGTTATTTGGATAAGAAAAGAAAAAAGAAATATAAGCATTGCAGAAAGTGTCTCATGTCAGCTTTTTACACACACACACACACACACACACACACACACACACACACACACACTCGCTTCTAAACCCCTCAAAACAAAAGCTCACCCTGTCCTCACTCGCTGTTCTAGATACATCAGAATCCAGTCACAGCAGTCACATCCCTACTTCCTCTAGATCTTTGTTAAGTTTGTCCGATACTAAATTGGCTTAAGTTTGGGTGTGTTGGAATGAATGTATCGGTCTTTTGCATTTTCCTTTGTGTTCCGTTGGAAACGTCTTATGCCAACAGGAAAAAAAGAGGCACTTAAGTTATGGCGCAGATTTCAAAACTACCATTTATATTTAAAGAAGGCACTTAATCTTATGTACATCTTGTATTTGAGGAGACATAGTATAATTGAATTCAAGTTCTAGCTTTGTAAATAATTTTAAGAATATTTAAAAACATAAAATTGAGAAACCCTATGAACCATTCGTTAATGGTGCCCAAAATGATACTAATGTGACTGTTAAGCCATAAGCAATTGTTCAGTGCCAGAAACTCAGCTACAGTAGCATTATATTAAAAATAATACCAGTACATTGGGAACCCACCGTTCAGACCCCGAAACAATTTTACGCAGAGAAAATGGTAAGTAGCGGCTTTGGGTGTAGTGTGAGAGTGTGCATGGTTTTGGGGTTGAGTCCTGTAGCAGGGAAGCAGTTTCTGGAGAACTGTTATTGTTTGTGATCCGCTCCATTTTATGGAAACAAGCTCAGCGGAGAGGGCTTTGATGCTCTAATTGGCGCATGCGTTCTTCCGGAGCTGGAGCTAATGGCAGGAAGCCCTGCAGTAAAAACCAACTGGTTCAGGAAATTAAAACCAAAGATTCGAAAATCAACAACACAGGCAGACTCAGTGGAGTGACCCTCAAATCCTCTTGGTTAATCGGTTTGGATGAACAGATAATTATATGCGATAAAGTTAAAATGTAAACCCTTAGTCGTTCCCTTGCAGAAAAGCTCAAGGAGTAATTATGAATATCATTTATGAATGTGTTGATAGGTGTGAGGTTGGAATACAAGAAACATTTTGAAAGAGAAGGTGGGGGAATGTCATCTGGGTTGGGGATGAGGCTGCAGGGGAGTTGATGGGATTTTACGTTTTCCAATCCTCTCGGCCTTCTAGGCTAAGTGGCCATTTTCCCTGGGAAGTGCAGCCACCAGATCCTACAGGGAAGGAAAGAAAATGCCTGAAATGGGAAAACAAGTAGTGTGTGTTTCCTACAACATCTGGGTTAAGGAAATAAGGGAGTTGGGAGGCAGTTTTGATCCCAGCGTTTTTCATTCTCTTGCCCTCGTCCCCCTCCTCTCACCTCTTGCCAGGAGAGGCCGTCCACCTCGCCAGGGACTTTGGGTATGTGTGCGAAACTGAATTTCCTGCCAAAGCAGTAGCTGAATTTCTCAACCGACAACATTCCGATCCCAATGAGCAAGTGACAAGAAAAAACATGCTCCTGGCTACAAAGTAAGACATTACCTCTACGGGGTCTCTGTGTCTCACTGTCAAGAGAAACAAAAATCAAGATCGTTTTTGCTCCCACTTTTGGCCTCTTTTCCTTTTGTGTTGATCAGCTCTGTTGTAAATATTGAAGTTACAGCACAATCTAATAAACCATAATTGATTTTAAAGGGGCAATACAAGGAAGATTGTGAGTGCGTGTTTCCCTCTTTCCCCTCTCTTTCACCCCACCTTCTCATTTTTTTAAAAAAAATTAACGTGTATGGGGGTGGGGTATATAGTAGGGATTTGATGGAAGCTGAGTGTGGATTTGCGACTATTTCTGGTCAGAAAGACCAGAATCGGGTTCTTTTTTTTTTCTTTTTTAACCTTTTGTTTTATATTGGAGTATAGTTGGTTAATAATGTTGTGATAGTTTCAGGTGTACAGCAAAGTGATTCAGCTGTACACATACATGTATCTATTCTTTTCGAATTCTCAGAACCAAGTTCTTAAAGGAGTGACAGACTTTCCTGTATCAGTTTTTGTCTCTTATCAATATGCTCTCCAAGGGCAAGGATTAAGCAGTGGCCTGCAAAATGTTCAAGCCAGAAGCTGTCCTAGTTTCAACCCTAATCCCTTCTCCCGTTTCTTGCCTTCCTTTCTCATCCTCCTCAGAAGTGCTGTGTACACACACACACACACACACACACACACCCCACAAGTTCTAGCCTACAGGCGAGTTGTCAAATAGGTTTCAAAATGGCCCAAGTTATATTCCCATCGGTGCCTGGGCTGAATAGGCTTCTGCAGGTGGTGTGTGAAAAGAAAATGACTGTTTTGATATGTTTTCTGGAAATTAAAAGGCCTGTTTGGAAGCCCTTAATTATCAAAGTCGACGTCACAGGAGGGCATGGAAGCAGAGGGCAGAGGCAGCGGCCTCAGGCAGGGCAGTTTCTGGCCTGGGGACACCAGCTGGCCTTGGAGGAGGTAGCCTGCCAGTGCTTCCTGTTCTCCATCCCTCCTTCACATCCCCCCACCCAAAGGCTGCTGCTGCCTCAGGAAGGCCCACCTAGTCCTTGCTTCCCAGATTCAGAGACTGAGCTTCCCCTGTGCAGGCCACGTCACCCGTATTTCAACTTTTCCCTCTTCTCTTAGCTTCCTAAACACACCCATGTTCACAATTTCCCTAGACAATTTTTTTTTGGTGTGTGGGAAAAGAGGTGGAATGGGCGATTGAAATGTCTGTTTCTTCTTCCCCAAACCACTCTGAATTATCCCCAAGGAACACTTTTTTTTTTTCGGGTGACTTATTTTTAAAGGCAAAATAATCCCAAGAAAAATTTTGCCTTTCTTGTGCACATCCACCCTGATCTGAAGGCGAATGAGTGGAGAGTTCATCCCCCCAAACTGCTGCTGAGGTCTCTAGAAGATTAGGGAAGAGGGGCCTCCATAGTATTTTGAGCAGGACAGCTGATGGGTGCATGCTATTGGCTGTTGAAGAGATGCTCGCGTTTCTGACTCCTTGCCCCTCTGACTCACCTTTGTTTCTCTCCTAACGTGTGAAATGTTTTCTTGCGTCTAGGGTGCTTGGTGTGAGCGAGAGAGGAGGGGGTTAGAAGTTTGGTGCAGCTGAGAGGTGAGAGAGAGAGACACACACACACACACACACAGAGAAAGGCAAGAGAGAGGCGTGTGTGGAAGTGTTTAAAGAGAAGCAGAGTTTAGGTGGACTCTGACAGGTGGCTGGGTCTCCCAACATGTGCCCCTCCCCCCCAGTCTGTGTCTGGGGCTCTGGGTCAGGTCAGGTGTCGGCGTGATCCAGGCAGAGGTAACGGCAGGGAGCAAGGTTTTCTCTTTGCTGCTGCTGCTGCTGGCTGCCCAGCCTCATCTCTCTCTCTCTCTCTTTCTCCCTGCTCCGCTTGTGCTGCAGACAGATATGCAAGGAGTTCACCGACCTGCTGGCTCAGGACCGATCTCCCCTGGGGAACTCGAGGCCCAACCCCATCCTGGAGCCCGGCATCCAGAGCTGCTTGACCCACTTCAACCTCATCTCCCACGGCTTCGGCAGCCCGGCGGTGTGCGCCGCGGTCACGGCCCTGCAGAACTATCTCACCGAGGCCCTCAAGGCCATGGACAAAATGTACCTCAGCAACAACCCGAACAGCCACACGGACAGCAGCGCCAAAAGCGGTGACAAAGAGGAGAAACACAGAAAGTGAGGCGCTCCTCCTGCCCCGCCCCCTGCCTGCGCCGCCTCCCTGGCCCCGGCGCGCCCACCCACTCCATCTCCATCTCCATCATCTCCATCATCTCCATCATCGCCATCTCCATCTCCATCACCCCCACCACTGATCACCACCGGCAGGTGACAGCTCCGGGATCAGCAACCCCCCACTGCTGCTACTGCTGCTGCTGCTGCCGCCGCTGCCGCCACCGCCTTCGGTCCGGAGTCTCGGGGTCCCGGGGACAGCGCTCCACTGTGAGCGGGGCGACCCCGCAGTCTCAGGCCCCGGCCCCGACTTCCTCCATCAGCACCAACTCCCCTTTGCCCTCGTGTGGAGCCTAAGAGAACAGAACAGGCCGTGAAGCCAGCAAAGAAAAGTTCTGTCCGAGTTTGTGAACCTTTTTTTTTTTTTTAAACTAACAAATCAACAACGACAACAAAAAAAATTTAAAACTTTTTTTTTTAGAAAAAAGAACGTAAAAATTAAAAAAAAATTATATGAGCTTCATGGGACGGAATCACCACCTTCTCTTACATACTTCAGATTGTAGCCATACTAAGAAAAAAAAAAGAAAAAAAAAGGCAAAAAAGGCTAATGACATTTTTATCAGTATTGTGAATAAACTTGAACACAGATACTCGAAGTTCCATGTCTTGTCTTCAGTTCTAGAAGTTTTCCCTCTTCCAGGTAAAGCGACCAACTTGAACTCTCTCTGGCAACACGATTCACAGTTCTATAAGGGAATCAGTGTTCACGTCTCTGTATATATTTATTTATGTGTAATTTAATGGGAATTGTAAATATGGTGAGTCTGTTTTAAGCCTTTTTTTTTTAATTTATCTGGTGATCTCGTTTACCTCTTGTTTAGTGGGTTTTGAATCTTCCCTATTAGTTCTTCATGTGGTTCATGGTACTTATTTAGGAATCCAAGGTTTGGGGGATTTTTTTTTTCCTCTGGTATTCATGAATTTAGCCCTGTTGTAGCATGTTAAAGACGACAATGAAACAGCTGAACAAATAAAAAAAGTAAAATAAAATTTTATAAGTAATTAGTATTACATTTAGCTCTTCATTGAACTGAAAGAAAAAAGTGATATTGGACCCTGGAAAGATTTTTAACTTGAGTGGTTTGGCAACCGTTCTATGTATTGTGGAGAGAAAAAAGAAAAGTTTATTTTATTCCACTGTCCTCCCTTAAAAGCATCATTTGAGCAATAAATGAGTATTGTCTTTAAACCAAGGGTTAGGGATTCCCCCCCCCCCCCGCTTTTTGTTCAAAGAACTTCAAACATTTGGGACCACCTGGTATTCTGTATTTTCACTGGCCATTTTGGAAGCAGTTCTAGCTGTATTGTACTGAGTTGTGCTGGCAGTAGTTTCCATGCCTGTCAATGTATCATAGTCCTTTGTTGCCCAGATAAATAAATATTTGATACGCTTTATGTCGATTTTTTTTATTCAGTGGCTGTCTTTACCCAGGCGTATTTTTGTTCTTGGCAGTATTTTTTATTCAGTATGGTTACAGTAATTGAGTTTAACCCTCCCTTGGCAATTGCTCCTTGCAATAAGCAGCTGAACCCATTGTTTCCCTCAAGTATAATAAAAACTTACTTTCAACTTGGAGTTCAGAGCAGGGTATCATTTAGATATTCCACTGAGTCTGTATTCAGACAAATGACACAATAAAACCCAATGTATTCGTTTGGATAAAAGATTGTTTGTACTGCTAAAGGAATGACATACTATCTTTTCCTTACTAGAAACATTAATTTTATTATTAAAAATAAAGTTTTATTTATGTTGATCCTTTAGGTTTTCATTTGTGTTTTGAAAACCAAAATATAAGACCTTCAGAGCCAAACATTAAGGATGACAAGGAAGATGGAGAGCAGACAGAAGAACCTCTCGCTCGCCCTCCATAGCTACTTTGGAATCTGTCTCGGAGGATAACTGAAATTTAAACTGTTCGTTCATTAGCACAAAGGAAATACCCACTTCAAAGTTCACTTACTTGCTCTGGCTTCTCAGTGGCTAAGACATGCAAATGAGTGAACACCAGCTCTAGTTTTCTGGGAAGAGTGGCAGAAATGTACATGGAGCAGGGACAGAGAGGGCACATCGTCTTCCATGTATTTGAATATTTCATTTAGAGATGAGTTCATTACTGTGCTGTTCGTAGTAGCTCTTGAGGTAGCAGAGGGGACTGGGAAACTGTCGATTCCCAGAATCTTTTCTGCCTGCCCCCTAAATGCCCACCCACCCCTTTCCCTCACCACTGGGGCTCCCTCCTAGGACCTTTTAGAAATACAAAAGCTTCCCTGAGGTGGGGTGAGGAGGGAGGGGGAGGGCTGCGGATCCCGCCCCCCGCAGGCCCGTCCTAGCGCTTAGCCCTCACAGAAGGAAGGACTTCCTGTACATAAAAATGGCGAATTCAGAGCTTTTGTAAACTGATTTGGAAAGTCTTTGCTTTGGGAGTGAGGAGGATTTTTAATGGTTTAAAAGAAGAAAGTGGAGGTCGTTAACTGGAAAGTTCACAGGAAAGGTCCTAGGAAAAGTATCTAGGTATACATACCGGAGGAGATTCAACATTTGTTCTTCCGGTTTGACATTCTAAAGGACTAAAGAAGCAAAGCATGAGACAGTGTCCATTTTGCAGCCTTTTGCTTTCTAATCTCCTTATGGAAGGCAGTGTAAAAGCAATCTCGACAGACGAACGAGAGTTGGTGGACTCTAAATTCTATTTTCCGAAGCCAGAGAATTCATAACAATGGTGGGTTTAAAAAAAAAATTTCAGATGGAAAGTGTACTATCAGAACGCGGTGCGGCAATTGTTTTTTAAAGCGGTTATTTATTATTTCCTAGAGAGACTGGTTAACTGTAACGTACATGTAACAAAATAATGAGGCGAATGAACCCTAACTGTACATACTCTTGACAGAAATGAAATGCACACAGCATCGTAGCAGGTGAAGTGAAGCATTGTCTATCAAGGCTGTTTTTCTTGGCTGCATCTCAGATTGTGTGAGGATCCTAACCTCAGGCACAATAGCATTCATAAGCAGCCATACATTGCTTCTCTTTCTCCAATGACACATAAATACTCATTTTAAAACGAAAACAATCGTATTAAATACCATTCATTCATATCTGGATTTACAGATGCTTGTTATGTTGGAAAACCTGAACCCAGTATAATCCTTGCATCCTGAGAAAGATAGAAGGGAAATAGTGTGTTAGAACATTACAAGGTCACAATAAACATGGTTTCCAAATGCACAGAATTAGTTGTTTTTATTCTGTAGTAGGACATGCGGAGGATCATGATACTGTCGTTTTCTTTTTCTTTCTTTTAAGCAAAACATTTAAAGAAACTATGCATATTTTTAAGGGGTGGGGCGATTGGAGGGGGTGTTATTAAAAATGACTTTTATGGCTATACGGATTTTGGCTTTCTCTGTTGTGACCAACGTATATTCTCTAAAACACATGGTGATTACTTGACAGGTCAGGTACTTATATACTAACAATAGTGATTCTCTTTGGATTAACCCAAGTTAGGATACACAGTTGAATTATGAGGATGCTTGCTAGGCTGTGCTAATTACCACGCCCAGTTTTTATGGAAACACACTGTTCCTTCCAGTTTGGGAGTCATCATTACCCCTTCTATTCTCCAACACCCTTTAAAAATCACAATCCAATCCATTCCTCCCCAAAATCGAATATTAATATAATTTGAGTTCTTGATGGAACTACCATCAGGACTGCAATGCCCCGCAGCTGAAATAATATTTAAAATAGAAGGGATTTGACATTTGAGAAGTCAGTGGCTTGAAATACCCAGTTGTACTTAGCTAATTCAGTCCTTAACCTCTGGTTTCAAATAAATCAATTACAGTCGATTCCACTTCAGTTCAGAAGTGCACAGGGTTTTAGTTAATTGAATACATTTTATTCACTTGCTAGGAATATTCATTTATCAAAATTTCAAATTTAATGTACATTTCTTTATAACTCAGGTTATGTTGGATTGCACAATCAGATCAAATTTGCCCTGGTTTCCCCAAATGCTGCTTAAAATCTAAATTTCACCACTCTTTACAAAACAGCGTCTCCCCATTCCTTTCTCAATCAAAAGTAAATTCATAATAATTCCAGGTCAGGTAGGAGAGCTGTTTTCTCCCCACAAAGAAAAAAAATCTTATATGTGGTCATCAGCCTTGTGTTAAGTTTAAATAGGTTAAGAACAGAACTGGATTAATTAAGTTTTTAAAAAAGTATTGACCTGAAATTAAAAAAAAAATTACGCATGGTTTCCATTAGAGCTTAACTTTGCTGCAGCTGACAGGTATGACAGCATTTTGTGGTCTTAAAGCCGCAGGCCCCTTTTCTTAACCCTCTCTCTTCCTCTGCTTCCCCCCTCTGGCTTTTGGAGAAGTGCTTGAATAAATAGCAAATTGTTAACTGAGAGCAGTGCGGTTAAACGTGCCCAAATGAAGTTGTGCTTTAAACAGATATTGATGTATGCAGTGTTTTATATTTATTGTTTGTAGCATCCTGCTGGCAGCAGTTTACTGTTTGGAAAGGAAAGGGGTTAATTAGCGTCATTATCAATCACTAATGCTTGCCTAACGTGTCCAAAGAATAATCAAGTTAGAGGACGGCATGAAGCCAACAGCTGCTTCATCCCAGTTACAGATCTGCTCCTAAGCCACTCAGTTCTAAGGTCGGGGGGCGGGGTGGGGGGACGGGGAGGTGAAGTGAGGGGAAGAATCCTCATTACTTGGGTAAAAGGGCTATAAAAACAAGAGATCCAAGAGGCGGAAAGTACACGTAAATAACCAGCACTTTCATTCTCTGAGTTACAGGTGCAGAGATGGCAGTGGTCCTGCGGCAAGACTACAGAAATGTGTTCTTTAATTTGTTTGATTATCCAAGTGGGGCATTTGAAGAAACACATCTATGTTTCCCTATGGCTTAGCGCTATGTGGTAAAGAGACATCTGAAATGCGAGGAGAGAAGAAGAAATAACCCATACACGCCACAGACAAACCCAAGTCAGCTCCCAGCATCACCCAACCCGTCCATGTCAGAAGAATGAAACCACAGAACACACCAGGTAACCGTAGTTCTCACACCTCTTAGGATGCTTAGGGGTATTTTTCCTTGTGAATTTCAACGAACAACTCTTTTTCATATTAAACTAGGTTGCTGCACAGGTATGCCATGTCAGCTTTCCATTGTTATTGCTACGATGATACTGTCCTTGTGACACACCGTGGGAGAGAAACTGAAAAATTTGACCCTGTGATGGGTTTCTCCTAGAAGCTCGTCTTTAAAAACATTATTTGCCAAGTTAACCATGAGTTAAGAACTAAAGACTCCATTAACGATCAGAGTTTACTCAACTGTTTTTCTGAAGGCAGGAATGAATTAGTCCAAGGTGGAGTATATATTAACAGAGAGCAATTGTATGATTGAAGAAAACTATGATTTCTGTCCACAAAAGCAGTAGCCCAAACTCATCTTTGCCCCTATGGACATAGATGAGAAGCATTCTCAAACAAATCATGAACGTAAGTCCTTCCCTGAAGAAGTCATTGCTGTTTCCCATGGAAGACAGCAGGGTGGCCATCAGAGTGGGGAGAGAAAAGGATGTTGGAATGGAAAACTGTGTAATTCACGTGTCAGGGAAGGTCTTGTGCTTAAAAAATGCTCTGCTCCTTAGGATCATGGCTGAGAAAAAGAAAGGAGGGAATAAAAGAGATTTGGGGCTGGACCTGGGAGCCCTCTAAGTGTTAAGTGTTATTCATGTGTAAAACTGTATTTTTTCATCTTTGATGCCCAAAAGGGCAGTGTTGAACCAACTTTGCTTTCACAGAGAGATTTATTTTTTAACAAAAGAGCAATGCAGCATACTGCTAGAGAAATCTATGTTAGAGAAGAAGGAAGCTCAGGGGAAGATGACCTTTCCACAGTAGATACTTACGGATACATACATTTCTCTCCACGCTCCCTCCCTCCCTCCCTTTCTCTCTTTCCACCCCCCCCCTTTCTTCTTTTTCTCTCTGTCCCTGTCTGTCTGTCTGTCTCTTTCTAACCCAAGAATAAGTTTAATGTCTTTGGGGAAGCTTGGTAGAATTAGTTTGATTCTCTACGCTAACATCCATTTAGAAGTGGGAATATTTTCAACAGCAAGGCAGGGATTTTTCTCAGAGTGGCCCAATTCCATGCTATGCTTTTTTTGCACGTGATTTTTCTGTGGAAACAAAGATTATATCCGTCAAATTTCAATAACAATCTTAAGCATAACCCTTCAGACTGAAGTTGGAGTCTCGTGGTCCACCCTCTGTTCACTTGTGGCCCGCTGTTGGGTGTCCATCACAGCTCTCAACTTTGGCAAGTTGAAAGGCCCGGGGCCCTTGATTTCTTCTGGACCCACACCTCTCCAATCTCTCTCTTGAGTTGTTCTGGCTCATCACCCTTCTAAAATCCAGCCCATCTTCGGGAAATGTACACACGTATGTATAAACATTTATTTATATTTATGTCTGAGGTGTTTGGTCAAACTAAATTTAACTAACATAGCTTGAAAGAATTTTTCCTGAGGCACTGAATTAATGCTAGGATCAAATTTCCGTTTGCCTTGTCAGCTACCAAATCCTATTTCAGGATCCCCCCCACCCCCGTCTTTTCTGCAGCCCCCGGGTCTGGCCTGCGCCTTTGTCCCCAGCATGGAGTCTGCCTCCAGCGCCAGATCCTGGGCTCCGGGCCCCAGGACCCCGCCCGGGAGGGGACAGCACAGTCCGTACCCCCACGGCGCCGGCCCGGGAGCCTTCCTGGCTCAGTTTCCCTGAAACATCCCGCCGCGCGCCCCTTTGGATTGGAAGCAACTTGCAGCTTGATTTTGAGGGTCTGCAGTAGAGCCCAGCCTGGGGTGGGACGGCGGCGGGGGTGGGCGCGGGCGGCCCGGGAGGCGGCCGGCCGCACCCCTGCGGGTTAGACCCAATTAAGCTGCAATAAAAGCCTGAGGTCGAGGTTTGGGACTTGCCTCCTCCTTCCCTTGGCGCGCTCGCCGGTGCAGGGGGCGAGGCCTGGGAGGCTCCAGGTCAGGGTTTCCCGGGCTCTTTCCACGGGAACGGCGCTCTAATCAATGAGTGGAGGCGGTAGCGGGGAGACTTTCTTGCTCCCTGACACCCAGGGGGGCGCCAAGTTTCAGCATCCCTGGGCAGGGTCTCCAAGCAGGTAGAGCTGCGTGGGGCTTCGACTCCGGGCACCCGCATCCTTACTCTCCGACCAGGCCTCCTCGAGCTTTTCACTCTCAGCCCATTTCACCAGATATCGAACTGTCCGATGTCTCCCCCGAGGCTTCCCTTCACCGGGACCCAAGGCACGGCCTGGACCCACGCCGCCCGCCCAGCGCCTCGTGCCCACCGCAGGACAATGACCATTAGCCACTTGAATCTTTACAAACTCATTAAGACCTGGTTTTAGTGCAACAATTCGATTGACCTTCCAGTACCCGTTTGGGCGAGCATCCCAGACAGAACTACCCTAGCAGTGGGAGATTCTGTGGAGGACCGTTTATGTGACCCACTCTGGGTCTCCACACCCAACATGGGTCTCCACACCCAACATGGGTCTCGCGTTCGGATGACCCGAGATGAAGGCCTTGGGAGGTGTTGCTCGCCAATCCCAGGCCCATTTGCACCTCTGGGTTTTCCCTCTCCCCCCCCTCCCCGCCTCCCCTCCTCCCCGCTCCCTCCTCCCCCCATCCTTCTCCTCCCCCCGCCTCCCCCCACTCCTCTCTTTGTAAAAATGCGCTCTGACTTTTGGGGCGGGGCCGCCTGGGCTGGGCTGGGAAGGGGGGGCTTCGCAGATAGTTGATATTCCGGGTCCAGCCGCTCTCCGCGCTCCCATTCTCTAAGCTCAGCCGGGGGGAAGTGTCGCCCCGGGCCAAACATATGCTTCTTTCCAGCGCGCTAATCCACCTTCAGCGTGGAGGCATAATTGCTCGAGTGTCCATGGATTCGCGGCGCTTTGTCCCTCGCTGGCTCCCATCAGCCCTGGCACACGCCATTTCAATCAAATCTTTTCAGAAAACTGTCTCCTTTTATCAAGTCCCAGCCCCTGCGAACGACCGGGGCATTTAACAAAACACCCTCGGTGTTCCGCCCGCCTCCTTCGGCTCTGGCGGAGCAGGGAGCTGAGATTATTGCAACAACTTTTCATTGAGTTCAGCCTCTGAGAAGGCAGAGCGACACACACACACACACACACACAGACACACCACACACACACACACACACACACACAGAGGGGGAGAGGGAGGGAGAGAGAGAGAGAGAGAGAGAGAGAGAGAGAGAGAGAAGAGAACAACAAAAAAGCAATATCAGCATCCTAGATCCAAGTGGGTCTTTTTCTAAAGCCCTTGGTGTCAGGTGTATTGGAAAGGAAAGGTCAGAGGTCACCCTCAAAGTGAAAACATGTTTCATCTCAGTTATTTTTTTCTTTGAAATTACAGAAATCAAGTGCCTCTGTGGAGTACTTGGGCAGTCCAGTGGGTTAAAAAGACAGGCAGAAACAAGCTTAGGAAAATGGGCAGAGAAGAGGGAAGAACCATGTCTGAAGGATGTTGTTGGTAGTCTCTTTCTCAAAAAAGCTCTCACAAAAAATCCCCAGCGCTGAGTCCTCTGTAGTATCCAGTTTCTTTCTTTTGTGGCCAGTGACAGGGATAAATGAAAGTTGAATCCGAAGATCTCTGTCTTATGATAATACCCTCTTGGTAAATATGGAAGTCTTACACACTCCTGATTTAATATTTTGACTGGATTCCCAGCTTCAGGAGAAAAAGCTTTCACTGATTAGGAGAAAAAAGAAAGGGAGAACAAGAGATTGAATTTTGGACAAGACCTTAGAAGCAGATCTTAATATTTTTGACGCTGTAGAAAAAAGTAATGAAGCCAAATGCAAAAGACAAAACATGAGGTTTGCTTTTGTGTAGCAATTATTATGCAAATACACACAAACAGAAGAGATTGTAGTTCTATTATAGGAACACAGCTTTGCTGCTTGTTTATAAAATGAGAACGTCAGAATAATGAACAGTTTTCTTCAAATCCCAAATCACCCCATATTGAGACTGATTTCAGGGACTTGGGTAGTTTTCCTTCTGCAACAATTTATTTCCTGATGATCGAGGAGGAGAAAGGCAATGTGAATGGACAGGACCACTTGTTCTACAGTCTTGGAATGCAGTTGGTCTTTATGGTATGAAAGTTCATGGGGCTTTTTGGTGACTCCCCTCACTCCTCACATGTCCAAGTGAAGGAAGAGTCTGAAAGGCTTGAAAGTGAGAAGTTCTTCCCTGCTCGCATAGACCCTACAGTGCCAACCCCAGGAGCCATGGTCCACCTCCAAAGTCAGATGAAATCCTTGAAGTCCCTTCCATTAACCAAGTGGATGAGCCAAGTTTGCTGTGGATGCCAAGGTCCGGGTGTTTAAGTCAGAGCCCCATGACTGCAGTTTAAATAGGTGATTGGAAATGTAATGCCTGAAGTCCTCTAAAAATGTTCAGGCCAGCGTGGGATGAGAAGGGATAAGACTTTTGGGGGAAGGCTGTCCCAATTCATCCTGGAAACCGGAAAATAAGACACATTTCTTAGCTAAGTAGCTTCATATCTTGAGAACTAGAAATTACTTTGTTATGATTATGAAACACAACCAAAGAATGGTTAAAATCGTTCAAAATTTAAACCATGAGGATCATCAGAGGGAAAAGGAGAGTGATTTTTAAGTTTTTATTCATTTGCTGATATTACGATCCTTTTGTAATTATTGAACAAAAGAAAGACATAGTAACGCGAAGACCTCCTCCAACCCTCTTTTCATCCCTGCAGTCAGGCGGGGAGGGGAAGGGGGACAGGAGGGGAATTTAGAAGGAAGCAGTAATCTTGGGAAGGAGAAAGAAGTTAAAGATCAGGATGGCAAGGACTGTAAGGACCCTCTAGCGGGGGAGACCATGCTCAGTAAACATAGTTGTTACATATTCCCTCAAGTTCTCATCACACTCTCCATGGTCAGTTGAATGGAAGGACCCGGGAAAATGAGTTCCAAGAAAGGAATCTGTTTTCTGGAATATCGGGGAGCACAGAAGTGATGAGTTCTAACCTTGAGGATATTTCTCCAAGTCAAAATGGTCTTGAAGATTCCCATTAAGTCCGGAGGTTAGGAACTGGGTGGGTGTCTCCTCTCGCATCATGAGACATAAGCGGGTGGCTCCTGAAACAAGGTGGGATGAGGGAGACATTGTGAGGAGGTGATGAATAGCAGGGGGCTTCTAACCATCCCTGGGACTGTGCCTGTAGAAGTTGCAGGAACAAGAGAATAGAGGAAAGCTCTGATGAGGTATATCTAAAATTAAACCAGACCCTTCATAAGGAGATCCTACTTAGAGGGGTTTTTCTTTTTCAAACACTGAAAGAGATATTGATCTCTCCAAATACCACTGATACCATTGTTATCTAACTCTGTTACAACGCTGAGAAGCATCTTGCTGGGTTGGTTCAGGAAAGCCACGGAGAGTGCTGACAGGGATGCCTGGACTGGCACTGCCCCTTTAGGCTCTAGAGAAACCACGTGTTCCTCAGTGACGTGGCTTGGAAGGGGGAGAATCCACCTGCTTGTTTCTGAAGGGGCCTTTTGCTACTAACTCCATCAAGAGGTCTGAGGGGAAGCATGGAGCAGGGAGGTGCCTCAGAGAACTGTGGGGCTGGAAAATTCCTCGCTATACCCTCTAATATAACTCCCAGCCCTTAGAAGTTCGTGGCACTTTAAGAGAATCAAGTCACCGGTCTGTGACTGTGCAAAGCCAGAACTACTTAGGGAAACCATCTCAGTGGGTGTAGGTAAGTACGGAGAAAGTCCTAAGGAAAGGAAGCAAGAAGGAAACAAGAAGAAGAGTTCCTTCAAGAAGGAAACAAGAGTTCAGAGAATCCTCTTGAATCCCCATCCCTCCCTATCTTTCCCTCTCTCCCTGCTGAATATTTTGGCTGAACTTAGTGTTTCTTTGTATTTCCCTCCTTTGCTGAGAAAACCTTAAGGACCTTCTACTAGGCTTAGATTTAACCACAACCCTTACTGAATCTGGCTTATGAAAACCAGACTTCTCTAAGAGACGGGTCTTCTGGCAGCAATTAGTCTGACTTTTCTTAACAAAATTCTTTGTAATGCCATTCAGAAAACAGGTCGGTAGGAGCTTGTGGCAGGGAGTGTGCGTGTGGGTGGGAGTGGGATGGTGTTACAGAGGCCAATTTGTATGATTTGGTGGAAAAAGAATCCCAATGTTAGCACATTAACTTTGGGAGCTGTGAAATATTTAATTAGTGCACCGGTTGGGATCCTATTAAAACTGGCTCTATTTCTGAAGACTGCCCTGAAAATCTGCTTGTTCCTTTCCTGGGTGCAGAGTGGAAAATGGCATTGCCATCTTTCCTTGGCACTGAATTATTTCACAGTTTACCAAAGCAATTTATCTTTAAAAGCAGGACTGCTTGGAACAAATGAAAGAAAAGATCCAATTAGTGAATAATCGAATGTAGAAGATTCTATGGGTGGCTATGAGAAGAGAGTGCTAGGATCAAGGAAACAATGGTCTGTCACCATCCTAGCAGCAACTTCTCTGTTTCTGACTGATGGGGCAGTTCCACAGTCCTAGAAATGCCCTCCTATTGGCCTCCTCCCCTACATGAATTTAAGAATCCAACCCTACAACACACACACACACACACACACACACACACACACACACACACACACAACACACAACAAACAAGAGACCTATTCATTGAGTCTGCAAAGCCACCTCTCCTCTCCTGGTTATGCAAATACTAAATTGAATCAACGGGCTATAGCGTTCAGCCCATTGCTGAAATACGATAGAAAAAAAAAAAAGTTGGGTATTCCAAGGAAATTGATTCCAACAGTTCATTTTCAGTCTGGGTGGATGTCTGTGTGTCTGAAGGTGGAGACACAAATCCATGTTGTTGAAGTTGTGGCTGCCACTGCTGCAGCTCACAGGTTTTGATCTCCGCCCCCTCCCCGCTCCTGGGGAGATAAGAATTTGAGCCATTTAAGATGCAATTCAGAAAACTCTGGGTAGCCCGTCGCGGGGGGTGGGTGTGAGGTGGGGAAGGACTCTTCTCTGAACTCCTTCACGTCACGGTTTCCTCGCTGCTGGCAGGACCCGAGGTCCAAAGGGCCACTTCAGTTGCGAGTCCACTCCAGACGGGAAGGCGGTCAGCTCCTGCCTGCAGTCTGCCGGGAGGAGGGAAGGACTGTGGGGACGGCCCGACAGGCCTCGGAGAGCAAACACGCGTTCTCTGTCCCCTGCAGACCTGGGGCGCAAGGACTTTCTTTAGACCATCGCGAGGACTGGGTCTTGTTCCCGAAAACCAGGGGACGCCCTGGGCGTCGCTTCCCCTCTCTAGGCCTCCGGAGCCGTTGACTCCGCTCACTTACGGGCAGCCAGGCTGCGTGCGAGACCTCAGTTTCCCTAATGCGCGGACCAAGCCAGGAAGTTTCCGAGGGGACCGGGGACGCTTGTTCTTCGGGAAATCAAAGTGGGGACCGGTAGGAGGAAGGGGGTCAGTCTTTCTCCCGTAGTCCAAGGTGGGGTTTCCGGCGCGGGACCCAGGGCAGGGCCCCAGTAATCCAACTCCAGCCCAGAACAATAAGGGCAGGACGCGGCTATGGTTCTCCTCCACCATCTCCATCTTAAGCATCGTTAAAAAAAAAAAAAAAAATTCCCGTCTTTTTGCACACCCAATACATCATTTCAATAAGAATGACTTCACTTTAATAAAGATTTAATACGTTAAATCTTGTCGCTGATTGATGCTTCTTTGTCTTGAGAACGATTTGGGTTTTCCTGATCGAGAATTCTGGGGGAAAGGCTGTAATTCGGGGTCGGGGTGGTTATTATTGTTTGATAACACTTCCCGAGGAGGAGAAACCCCGCGTGCGCACTGACACACACACGCGCTCTCACACTCAGAGGCCCGCCTGCGTTTTCTCCTTGGGCTCTCCGGCGTGGAAACCTAGAAAGCTTTCTCCAACTGCCCGGGACCTGGGGGAAGGGGAGCCGCGAGGGGAGGGGGCGGGACGCGGAGCCGAGCGTCTGTCGGAGAATCATTTGCCCTGAATCACAAATTTCCACGGCCTAAAAAGAAAAGGTAAAGCTAATGTCTGGCTCAATTAATAAACATGGTAATTTCACACCCGGAGAAGGACATAATTTCATCCGAGCGCTATCGGCGCCATCACAAAGGGTCAGGGCGCAGCTGCGGCGAACCCGGGTCATTACGGAGTCGCCGAGCGGCTCCCGCGCCCCGGCCCAGCGCGCGCCTCGAGGCGGAGGATGGCTGCGGGCGAGGCCGGGCCGTCCCCCGATAAAGGACTTACCCGCCGTGCGGGAAATGGAGCCGCTTTCAGACGAGGAGTAATCAGCTCGCAGACGCAGAGCCCGCCCGGCCCACCCTCGCCCACACGTTTACTTTTCAAAAATAAAAGATAAAACAAGCATACAGCCGCTTCCCATCATCTCAATCTTCTTCTCTGCCCCTATCCTTTTTATAACAAAACCACGACCAATACCACATAGAGACACACACATACATATTTTTATTTTTTAGAGGTTGTCTTTGATTCGTTGTCAATAGAAACCTATTGTATCTGTAAATTTCAGGACAGTTGCAGTTGACAAATTTCTCGTGTCAAGAGTTGGGGCCAGGAGCTGGGAGACAAGATATTAGCTTCAATCTCATAATCTCTTAATCACATTACACTTTAAGTGAGCATGTGTAATTTCACCCATCAATGATTTATTTCAGCATTTGGAGCACAATTACTTGTCTCATACACAAATACTGACTGGAGCATTGTTTGCTAGGAAGAAACCCTGAGATTTAGGAGAAAAGAACATATCTTTTCCGTTCCATTACGAGTCCCACCTCGGAATCAAAATTCATCTGAGGGCCCGCCTCCTCAAAGGAAGGGGCCCCGGAGGCAAATCCACCCGAACCACAAGGGGGGGTGCCCCTCCCCCCTTCTGTGGGTTTAGATTTTTAAGCAGATCTTCAAAGCTAAAATTAATGCCCATTAAATAGCCACATGCAAATAGGATGGAGCCGGGCAGCTAAACACACAAAGCCTATCTCACATAAAACAAAAGCATGATTGATTGCAACCCGGATGCTCGTATGTTTGGAAAAAAAATTATACTTGTCCATCTCCCAGGTGTCTAAATTATTGAAGAGCGATGTGCATATTTCAACGGGAGAAGGTGGCCGAGGTTAGGGACCGGCGGTCGCCGCGGCGAATGCCACTGTGTGGTATATTCGGGTCTGGGGAGACTCCCGTGCAAAGAATTTTAACACATTCTTCTCTGGGCGGCCGAGGAGGCAGCGCTAACCTGACAGCTCTCGGGCAAATAGTTAGAGAAAATGGATCGCTCTCCTCGGCCGGGGACCCCGTTTCCCGGCCTCGGGCAGTCGGTCCCTCTGCAAGGCTGATGGCTGCGCTCCGCGTGCCAAGCAGGCCTCAGAGAGCGGCGGGCAGGGCCGGGCCGGGCGGGTCCGCGGTGCCCAGTCCAGCCGTGAGCTTCTGTCCGCGAAGTGGTCCGGGGCCTCCGCGGCAGAGCTTAGCCCGGAGGTGGGACTCTGCGGGCGGAGCCCAGGGAGGCGCTCGCGGCGTCAGTTCTTTGTTCTGGTACTTTCAGGGCCTCGGATTGAAGCACCTCTGGGGACGCGCGAGGGGTCGCCCGGTCCGATGGAGGGACCTGACCGTGGGGGCCTGGCTCTGAGCGGGAGGCAAGGTGGGGCGGACCCGGCGAGCCACTGGTGGTGGGGCTCCTAAAGCAGGGAGTGGTAAATAAGTGGGCAGTGCAGAGAACTTTCCAGAATTTCATCTGAAGTCCAAGAAGGAAACATCTGAAAAATAAGCAAGCATCTCTGTGTATCTCCTACCTTCCCCGCTTCCTCTCTACTCTGTGTCTTATCTCTCTAAATCAACCCCCCGTCCTGTCCTCAACTCTCCAGTCTCTCTCTCTCTCTCTCTCTCTTTCTATCTTCCTTTTCTCTCCCCCTTTTCTTCTTCCCTGCCTCTATCTTCCTCTTTATAAATATGCCAGAGAGAAAAAGAGGCCTCGGCAATTCCTGTTCAGAGAGAGGGAGCTGCCGTTTGGGGGTCGCCTTCGCGGCCTCGGGCCAGCGAGGGAACCCCAGGCGCCCTCTTCCTTGCTGGGCTGCTGGGGAGGAGAGGCGTGGGCCGAATGTCCTCTGCGTGGGGAGAAGCCAGTATTTCCCACGCATCGAATCCTAGCCCCAAACTTGAATCCATCTTGCTGCTCGAGTCCGGCTCGGCGGATTCATAATAGCGACGACAAAGAGTAATTACATATTAGAAAACAAAACAATAATTACACCACCAAGCCGACCCACCAGTCAGCGAAGAACAGTCGCCTGGGTTGGAAACAGCCGAGCCCGCGGCGCCGGCAGCTGACTCAGCAAATCGGATAAGCTCTGGGACCCGGTCCACACCGGCCCAGGCGAACAACCTCTCCCGAGGCTGGACGGCGGGCCCTCCCTTGCCCGGGTCACCTGCTGACGGCTCTTAGAGGCCTCCTTTTACAAGATCTGATTTGGGAACTGTCTGGCAAAAAAAACGTCTCATGGACCAAATAACCAGTTTCTTGGAGAGCTGAGTGTTGTTTCTTAATCGAGGTAGACGCACAGATTCTTGAGTTGTAACTGTTACTGTACATTTTTACATCTAGCATAGAGTAAGGCGGTCCTCACGTGTTAATTTCCCCCAACACCTGTCACCTGGCCCCTAAAGGTTGCTTTACTGCGCCTTCAGGCCGCGGCGTCTTCGGGTTTCCTCTTTATTCCCCCGAGCGTCAAGGCCGCCGAGACCTTTTTACTTCTCTCCCCGGGGCCCGGAGGCGGGTTATTGGGCCCAGCTTGGGGCAGAGCGCGGCCCTAACCAAGGCCCCTCGCAATCGCTGCCAACCTCCCCAGTTCCCGGGCCCAGCCGTGGGGGGAGTCTCCTCTTGCGGTTGTGGCTCCCCCCTCCGCACCCCCCGACCCGCCCTCTTCAGTGGCTCCACCGCGCCCGCTGGCTCGTCTCGGGGCCCAGGCCCGGAGGGTGGATACGGGATCTGGGGTGGGGGTGGGGCGGCTGGGGAGTGGAGTCGTCGCCTGCGGCCGGACGGAGCTCTGCTGCCGGACTCCCCGCAGCCCGGGGCGCACCGAGGCGGGCTCCGCCTGCAGTCTCGGGGGTGGCGGGGTCGGGGAGAAACGCAGTCTCTTTGGGCCGGGAGACCGTGGCTAGAAGATGCAAGTAGGCTTGAAACACCGCGAAGGGGTTTAAAAAGACCGAGCCGGGGCCCCCGGTCGGGTCTCTCCTCCCACTTTCCCAGGCCTGTGTTCCCGGGGTTGGAGCTGCGTTCAAAGGCGAGGGGATGGGGGAAGCCAGTGCACTCGTGCCAAGGGGGGCGTCGAAGGGCGAGAGCCGAGCTGGGGACTGTCCTCCGGCGCCGGGATGCTGAGCACCTCGGCCCCGGAGAAAGCCCGGAGCATCCTCTTAGGCCCCAGGCATGAGCAGCATTTGGGTCCAGAGACCAGCCGCACGCTGTCCTTAGCCGGGCGACACCATCCGGCTCCTCTGTAGCGCAGGCGACAGAGGTGGCAGACCTGGCCAAGGAGGGACAAGGCCACAGCGACCCAGAGTGGCTACCAGGGACCTGGGGCGTATGAGCGGCCTGCGGGGAAAGCCGGGCGGAAGCCAGCGAGGAGCCCGTGCTCGGTCTAGCGCCCTCTATAGGTCCCACCAACCCTGCCGAGCGTGGACCACTCTCCTTTCATCCCCGCCCCCACCCTCCCCCACCCCGGGCTCAGGGAAGGACAAAGGACCTATAAAAAAAATCCAACAACAACAACAGCAAAATATCAGCTTGACCCCCAAAAGAACACTGTTTAATGAGGTGGAAAATTTTTCCACACAAATTGCTTTTTCTACTACTTTGTGAGACTTCATAAATGTTAATGAAATCCAGTTACCAAAAAGTAACATACATCATGGCAGCTGAAGGGAGGCAGAGGAAGGAAGGTGGGGTTAACGTACAATCATCATAAAAGTAACAGCAGCAGCGGCAGCCACAGTACGGCCTATGGCTAATGTGGCTGGAGCCCCGTCCTGCGTCGCACCTTTAGATCCGATCTGGGTTGGCCACTGGTGTTTCCCCGGAAAGGAGCGCCAACTACAGCGTGACGGCCGCGGCAACGGCAGCCAAAAACGTAGAGGTGCAGCAGCTGGTGGATCAGAGTGAAAAGAACAATGAAATGCTCCTCTGTCTCTTTTCTTTTGCAACAGAGTGCTTATTATGGACTAAAACGTCCTCAAAGTTCATGCTGTAAAAGGAGCCCCACGGAGACACCGGAAGAAGAGGAGGAGGAGAGACTGACACGTTCATTGGCTTCCACCCCTTGCGGGACATCATTGCTTTCCCCTTCCTCTTTGCGCGTCAGACTGTAAGCTCCTAGAGCAAGCCATCTTATTCTGCTCTTTCTATCCTCAGCACCCAGCCCAGTGTTTGGTACACAGTAGGTGTTGACTAGGTGTGTGCTGAGTAAGTGAATGACTGAATGGACCAATAACAGAAAGTTAAATAACTCAGTGGACAATCTACTTGATGACATCTAACTGAGATGCTCAAGCACTCCATACCTTCAAGATTCAACACATTTTTTTTTTTTTTTTTTTGGATAACTTACTGTGTGTGGGAAGTGTTCTTGGCCCCGGGGACACAGCAAACAAACAAAACAGACAAAAATCCCTCACCTCATGAAGCTTACCTGTTTGATTTGGGATGTTTTTGTAGAGGTATTGTTTTACACGACTGGGCAAATGGCCTCCTAACTAACTTTGGAAAAATACTTCAATTTCCACCTTCCGGATTCCGCTTTATTAAATGGAGTTTTGGAGATGTGAGCTCAACTGCTGAAATTCATTATATAAAGAATGTGCTTCCTCCCCCACCCCCTGCTTTATGGACATGTAATTGACAAATAGGAATGGTACATATTTAAGGTGTACAACTTGATGTTTTTATATACATGTTCATTGTGAAATGATAACAACACTCAAGCTAATTAACATATCCATCACCTCACATAGTTATCTTTTTATTTTTCTTTTTTGGCGACAATACTTAAGACCTACCCTCTTAGCAAATTTCAAGTATATAATTCAGTATGGTTAACTGTAGTCACCATGCTGTACATTAGATCTCTAGAGTTTGCTCATCTTGCAAAATTGAAACTTTGTATCCTTTGACTATCTTCTCCCCATCCCCTCCCCCCCAGCCCCTGGCAACCAGCATTCTAGCCTCTGCTTCTATGAGTTCAACTAATTTCGATTCCACATGTAAGTGAGCTCATGCAGTATTTGTCTTTCTGTGTCTGACATATCTCGTTTAGCATCATGTCCTCCAGTTTCATCCATGTTGTCACAAATGGCAAGACTGCCTTCTTTTAATGCTGAATAATATTCACAACATTTTAAAAGATATTTTTTGAAGGAAGATGCTTTATATTCCTTTAATGGGATTGTTTTGTCTTCTGGCTTTATTTCTGAAGGAGAAAAAAGATTTATTTATTTATTTTTGTAAATACTTAGGACAATTTGAATATTTTCCTCTTGCCTTTGAGAGCTGCTGAAATCAAGGCATTTTGGCTTTGCACGCATTGCTTAACATTTCATGTCATCTAAATATGAGTACCAATACTAATAACTCTCATTTTTTTTAGCCCTTATCTTTTGCTAGTTACTGTGCTCAGTGCCTTATAGGCGTTACCTCATTCAAACCCCCAACAACCCTTTGAAATAAGTGCTACTGTTGGTATCTTTATTTATTTATTTATTTATTTATTTTTTTGCGGTACGCGGGCCTCTCACTGTTGTGGCCTCTCCCATCGCGGAGCACAGGCTCCGGATGTGCAGGCTCAGCGGCCATGGCTCACGGGCCCAGCCGCTCCGCGGCATGTGGGATCCTCCCGGACCGGGGCACGAACCCGTGTCCCCTGCATCGGCAGGCGGACTCTCAACCACTGCACCACCAGGGAGGCCCGGTATCTTTATTTTTTAAATGGGGAACCAAGGCTGAGAGAGTCTAAGTAATGAATCTTAGGCCACCAGTGAGTAACTGACAATGCCCGATCTTGAACCCCTGGCACTAGAATGGAGAATGCACCATAGGGCTTTCAGCCATTGTGATCTAGGGCAGGTCATTTGCCCTCAGCTTTCTTATCTATAAAATGCAACTAATACCTGTCTAGTCTCTATTGTTCACCGTGTGGTGAAGATAAAACTCAGAAACATTATGAAAATGTTAAGATGCTGCATGAGTGTGCAACCGGTTTTTGTTATTACTGCTGCATGCTGTTCCTTATTCATAATTGCTAGTACCTTCAATAACCTCCTCTGCAGCGGCAATCACCGGAATTGACTGAACTTTGGCTCAGTGGCTGTTTTGGGATGCGGGTGGTGATGGATCTGGTGGGAATGAGGTAGCACATTTAATGTGCTGGTTAAATGGAGAAAACGCTACTGAAGACGACTTGGCCCTTCCTGATGAGTCTCCCTGCCTCCTGTGGGATCTCAGGGTCTGGAGGGGGTGGATCTGAGGCCCCCTGCCCACCCTCCACAGTCTTCCCTAGGGTAGCCTCCCTCTCAGTTGCAGGGTGCTCTCTTCTGCCTTGCCTGGGCCGTCAGCCCTGCTGTTGGCCGCCACTCTTAGCAGCCAGTCCGGGCACAGCGATGAGAAAGGTTAAGTGTTCATTTTGGTAAGTAGGTTTGCAATGCTGCCTTGAGACAACATAATTACTACTTCCCACACCTTATTGTGTCTGGTAGAGAAGTGGTCACAAAGACATCAAACAAGCATCAAGTCTCTGTCACCGCCTACTGCACCTGTCATTCTCCCAAAAGTGGGCAAGACCTTGTGGGTGTTTGAAAACCTTTAGTGCCTTTTCCTATGAGTCACTGTGTGGGGCAACACCTGGAGATGTCTTTAATGTTTGAAACTTGGGTCAGTTAGTCCAGGCATAAAGAAGCAGAGCTATTAAGGACATACTGGCTTCTTAATTGTTGTAGTAACCAGTCTTTATACTTCATTTGCTCATGTGTGCATTCATTTATTCAACACTTCTGAGCTCTTTGCTAGAAATTCAAAAATTCCATTGAGAAGATTCCAGGCTGGTGGGGAGGCAGAAGAGGGAAAATATAATTACAGAACAGTGAGGTAAGTTTTTTTTTTTTTTTTTTTTTTTTTTTGCTGTACGCGGGCCTCTCACTGTTGTGGTCTCTCCCGTTGTGGAGCACAGGCTCCGGACACGCAGGCTCAGCAGCCATGGCTCACAGGCCCAGCCGCTCTATGGCATGTGGAATCTTCCCGGACCGGGGCACGAACCCATGTCCCCTGGATCGGCAGGCGGACTCTCAACCACTGCTCCACCAGGGAAGCCCGTGAGGTAAGTTTTAATAGAGATTTATATGCACAGTATCGGGAGACCAGTCGATCATTTTGATATATGGAATTAGGCTAGAGCATGCATTCTCAGTTGGAGTGATGTTGGCCTCAAAAAGGCAAAAGTTGTTTCTTGGCGGGGCAAAAAATTCTTAGCTATTACAATGGTTTGTGATCCTCCAAGATCAGTGATACTCGACAAAATCTTATTCCTTTGTATTTAACTTCTCTTGTTAGATAGACTTTAAGTCAAACTTATTTTTTTCTTCTTGGAGGGAATGATAATGAGAAAAAGATGGATAATCACTGGGCTAGATAGGTGAGTTTCCCTTACTAACTGTCTAAGACTACCAGGTTGGTTATTCAGTTAGTTAAAAAGCAGCAGTTGGTTTGGCTAACTTGTCCAAAACTTTCTCATTATTTTACTGATACAAATTTTCCTGATTCGTGTCTTGATATAGAGAGATGCCTGCACTGCTCCCCTCCAGGTCTCAGAATAAAAAGGTGAATTCTCCAATATTCCTCTTGTTCCCTCAGAAATTAGTTAACTCTGGAGAAGCATGGAAGACCAACTTTTGGTGTCAGTTTCCCTGCTGCAAGAGGAAGCTGCTAGATAAGATGTGGACACCCCGAGAAGGGAGAAGTTTTGCACAGATGATATGCTATGTTATTAGTTACAAATAGATGGTTGTTGAATTTGCAAACTTGATTCCTTTCATTCATGCAGAGGTTAAGATATCAGATTTTAATACGCAGAGAAAGCAATACAATCCCTTCACAAGGTTGTAAGTAATTTATTCTTTTGGTTTGCAGTTCTTATCCTTTGGGTAACTGTAATTACCACTTCTATATCTTGCCCAAAGCTTAACCTAAGGGGCTTCCCTGGTGGCGCAGTGGTTGAGAGTTCGCCTGCCGATGCAGGGGACACGGGTTCGTGCCCCGGTCCGGGAGGATCCCACATGCCGTGGAGCGGCTGTTCCCATGAGTCATGGACGTTGAGTCTGCACGTCTGGAGCCTGTGCTCTGCAACGGGAGAGGCCACAACAGTGAGAGGCCCACGTATAGCAAAAAAAAAAAAAAGCTTAACCTAAGAAATTGTTGGGCCCAATGTCTGAGATTTTTGGAGACAGCTTTGGAAGGAATTTTTCACTGTATAAAGACATTTCAGTAGTAGAACATAAGAAGAACATAAGACTATTGGAAAATGTACTAATAGTTGGACTCTAACAATCAAGAGAGAAGAAACGATGATAATTACTGACCCACTTGAGTGAAAGTATGGTGGCCCGAGGAGGGGAGGGGGATGAAAATGGTCACAAAAATAGCTTTACCTGAAATGGCTTCATTTAAAGGGAATACGGTAAGTCCCCTACATATGAACTAGTTCTGTTCTGAGAGCGCATTCATAAGTCCCATTTGTTCCTAAGTCCAGCCTAGGTACCCAACTAACACAACCAGTTACATAGTACTGTACTGGAATAGGTTTATAATACTTTTCACGCAAATAATACATAAAAACAAACAAACACAAAAAATAAAGACAACATCTTTAACCTTACAGTACAGTACCTTGAAAAGCACCGTAGTACAGTACAACAGCTGGTGCTTCTTAGCAGTACCAGCTACATCACCTCTGCTTTTACACTTCTTCCAGTCATCCTGGGCTTGAAATAAATATACTGTACTACTGTACTCTATACAGTACTGTACAGTAAAGTACACGAAAGCACAACCACTTGTAAAGGATGCACGCATGTGACAAAGTATGCCAGACATGTGAACTAACTTACGTGATTGGACTTGTGAACACATGTTCACATCTTTCAGAGTTCGCAACTTGAAGGTTCGTACGTAGGGGACTTACTGTAATAAAACTTCCTGTTCCCCCGTCCATGAAAGTTAAAAAAAATAAAAAGCCCCTACCACCCACAATAACGTCCTGGGTAGTCCTAAGGACACGTTAGGGGGGGCTGGCAGAAAACCTGGTTTAGGACTCATTGCCAGCAAAGGACAGAGCTGGTCAGCTGGTCAGTGACCTCCCCAGACAGAGCTGAGCAGGGAGGGGGCTGGGACTGCACAGTGCTTCTCAAATAGCGTTTCAGTCCATCTGGGTCAGATGTGGCTACTGCAGATACAAGCCTTTCTATATAAACCCTTCTCGTGTGAAGTCGCTGCTGGTCCAGTCACATACCATAGTCACACAGACAGGGACACAAAAGCCATTTGTTAATGCTTCAGACAAGGCTGAGGGGGAGCCATGAGAAGGTTGACCCACATTCCTAAGGGAATGTAACAAACAATTCTTCTCATTCACACCATATTAGTATTGACTGCTTTATTGCAGCCTTGTTATTGTGGCTGTTATTCCTTTAATGACACCATTTTCAAAAGTTTAAAAGTTGACTGCTAACATTTGCTTCACTTTAAATCTTGGTGTTAAAGTGTTTTGGGTGTGTGTCTCACACACAACAATGACCCAAGAGGCAATTTCATCGAAAGGAAACTAGTTTTTATTTTTTTATTTTAAATAAATTTATTTGTTTATTTATTTTTGGGCTGCGTTGGGTCTTCGTTGCTGCACGCGGGCTTCCTCTAGTTGCAGCCAGCGGGGCTACTCTTCGTTGCGGTGCGCAGGCTTCTCATTGCGGTGGCTTCTCTTGTTGTGGAGCTCGGGCTCTAGGCGCACGGGCTTCAGTAGTTGTGGTTCACGGGCTCAGTAGTTGTGGCGCATTGGCTTAGCTGTTCCGCGGCATGTGGGATCTTCCTGCACCAGGGCTTGACCCGTGCCCCCTGTATTGGCAGGCGGATTCTTTTTTTTTTTTTTTAACATCTTTATGGGAGTATAATTGCTTTACAATGTTGTGTTAGTTTCTGCTTTATAACAAAGTGAATCAGCTATACATATACATATATCCCCATATCTCCTCCCTCTTGCGTCTCCCTCCCACCCTCCCTATCCCACCCCTCTAGGTGGTCACAAAGCACAGAACTGGCAGGCAGATTCTTAACCAGTGCGCCACCAGGGAAGTCTGGAAACTAGTTTTTAAACTCCCAGATATTTCCATCTTTTTACCTACAACACTAGGTACCTTTGAATCAATAACCTTCATTGTAAAATATAGATGGACGTGTTTGGAATCTGCTGTGGTTTAGTGGGGAAAGGAGTGGATTCGGAGGCCGAGGAACTGACAGTTTTTAGCTGTGGGCAAACTATTTAATATGCATGAGCTTTCATTTCCTCACCTGTAAAATGGGCATGATACTGTATATCTCGTAGGAATGCTGGGTGGATTAGATAAGATAATGGATACTGTAAAATTGTAGTGTTTGAAGATGTAAGGTGGCTTTATAATTAGGCTGAGAATGAGCTAGCGCTAAGACTTCCCCTCTGAGATCCTCATGGGCAGTTTTTCTTCACCCCAGTTCATCTGCCCAACTGGATTGATGCTGAGTATTTCATTGTAGCCTAGAGTTATATTCCTAAATGTAGGTCTAATTATATCAATCTCCTCTCCACAGAACTACAACAGTTCCCCTTTTGTAAAGATTAACTTCTAAAACGCTTAGCCTGGCAGGTAAGGTCTTCCTCGATCCAACCTCAAACTGCTTTTCCAGACTTTTGTTCATTAAATGCTTCCCGTGCTTTGGCTGCTCTAATCTTCTTGCCTTGCCTTCAATATGTCAGGACCTTACAGGACTCCTCCTGACCTTTGCTCAGCCTTGAATGCCATTCCTCCCACTCAGAGCACGAGAAATAATTCTCATCCTTTAAATCCCAGCTTACAAATTCATCTCACAAAGCATCTCTAATCTCTCTAGTCAGAAACAATTGTCTCATAAAATAAAAGGTGTGAAGAGTAGAAAAAAAAACAAGTGTCTCTTCTCCTGACTTCTTTTAGCATAATTTTATTTAACCCTGCTTTAATTCTGTTTAACCCCCTTTGCTGATCATCATTATTTGTTGAACATCCTGTATCTTTATAATAAAGTGAATTAATGTAATGCTGTGCATGCTTCAGGTACAACGATGCCTGTTTAATAAAGCACGAGGAATATTCTCACTCCACTTTGTGTTTACTTAGTTATTTATGTCTCTCTCCTTCACCAATGACAAGTAGATTGAGGGCAGGGCCTATGCTTTCTTTGTATCTGTGTTCTTTATAGCATTTGGCAAAGAGCCTTGCATATATTAGTAACAAAAATATATTAGGTTAAGAAGATACATTTTATGAAGGTTTAGCTCCTTCGGTGTGAAAAATGTTAAACAAAGGGCAATAATCAAAAGTGATTTGGAAGTGGGTATATAGTTGACCCCTGAACAACTCGGGTCCACTTATACATGTCTTTCTCAATAAGTATGTACCACGTGATCTGTGGTTGGTTGAATCCAAGCATGTGGAACCACGGATAAGGAGAGTTGACCGTAAAGTTATGCAGCGATTTTCAACTCCGTGTGTGTGGGCTCCCCTAACTCCCTCACTGTTCAAGGATCAACTGTACTTTGAGAAAAGATGTGCTCCTGAAAGTATATGACTTAATTAGATTTCTTTACATTTGAAAATTGGTCCTGAGTTTTCAATTTAATAGGAGATCTTTTTAAGGAAACCCCCGTGTTTCCATGTTGGGTTTAAAGTGAGCAGAGAATACTCACAGCCTTGCCATCTCCCTGAAACCTCCTACAAGTTTTAATTGTTGCCAGTAAACAATTTAACTCCTTTTTCATTTTGACAACCAAACTCCTCCAGGATATCGCAGTTGAAATGTCCGCTGCTGCGTGGCCCATTGCCTTTTTTTTTTTTTTTTTTTTTTGGTGCGGTACGCGGGCCTCTCACTCTTGTGGCCTCTCCAGTTGCGGAGCACAGGCTCTGGATGTGCAGGCTCAGCGGCCATGGCTCACGGGCCCAACCGCTCCGCGGCATGTGGGATCTTCCCGGACCGGGGCACGAACCCGTGTCCCCTGCATCGGCAGGCAGACTCGCAACCACTGCGCCACCAGGGAAGCCCCCATTGCCTTTTTGCTGCTGAAATTTCCTATGGCTTTCTAGGTGAATGAGCATCATCTGAATTAATGATGAAGCCATTTGATTTTATTGGGTAATTAATAAGTGCTGGGGAGGGGATCCTGGGTGATACATATGTGCATCTTTTTGTATTTACAGGAGAGGAATATAAACCAGAAATAAAGGATGCTTTGGGCCAGCTGTACTAAAACGACTCTGGGCCAGTGGGGTCCCCCTCTGACTGCACTGAGGTCATGAAAAGATCAGGGCTTCTGAGGACTTGTGTAAACATGCATACATTTCCCTAGCATGTATTTTTTACTTTTCTTTTAGCATGCTGGGAAAAACAACCCAATCCCCAAGCAAGCACAAGTGCATGCAGAATTCTCATACAGCAAGGTTTCAGAATACAGCCCGAATGGAGAATACCCCTTTTCCAAGAGTGCACTGGTTTGTTTGTGATGGTAGTCTTTACAAATTTTAAATGTTGTGCATTTCTCTTTTGCACATGGCATGAAAAAACAGAAAGGAGATAGCTAAGAAAACATTTCCCATTCCATCTGTTATGTGTTGTATGATGTCCCCGCTAAAGATATGTTGAAGTCCTAACTCCAGGACCACAGAATGTGACCTTACTTGGAAATAGGGTCATTGCAGATGTGATTAGTTAAGTTGAGGTCATATTGGAGTAGGGTGAGCCCTTAATGCAATATGATCCATGTCCTTATAGAAGGAGGGAAATTTGGACATAGACACTGACTGGGAGAATGCCATGTGTTGACAGAGGCAGAGATTTGAGTGATGCAGCTGCAAACCAAGGGAACACCAAGGATTGCCAACCACCACTAGAAGTTAGGAAGAGGCAAGGAAGTATCTACTCAGAGTTTTAGAGGGAACAAGGCCTTGCTGATACCTTGGTTTTGGACTTCTAGCCTCCAGAACTGTAGGAGAATAAATTTCTGTTGTTTTAAACCATCCAGTTTGTGGTACTTTGTTACAGCAGCCCTAGAAAACTAATATATACCACCTTCTTGCCTTTTGGTTTCTCTGTCCAGAGGCAATCAATGTTAACATGTCTGGTGGTAATACTTTATTTTAATTTGAAAATCAATGTGATTGATTTTTGAATAGATAGTGCATTCAAATGGGTTAAAAATTACTCAAAATAGTCAGCCCTATAAAAGATGAAATCTTGGGGCTTCCCTGGTGGTGCAGTGGTCCCCCGATGCAGGGGACACGGGTTCATGCCCCGGTCCGGGAGGATCCCACATGCCGCGGAGCGGCTGGGCCCGTGAGCCATGGCCGCTGAGCCTGCCCGTCCGGAGCCTGTGCTCCGCAACGGGAGAGGCCCCCGTACCGCAAAAAAAAAAAAAAAAAAAAAAAAAAGAATGATAGCTATATAAGGAAAAATCTATTAGGAGGTCTGAGAAACAGAATATGTATATTTATATAATACAACATTAAAAAGAGCATACTTGTATATATATATATTTTAACATCTTTATTGGAGTGTAATTGCTTTACAATGGTGTGTTAGTTTCTGCTGTATAACAAAGTGAATCAGCTATATGAATACATATATCCCCCTATCCCCTCCCTCTTGCATCTCCCTCCCACCCTCACTATCCCACCCCTCTAGGTGGTCACAGAGCACCGAGTGAGCATACTTGTATATCAATCAACATTTCACACTGTCAATATAATATGCTTCTGTCCCATTACAGGGTCATAATTTTCAACACCTTAGGTCCTCAGGCATTTTAATGTCAAGTTTGCCTCATGAGGATGGGGTAGGAGAGACAACCTGGACAAGAGTTGAGCCGAGAAGCCTCCTCTTGGACCATAATATTGAGCCCAGAAGAACTTGAGGCTTGGCAACAACCCCAGCCTCATGCACGTCCAAGGACAACTCACCCACAGGAAGCAAGTGTTCTTGCGTAAAGTTGTCTAAGTTTGATTCACCTAGAATTATATTATCATCCAGATTACATTTCTCCATCAACACCACAGGGGTAAGAGGTTTTATCAAAAATTTAAAAAGTTGAGGTATTGCCATTGAAAATATTCTTTAGGTTGATAACCTTACATGAAAAGGAAATGAACTCTCCTGGGTATTCTCAGTGAATTCTTACTGATTTGCTGTGATCTTATCTTATTTTTCCTGTGTTCACAAGATTTCCCTCCCCTGTGTTTACTTTTTCAGAATTTTGCCAGTGAAAGATGCCAGATTCACTGATCTAAAAATTTCAGAGTATCATCTTTTGTAGAAACCTATATTTTGATCTGATCTTCCAGAATCTCATCTGATTTCTAACACTCTTCAAAGGCTACCACCGATCTTTTCTCATGGAAATGTGCAACCTTATTGTTTCAGTCCCTGAAGTTGAATTTCTTTGATTTATATGACAAAACAGGTCTCCTTAACATTTTCCTTATAATGAATACTTCTGATCACAAATGTTATTCTCTAGGGTATGATAGCAATAACTGCTTTGAAAAACCATCAGATAAGAAGGTTTCAAGATCTTCCAATGAATTATTATCTTTAGGGTCAACAGCCTTGATCTAAAAATCTCTAGAAAGATGGGATCAAGGAACCAGTAAAATGGACCAGATTCTTTCAGTGTGGATATGAGCTACTGAAATATTAGACATTTTCTGGCATTGTACCTTTATGTTGTAAAAGATGTAAAGTCTTGAACATGCAGAAAGGTAAAATAAAACACTGAACAATAAGCCTTGAAGTAGCCTCGTGCTTGAAATGACAAATCACTACAATCGATGAAAACATTTATGCTGCACTTGAACCTTCACTGGTGGAATGTGTCGTTGTCTTCTAGGCTCGAAAGAAGAAAGTTTTTCAGGTGTGTTGTTATGGGGTTAAATACCAAAGAAGAAATGGAACTGATAGACATCATCCCTGGGAGAGTCAGAAATGACATGAATCATATGCCCCAAGACCTGTTGGAGGAGTTTAGGATCTTGACAGATGAACTACTCAGAGCCTTGGGAAGCATAGATAGACAGTGAACCCAATTTCCCCACCTCAGGCAGAGGCCGACTGGGTTGTTTCAGGTTGTGCTGACAACGGGGAAACGTCTCCCCTCCTCATTTCCCTGGTTCCTGGGTACACCCATGGCTGCTGTATAACATGGAGGGGGGCTGTTATACATCGTTATTCATGAAGCATTCCCAGGTGGGAACTCTGCAGGGACCACTGCTGGGTCTGCCTTTTCCTTTTCTCTTTGCCTGTGCAAACTGTGCTCATTTCTAAAGCTTCCTCCAGTTCCATAATCTTTTCCCTGAATATTCCAATATCCATTGATCTTCCCCTAGTTGGATCTTTTTTTTTTTTTTTTTTTTTGCGGTACGCGGGCCTCTCACTGTTGTGGCCTCTCCTGTTGCGGAGCACAGGCTCCGGACGCACAGGCTCAGCGGCCATGGCTCACGGGCCCAGCTGCTCCGCGGCACGTGGGATCTTCCCAGACCGGGGCACGAACCCGTGTCCCCTGCATCGGCAGGCGGACTCTCAACCACTATGCCACCAAGGAAGCCCCTCTAGTTGGATCTTGGCTATTTATCTATTTTATTGTCTCTCTCTGTGCCTCATCTTCCCCAGCCAGTGCACTGACAGTATCTAGTGGTAGGGACTATATTTTAATTTAATTTTTGCTTGTTTGTTTTCCTTTTAGTGCCTTTCATGTAGTATGAATGAATTAATAAATACTTGATTTTTCTATATATCATCCTTGGAAATTCTAGGTTCTTGATAAACTGAGACAGTCTCAACTTTCTCCCATGAATGCTTAGGACAGGAGTGTCAGTGTTTGACCCAGAAAATATGATCAGTGTACCTCACTATAGAAATTTCTCTGATATATCAATCTTTATTGACGGGTTGATCACTGAACAATTTCCAAGTCAGTTGTAACAGCCGATACCCTCCTCCCACGGGAGAAACAAGCACAGTGGTCCACACTGGTCCCTTCTCTCCTAGTCAGCAAATCACATTCTCATCATCATCTATCAAGGTAAGTTTCCATGAAGAAAAGCCTCAGGTCACCTCCCTTAAAAGAATGTGCTATTGCATTGGTTTTACTGATGCCTTGTCAGCAGGACATGTATTTTCAGTTGTTCCCAGGAATGTTGTTGGTTCTTTTGCTGATCTGGTTTCACTTATGATCAATAGCCCAGTGTCAAGGGTGCAGCCAGAGTCTGGGGCCTGAAGCTTTGGGTGAGAACCTGAGGCCCCTATTACCAAGCTGTAAATTTGACCTAATTTGCACCAGCCTCAGTGCAAATGGAGATGCTGGCTACACAAGTCAATGGAGGAATAGGCCAGGAATGCTTTTCTTCTTGCTTCAGGAGTCTTAAATTCACCTGGTTGTGAAGGTAGACAGGTGGGTAAAGCTCTATATGGTGGTTTTCAATCTTGTACAAACAAAAATCCTTTCGAGAGTGACAGGACATACCAAAAACAATTTAAAAATTAATTGAGGGCTTCCCTGGTGGCGCAGTGGTTGAGAGTCCGCCTGCTGATGCAGGGGACACGGGTTCGTGCCCCGGTCTGGGAGGATCCCACATGCTGCGGAGCGGCTGGGCCCCTGAGCCATGGCCGCTGAGCCTGTGCGTCCAGAGCCTGTGCTCCGCAACGGGAGAGGCCACAACAGTGAGAGGCCCGCGTACCGCAAAAAAAAAAAAAAAAAAAAAAATTAATTGAACTACAATAGGAACAAATTGTGACTGTACCAGGAAGTATGAAAATGGAAAGATCTGAACATTCTCTAAATAATTTACATAGGAACAGGCTCACAATATTGTGCGTATATGTTTTGGGGTTTCATGGAGATACCCTGAAGCCAATCCAGAAACCCAGTTAAATTCCAGGGAGGGACTTAAGGTCAAAAAAATCTCTGATTTGGAGATTCTGTAATTTACTTTATGCCAGAAATCCTGCTACTTTTTTGGGCTTTTATTTGTTCTTTCAGTGACTTGGCATGTATTTATTTATCACCTAGTACTTCAAGTATTTTGCTGGATCATGGAGAGACAAAATCGCTAGAGTCCTTTTCTCTTGAAGTATTAGCCTTCTGCTTTGGGAGACAGATCATTGCAGTGCTTCAGTAAGAGTATTTAATAGTAAGGTAAAGAACATCCTTCTTTAATTTAATTTCTGGATTCTCTTTTTGAACTTATCTTATTATTGGGGCTACCGAAGGACGAGGTGACATGTGGACTGGGTTTTGAAAGTTTGGGGACAGTTTGCCAATGATAGAAGACTGGTTAAAATACCCAACTTGCGTGAAAAGACTGATCCTTTGCATTTTTCCAGATGCAGAAATGACAGTAAATTTCATCAGCTTGAAGACCAGTACCATTGCTGGGCAGCATAGTACAGGGGATAAGAATGCAGCTTATTAATCAAATGACCAGTTGTGATGCTTCGTTTATGTGTCACCTTGGCTAGGCCATGTTACCCAGTTGTGTAATCAAACACATGAGTCTCGATGTTGCTGTGAAAGTGTTTTGTAGGTGTAATTAACTTCTACTATCAGTTGACTCTAAGCAAAAGAGACTACCCTTGGTAATGTGGGTGGACCTCGTCCAATAATTTGAAGGTCTTAAGAGCAAGACCTGGGGCTCCCCAGGGAAGAAGAAATTCTGCCTCAAGACTGTAGTATCAACATCTGCCTGAGTTTCTAGTCTGCCGGACTGCCCTACAGATTCCAAACTTGTCAGCCCACACAATTGCTTTAAAATAAATCTCTATGATCTATCTGTCTATCTATCTATATCTATCTATCTATCTATCTATCTATCTATCTATCTAATCATCTACCTTTCCATTTATCATCATCTAATTGGTTCTGTTTCTCTGGAGAACCCAGCTGATACACCAGGGTTGAGGCTTGCGTTTGAATTCTGGCTCTGAATTCAGATTCCCATACTTCCTAGCTGTATGACTTTAGACAAATTACTTGATTGGCCAATATATCAATGTGTTCACATATAAAATGAGATAATAATAGTAATTCCCTCATAGGGTTTTTGGGAGGATTAAGTGAGTGAACACATTTAAGCTCTGAGCAAGGTGTCTAGCATGGGTGAAGGGCTTGGAAACATTAGCTCCTATTCTACTTTCAGGTAAACATTTTTTGGCCTCGATTTGTTTGAGGCATGGAGGTAATACAAAATTGTACATCATGGTAACCTGAGTTTTTCTGGAGCATGTTTGTTTTTAGAAGTTCTTCTGACCCAGCACTTTCCATCGGCCATATGAACAGCCACAGGATTGTTCTGCAGCTGCTACTTAACCAGCAAAGTTGGTCACCCCCAAAATGGGCTGAGGAAGTGATTCTGGGAAGCACGGTCTGGACAGGGGAACTGGTTACTGGGGAGCAACAACCGTAGAGATCACTGCGGTGACTCAGGACTCAGGATACACACTGAGGTTCTGTTTGAACCAAAACGCTCTACCCCAGGAAGCAAGATGAGGTGCTCAGCTACATTAAGGTTACTCACCATTGGCCCATCCCTCAGCTAAAATGAACTGCTTTATGGAGGTACCCACCTAATATTATGTGCTGTGTTGAGACATTCAATATTTTAGCTGGTAATCTTGCTGCATTTGTTTGTGTATATGCCTGGAGTGTACAGAAGGGTCTGTATGGTGTAAATTAGCTGAATGAAAAAGCCCAGTGTCCAGCCTATAATATCCAGTGCTGTCCCATTCCCGATGGAGGCCATCGGAGAGGTCTGTGCCCCGCAGGGCAGGCCCCAGGAGTGCATTTGTACAGAGTACAGTGATTTGGTTGGAATGGAGCCTTCCTCAGAGAGGACTTTTAAGGAAGCAGCTCAGGGCTGCCCCTGAATATGTGCTGGATGAGTAACATAACCCTGGAAGGGCTTGTTGGTTTTTTCTGATGGTGGTGATATTTGTTTAATGTTGCTTGAACATAGATCAGTGAGGCTGTTGATCCCTGGGAAAGAAACTTGTGAAACCACAGGTTCTGGTTTTAGGAGGATGGTTTTATATAATAGGGATTAACTTGGCAAAAATGGGAAGCATAGACACAAATCACTCGTTTCCTTTCCCAAATGTCTTAAAAAGCATGAAAGCCCAGTAAATAAAAAACTGAATGAGATTAGTGGGAAATCCTTTTTTCAATGGAAAAAGGTGAAATAAGGTGACTAGCTATTTGTTTTGTACTCCAGCTTCCCACCTGCCTCTGGCCTGGAGCCTGGCCTGGTACTGCTCAAGTATCTGATTGTGATTTAAGAGGTTCCTTCCAGTCTGCATGGACCTGGGAGCCATGAATCATCCTGGGACACACTTATGGAAACTGGGTAAATTTAGAATCACTCTTGGGACAAGTGGTGGTCATAGACATGTATGTCAAACATTTCCAGCTCTTCACTTTCTGGGCACATGGTAGGATTGCATTTGGCCCTCTTGCAGTTGGGTAGGGCCACATGACCAATTCTGGCCAGTGAGACAGAGTGAAAGTGTCTTGAGCCACTTTTGAGCGGAACCATATAATTACCTATGTGAGACCTCCTAGTATTGCTTTTTCTCTGGAATAGCAACTGGCAATTTTTGAGAAGGTGACCTCTCTCCATTAGCCTGAATTCTTGAGTGATTACCAAAAATTCCCCCTCCTAATGACTAGAAATGAACATATATCGTGATCAAGAAATAAATATTTTTTTGAGGCATTCATAGAGATTTTGGGGTTGTTTTACAACATAACCCAGTCTTCCCTGATTGATACAGAAGCCCGATCATTGAATCACAGAATGTCATGTAACCAAACTTTCTTGCACTTCTCAGGTACATTTGTATTCCTAAAAGTTAATCTAATATCCCTCCCCAAATTCCAGGAGTCCTTTCATCTGGAGCTGACTCAGAATATAACAGATGCAGAACTCTAAACAAGAGCAGACCTCTTCCTTTTGTTCTAGAAATGAATACTTGAAGGCTTTTCTAGAATTTGGTCAGGATCTAGAAGTGAGAAGAAGTTATTAGTTATCAGAGCTGAAAGAGATCCTTGGGATCAATTGTCCAAAACTTTAATTTTATCAAGAAGGAAATCAAAGCTCATGGAAATGAGGAGAGTAATTTAGCCAAGGTCACCTAGCTTGCTAGTTGGTTAGTGGTCAGTGCAGGATAAGAGCTCAAGACCCTTGGTTACATTTTTATTTTTTCTGTGTAAACAGGGACTATTTGTAAAGGTCAAAAAGGAGTCCACTGAACTCTAAGAAGTATAACGCAAGCTACAAATATGCTATTATTATTTTTTAAATTACTGGGCTGCTGTTCTTTTTTTTTTTTTAATTTATTTTATTTTTGGCTGAGTTGGGTCTTCGTTGCTGTGCGCGGGCTTTCTCTAGTTGCGGCGAGCGGGGGCTACTCTTCGTTGTGGTGCGTGGGCTTCTCATTGCAGTGGCTTCTCTTGTTGTGGAGCACGGGCTCCAGGCGCGTGGGCTTCAGTAGTTGTGCCATTTGGGCTCAGTAGTTGTGGCGCATGGGCTTATTTGCTCCGCAGCATGTGGGATCTTCCCGGACCAGGGCTTGAACACGTGTCCCCGGCACTGGCAGGTGGATTCTTAACCACCGCGCCACCAGAGAAGCCCAAATGTGCTATTTTTAATAGCTTCATTAAAAGGTTAAGAGAAAGGGATGAACTTAGGTTTAATTGTTTTATTTAAACCAATATATCAAAAATAGCATTATATTTTGGCATTTAATCAACAAAATTATTAATGAGATATTTTACTTTTTCACACTGAGTCTTTGAAATCTGATGTGTGTTGTACACTTACAGCACATCTCATTTGGACTGGGCACATTTCAAGTGCTCGACAGCTGCCCGTGACCGGTGACTACCATACACAACAGCACAGTATCCTCTAAATTCTTGGAGGGCAGGGGATTTCAACTCAGTTCCCTTTGTAAAACACCTACTTTCATGTCCCCCATAATGACATGTTTCACAATTTCTTTATCCGGATACTAGACATCACAGTATTCGGCCTCTACTCACTTCATAGGGATGTAAAGGCAATTAATGAGATAATGTCTGAGTTCAGTGGGAGGTTCTATCTGTCTAAATTCAAGGTGCTATTCTCTTTTATGTGTCTGCAGGGAAGTCCCATTAGCACCCTTTGGAACTATGCATGTTACTGTAATGGAAAAACAAACATTTCTCATCAGGCAAGGAATAATACTAGGTTACTAGCAGGGGTTGGTTTTCCCATTGTAGGTGGGGACTTTCTGCTGAGAACTGGCAGAGTTACGAAGTCTCGTCCTGCTACCTTATGGTGAAGGCCATGGTGGATGGCAGGCTGTAGGGGAGGGGAGGTGGAGAAAGGTAGACCCTGGGGGTTAAAGGTTATTGTTTTCAGAGCTGACCTGTGACCAATGTCCTTCCTTGGGGCAGGGGACTAAAGGAGGGACAGGTAGAATGTTGCTCTTTTAGGGTCCAGAATGGCTAGTTCAGGTTTTCTTGTTTGACTGAGTTTAGACAAGTTCCTGTTAATCAAGCTATGGACAGAATTTCCAGGGACAGCAAACTTTGTTATTTTCTCTCCTGTACCAACTCTGCAAAAAGGACAGGTTACCCCACAATAGCCTGGAACTCATATCTGTTGCCTTCTTGTTCAAATTGTCTAGAGAGCCAATACTTTTGAACCCTTTAAAACAGTGCTGTGCACTGTGGGCGGGTATAGCCTGCATTTTGAGGCCAGACTATATATTTATGTAAATGAATTTAGCCACTTCTCACACCCTTTGCTCCCAACCAACTTTTGAAAGTTAAGACACACACACACACACACACACACACGTTCTTTTTAGCCTCAGAGTACAAGTAGATTGTTTGTGGCAGGTCGGAGAAGAAAGATTTAGGGAAATCTAATAGTGTATGGTTACTCCTCCTAACAGCTACTTTTAATTTAGCACCTACTCTGTGCCAGACACTTTACATATACTGCTTCTCCTCCATACAACTGCCCTTAAAGGTGGGTGTTATTATCTCTATTTTATGGATGAAGACACTGAACTCCAGGAATTTAGCTTACTTGTTCAAGGTGGTAAGAAAAAATAATCTGAAACTTGGAAAAAAGCAGAAGGATGATTGCCTGCATGTGTTTTCAGTATTATGGGAAAAGCACTAACAGACTCACCCAAAGATTATGTTACTCTTTAGGGAAAGGTACATTTGATCGAATATTTCTTTTTTTTTTTTTTTTTTTTGCGGTACGCGAGCCTCTCACCCCTCTAAAGCTCAGCTCTTCAGTCAATAATTCATCATTTGCTTCTGAATGTGAAAGGTGACTTCAGAAAAATCTTCCTTGGGACTTTCCTGGTGGCACAGTGGTTAAGAATCCGCCTGCCAATGCAGGGGACACGGGTTCGATCCCTGGTCTGGAAAGATCCCACATGTCACGGAGCAACTAAGCCCGTGCACCACAACTACTGAGCCTGCGCTCTACAGCCTGTGAGCCACAAATACTGAGCCCATGTGCCACAACTACTGAAGCCCGCACACCTAGAGCCCATGCTCTGCAACAACAGAAGCCACCTCAATGAGAAGCCCGCGCACCGCAACGAAGAGTAGCCCCCGCTCACTACAACTAGAGAAAGCCCGTGCACAGCAATGAAGACCCAACGCAGCTAAAATAAATAAATAAATAAATAAATAAATAAATAAACTTATTAAAAAAAGAAAAAGAAAAAAAGAAAAGAAAATTCTTCCTCATCCCCTATTAATTGAGCGTAGATCTCTAATCCCTGGTTTTCCTTTGGGGCAGGAGATTGACTCTCAGTGCCCTTCAAAGCTTGGCCTTTTGTCAACTTCCTCTAGGCCCCTGTGAAAGCTCAGTGGCTGTGTTCCCATTTTCCTCTCCCACCATATGGGCTGCACTCACCTGAGGAGAGAGAGGGCATTTGGTCAGAGAGCGACAGAGTGTCTCGGGAGTGGAGGCCCGGGTGGCAGCCTAAACAGTCAGCTTCTGCAGCCAGGGGACAGCAGCTGGGAAGACCGTCCAGAAACACCGGCCATCCTTTCATGGTTATGCCCATCAGAACGTTGCCGCTTCACACTCCTGGGTGTGTGTGCAGAGGTGAGGGTGTGGAGAATGAGCAAGCAGAGACAGGACTGAAAACTCAGGAAATGACAAATAAAAAAGAAAGCGTGGGCCAAGTCTTTTCACACTAAAGGAGATAAACGTATGGAATAAGTTATCAGAACAAGCAGCTAAATCAAAAGGCATAAATGAGTTCAACAGATACCTGCTTTGTTTGCTTGAAGATGAAAGAACCAAAAGAAATTGGGTAAGAAAGGGTAGGAGTGTTTCTCCTTCCTATAGTTCATTAATTCAACAAAAATTTTGTTGAGCACCTACTAGATATCAGACACTGAGCTAGTTCCCAAGGATAAAAAGATGGATAAAACATGGTCCCTGCTCTTAAATTTCTCACAGACTAGTGTTTTAACTCCGTAAAGTTTTTATGGTTTCAGAGTCCTACTAAAATTTCATCAGAATAAGTGTTTTAGGCATCTCAAGACATGTAGGCTTTGGTAATAAAATTAAATTCCTTCTCTTTGGATCCATGCTTTGATGCATCATTTTCAAACCAAGACCACTCCCACTCTAGGATGGAAGAGACCCAAAAGGCTCATAGTAGTGGGAGTTCTTTAGTTGGTCGCATGTGGTAGGACTTAGAGATTTTCACGCTAAGTGGAAATAGCCCAGGCTTTGCAGCCAGGAAGAATCCAGACTCAGCCATTAACTGGCCATGAAACCTTAGTCAAAGTATAATTTTCAAAATTTAAAAATTTGACTGTTGGGAGACAATTCTCCATGGACCTCTTGAGTTTCTGCACATCTTATAAGCAAGGCACTAACTATCTTTTGTTCCTAACTGTCTTTGCAAGGACATTTCCATAGCAAACAGCCTTGGAAAATAGAGATAATGTCTCCCTCTGGAGAAAAGGGAAGCAGACTTACCGGAAATTATAAAAGGTTTGGGTGCCCTTAGTATAATACATGTCACTTTTATAGGACTTGGGGGCAAGGGTAACGGGCACAAATACACAGATGCATGCTGCTTGCTGTACGATGATCATGAAGTCCTTTGTTTCTGACCCAGGAATCTTGTGTCTTCTACCAGCATCCTTGTGGCAGACTAACCCGTTAGCTTGCAATTAGGGTAAAACCTTAGGTCTTCCATACGTTCTACATCAACTCTCATACAAACATACAGTGAGCACACATCAAAGACTGAGTTGACTCACTAATGAAGGAAGATAGTAAAGGTAGTTCTAAGAGCATTTGAAAATAGACATTTATTTACCCCTTCAGGGAAGAAAAGCTGCAGAAAGTTAGTTAAATTAGATACAAAACTGGGTAGTGTCCTACTGGTAAATAGAGCTACAACTTCTGGGATTATCTTTTATAATAGGAAGAATTCATTTACATATTTACTGGACAAAAATAAGTTGTAAAGAGTGGGTATAAGTATATGTATAACTGATTCACTTTGCTGTACACCTGAAACTAACACAACATTGTAAATCAACTATACTCCAATAAAATATTTTTTTAAATAAGTTGTAATTTAACAATCTACGAATTAACAAATTGGACTCTGAAATTTCACAGAGTCTGGGCTCTAATCTTAAGAAATATTCAATCAAATATTTATTTTTGTGTCCATTTCTGAAGCTAAACAAATGTTGAACTACATACACTTTCGGATTTGACATTAGCACGCCACAAGGGTCAGGCATAAGTGTCCTCCTCGCGGTGGTTTAAGGTGGTTTAAGTCTAAGGCAAATGCTCTTAGGCTTCAGAGACCCAGCCTACCTGAGAGCCACAGTCCCCTCCCCCATTTCCTGCTGAGGCCACATATAAAGCACCATAGCCTAGGGACTTCCCTGGCGGTCCAGTGGGTAGGACTTGGCACTTCCACTGCCGACAGCCTGGGTTCAATCCCTGGTCGAGGAACTAAGACCCCACAAGCTGCATGGCATGGCCAAAAAATGTAAAATAAAATAAAGCACCATAGCCTAAGTTTCTGTCTGTCTCTTTTTTTCTATTGAGCTTAGGAAATGGTCCTTCTCTGGCTTGTCCAGGGGTGAGTAATGACTTGCATAGGCCAGGAGTGTTGGGAGGCTCAATATCTTTTAGCTCCATTCTCTCTGGGCTTCCCAAGAGAGGGAGGTCCAGTGATAGGATTTTGGCAGGATTTGTTCCAGTGAGAGCCGTGCAGCAGTGGAACAGGCTGCCTGTCGAGTCTGGAATTGTCTGAGCTGCAGAAGTGTTCCCACTTGATATGGAAGATTGGAATAGGTGATTTCTAAGGTCTTTTCTAAAAGTAAGTCTAAGGTTTTCCTACATTTAGCTCTCTGACAGGAAGGCAGTGGGGTGCATGGATCAAAAGCAGAGGCTGAAGCCAGGCTGCCTGGATTTGAATTCTGTTACTTACAACTTATGCTGTGTGACCTTAGGCAAAACTCTGTGTCTCAGTTTTCTCATCTGTAAAATAGGTATGGTAATAGTAGTATCTATTTTATGGGGCTATGCTGCCTCATCTCACGAGGTTATTATAAGAAGTAAGTGGGTTAATACATGCAGAGTGTGTAGACCAGGGTTTGTGATTGGTAACTGTTAGCTATTATTAGTAACTGTTCAACAGCCCCAGCAAAACCTCCAGTACTCTCAGTTCCCTTCTTTTTTTAAATTTTTAAAATTTATTTATTTATTTATTAAAAAAAACCCCATCTTTATTGGAGTATAATTGCTTTAAAATGGTGTTGTCAGTTTCTGTTTATAACAAAGTGAATCAGTTATACATATACATATGTTCCCATATCTCTTCCCTCTTGCGTCTCCCTCCCACCCTCCCTATCCCACCCCTCTAGGTGGTCACAGAGCACCGAGCTGATCTCCCTGTGCTATGCGGCTGCTTCCCACTAGCTATCTATTTTACCTTTTGAGTTCCCTTCTTTCTCCTGATAACTTGTGGGGCACTTTCAGCCTTTTCTCTTGGTAATCACACCCCAAATTGATGGGAACTAGGTGGGGCCGAGGGTAGAGGAGGAAGAAGCAAAGATCAGCGTGACAGCAGGAAGGTGTGAAAGAATTCGCTCTACCCTCCTACCCAGAGCACATCACAGCTGCAGTCAGCATCCTTGTTTGCAGCAGCAAATGCAGAAGAAGCAAGGAGGGGTGATCATCAATCATCATTGTCACTGTCACCATCATCTGCTGCTCCTTTCCCAAGGACCTCAAAGATGATTAGTGATGAAGCAATAAAACACCAAGAAGTTTAACAGTGTTTTCAAGCTCATTAAGATCTCCAGCCTTTCCATGGGTGCAGCGACTCCTGCAGATCTGTTAGCATCCTGCCCCGCACAGATGACGTGCTTCATAAATGTGGTCCTTACTCCTGAGCTGATACATCCCCCATCTTCACTTCCCAGTTGGCTTCCTTTCACCTCTTCCAGGATTGCTATTCTAAAATCTCTCCAATTCCCCCAAATCTGATACCCTCACCTACCCCTGCCATCTCTCTTTGTAGAGTTTATCATCTCCCTCTTAAAGAGAACATAGAGACCATCAGGATAACCATCCAGTGCCCTACTCTGAAACCTGGCTTCCCATGCTATTACTTATTAATCCGTCTTTCCCTGTTGTCTGAGAGGAATGGCATGTCCCCTCCTGTCTGAGGCTAAACCCTCTGCTGCCTGGGCTCTGCACCTCAGACCTTTCTGCCTCATCTGTTACCTTCACTCTCTACATGTCCTTAAAGTTCTAGCCCTCTTTTCTGAATATTCTATTGCTCCCTTTCCTTTAGCTCCTTCCACTTAGCCAATGGAAGTGTCCATGGCTTTTTTGTTGTTGTTGCGGTATGCGGGCCTTTCACCGCTGTGGCCTCTCCCGTTACGGAGCACAGGCTCTGGACGGGCAGGCTCAGCGGCCATGGCTCACGGGCCCAGCCGCCCTGCAGCATGTGGGATCTTCCTGGACCCATGTCCCCTGCATCGGCAGGCGGACTCTCAACCACTGTGCCACCAGGGAAGCCCCTCACCTTTCTTTTTTAAAAAAATTTATTTATTTATGGCTGCATTGGGTCTTCGTTGCTGCGCGCGGGCTTTCTCTAGTTGTGGTGAGCGGGGGCTACTCTTCGTTGCGGTGCGTGGGCTTCTCATTGCGGTGGCTTTGCTTGTTGCAGAGCACAGGCTCTAGGTGTGCGGGCTCAGTAGTTGTGGCACGTGGGCTCCGTAGTTGTGGCGCACGGGCTTAGTTGCTCTGCGGCATGTGGGATCTTCCCGGAGCAGGGCTCGAACTTGTGTCCCCTGCATTGGCAGGTGGATTCTTAACCATTGTGCCACCAGGGAAGCCCGCTTCTCACCTTTCGCCTCAACTATTTTACCCATCCATTGGACTTTCCTGGTGGTCCAGTGGGTAAGACTCCATGCTCCCAATGCCAGGGGCCCGGGTTGGGGAACTAGATCCCTCATGCCTCGTGGCACGGAGGGTGAAAACAACCCCCAAAAACTATTGAACCCATCCAGCCAAGTCCATTCTCCAATCTGTTGTCAACATAATTTGTTTAAAACTGAAGTCCTTAAACCCTCCATGGGTTCTTTGATGCTTTCCAAAGTCAGGTTCAAACTCCCTACATCCTTAATATGACCCATAGAGTTATGACACTCCCCCAACCCAAGTCTTGCCCTGACAGGCTTCTGCAGCTTTGCTGGTGGGAGGTCTGGAACAGGTGCCCACACTCCAGGCAAGTTGTATTTCCAACCCTTTCCCACGCCACCACCTCTCACAATCCAAGTCTTTTAATTTCTGCCAAGGTCTCTTTTCTCTCAACTCTCTTCCTGACAGATTCTTATTCCCTCTTCAAAACTTAACTCAAGAATCTTGCCTTCTGTGAAGCTTCTTCCCATTGTCCCGGGCTGCTTATTTACCCTTGTGCTCCAGCTGGAGCGTCTCCAGGACTTTGGAGATGCTCAATCCAGTTTCTTTTTCTTTTTTTTTTTTTTTTGCAGTATGCGGGCCTCTCACTGTTGTGGCCTCTCCCATGGCGGAGCACAGGATCCGGACGCGCAGGCTCAGCGGCCATGGCTCACGGGCCCAGCCGCTCCGCGGCATGTGGGATCTTCCCTGACCGGGACACGAACCCGTGTCCCCTGCATCAGCAGGCGGACTCTCAACCACTGCACCACCAGGGAAGCCCTCAATCCAGTTTCTTGAAAGTGTGAGCGTGCACAGGCAGAGCAAGGCTGATAGAGCAACTTTATAGGCGTCATGGCTGAGCCTTGAGTGAAAGTTCTGTGCGTATGTTTGCAGAAAGATGTCGCTATTGGAAGATGATTTCTTCCACTCAGGCCAATTTCTAAATGACAATTTTCATTTGATTAGCATTAGCTCTAGGTAGATAGATGTAGGCCACACAGATCAGTGCCATCTCTCCTGAAAATTGTAAATGTTTGGTTATACTATGTCTAAGTGAAATTTTTATCAATAATGAGGACTTCGATGATCACTTCAAATTTCTCTTTGGTAAAATAAATGAGTCAATGAAAAGATTTAGAGAAAATCTACCCTAAGTGTGGTCTTTTGGGGGACACCTAAAGAGCTGGTCATTTTCCACTTGCTCACAGATGCACTGGAAGATCAGCAGGAGGGAATGGTGTCGGTAACGATGCCAGGCTGGCCATGGTTACTTGTGAGATGGTGGGTACAGGCAACAGGTATTGTGGGAGGCTGGAGACAGATGAGGTCAATTCAGGCCCAAGCAGAGGGAGAACAGATTGGACTCACCGGAGGGGCAGCAGTTGTTAAAAATTATAAAAATGGGGCTTCCCTGGTGGCACAGTGGTTGAGAGTCCGCCTGCCGATGCAGGGGACACGGGTTCGTGCCCCGGTCCGGGAAGATCCCACATGCCGCAGAGCAGCTGGGCCCGTGAGCCATGGCTGCTGAGCCTGCGTGTCCGGAGCCTGTGCTCCACAACGGGAGAGGCCACAGCAGTGAGAGACCTGCGTACCGCAAAAAAAAAAAAAAAAAAAAAATTATAAAAACTAAATAATAATAACTAGAGAAATTTATGAATGAAAATTAAAAAACCCTCACAATGTGTAGGAAGTGGAACTTTTGAACTGGAGCAAAGAAGGAGAGAAAAAAATCAGGAGAGGGTAAAGTTTGATCAATGGTCTAAAGCAAGAACAAACATGTTTTCTGCAGAGAACCGTGCAAAGGGCAGCCTGTATAAGGGGTTGGTGAGGGCGTTGACAAGGAGGATCTTTGTAGGAAAGGGACAGAGAAGGTTGAGGGTCGGACTGAGAAATGGGGACACTATTGAGTTTTTTCAGTTTGGGGATGACAGCTTTGAGCCAGGAACTGAAGTGTGTCCATGTACAGCAATCCATTCCTTCCCCAAGTTTTCCATGAAAGAGGTGTTAGGGGCAATATTGTTCCCTACCTGCTGTGCACAGGCTCTCACGAAAGGAGGGAACTTCATCCACATTTGAAGTTTATTTTACAGGTAATAGGGGATTGGGTGTCCTGACCTCCAGGAGTTCACATTCTCAACCGCTCCAGGCTGGTCAAGGCAATTCCATTAGCATATCTGTTCTCTATGACAGATATTTTTAGCAGCAGATAGCCTGAATCCATTCAAAGAATGCACCTGTTAGATGGGAATCTAGATCTGGCAACCACACAGTTTAATTTCAAAAGAGCCAGGTCAGATTGTATGCTGAACTATGGGACACGACAGAAAATCTATTGATTTTAAGCTCGTGACAGCTGCTTTGCAAAGTTGGTAACGCGAAGGTGTTTCTATTCATCTGGATATTTCAGTTTGATGGATTCATGGAAATAATCTGATACTAAAGAGCATTCTTTCCTCCCTCTCTGTCTTCCTTCTTTCCTTACTTTAGCAATATTATTTATTTATTTATTTTTTAATTTTTAATTAATTTTTTTTTTTTTGCGGTACGCGGGCCTCTCACTGTTGTGGCCTCTCCCGTTGTGGAGCACAGGCTCCAGATGCGCAGGCTCAGTGGCCATGGCTCAGGGGCCCAGCCGCTCCGCGGCATGTGGGATCTTCCCGGACCGGGGCACGAAGCCGTGTCCCCTGCATCGGCAGGCAGACTCTCAACCACTGTGCCACCAGGGAAGCCCAGCAATATTTTTTAAATGCCTCATCTTGGATCTGGCATCATGGGAGTAAAGGAACCAAGTACAGTTTCCTTCCTCTATTAAACATATATTCCAGAAAGGAAGACAGATAAATAACAAGCAACCAAATTAAAAAATAATTTGGTTGCATAAGGTGATGCGTGCTGGGAAGAAGAGAAGAAAGGATTTCAGGGTGACTGGGGATGGGCGAGAAGATCACACTAAGCAGGGACATCTGAGCAGAAACCTGAATTGAGGGTGGGCATTCAAGCAACTATCTAGGTAAAGTGCTTTGCAGGAGGAGGACTTGGTAAAGAACAAGATTTGGTCAAGGAGCAGCAAGAAGGTCACTGTGTCTGGAGAGGAGGGATCCAGGAGGAGGAGGGTGGGATGAGGGGAAGTAGCCAGGAGCTACAACACTAGGGACTTGCCGGCTACAACACGGACACTGGCTTTTATTCTAAGTTCAGTGGGAAACCACTGGAGTTGAGAGGGGAGCGAGGTGGTCTGATCTATAGTTTACAAAGATTATGCTGGCTGCTCTGTGGAGAATATTCTTGTTGAGAAGAAAGAGGGCTGTAGAAGAGCAGCTGCTGGGCTACTGTAAGTACACGTGAAAGCTGATGGGGACCTGAGGGTGGAGGCGGCAGTGGAAATGGTAGAAGGTGCTACAGCTAAGTACATGTTCTAAGAGATTGACAAAGGACGTGATAACGGATTGGGTGAGAAGCAGGAGGAAAGAGGGGAGTCAAGGATGACTCCTGGGTTTGTGGTCTGAACAACTGGGTGATTTGTGGGGTCATTTCCTAAGATGGGGAAATTAGGGGAGGGGGTGGTTTAAGTTGGGGAATTAAGAACTCTCTTTTGATAATTTTTTTTTTTTTTTTTTTTTTGCAGTACGCGGGTCTCTCACTGCTGTGGCCTCTCCCGTTGCGGAGCACAGGCTCCGGACGCACAGGCTCAGTGGCCATGACTCACGGGCCCAGCCGCTCTGCGGCATGTGGGATCTTCCCGTACCGGGGCACAAACCCGTGTCCCCTGCATTGGCAGGTGGACTCTCAACCACTGCACCACCAGGGAAGCCCTCTTTTTATTATTTTAAGTGAGGACATTGAGCATTAGATAGATACACATATAGTAGTCCGAAATTTAGGTGAAAGATCAGAGCTGGAGAAACACTTTGGGAGTTACCAGTGTGACTCACCAGCAGATGGGGCATTTAAAGTCATGGGTCAAGAAGAGGTCATCTCGGAAGGGGTGTGTTCACCTCGAGGCTGGAACTGAGCTCAGGGGCACTCCAATACTTAATGGACAGCATGAGAATGGGAAGCCAGCGAGGAAGACTGAGATAGAACAGCCAATGATAGAGGAGAAAACCCAGACATTATGTCTTGAAGACCATAATGTTTTAAGAAGGAACGGGTGGTCAACTGTGTTGACGCCTGTCAAGACGTCCAGTAAAATTAGGGCAGAAAATTGACCACTAGGTTTGACATGGTGATCTTAACAAGAGCAGTGACAGTTGAATGGTGGGGAGAAAATTCTGAATGAAATCGGTTAAAGAGAGAATGGGAGGTAGAGAGATTCTTTCAAGTTTTGCTGTAAAAGGAAGGAAAATACGGGAATGTGGAGTGAAAGGTGGATTTTTAAAGGAAAAGAACAATTAAGACGTTTTTGTATATGGATGGAAGTGGCGTAGAAGAAAGGGAAAAGGATAAATTAGAAGAAAGAGGAGATAATAGGAGTTACTACACCCTTAAGTAGGCAGGAAGTTATGGGCTCAAGAGAACAAGTGAACAATTGACCTTAGAAGGAAGGAAATAGGGAAAAGTGAGTTAGGGTTACAGATATATTGGTATAATTGGGTTGTGGGAAAGCAAGTTTAATCTCTTCTTACAGTTTCTATTTTCTCTAAGAGATAAAGCAGTGACAAATAGAGTGAGTTGGGAGGGGGCATCTTTTAAAATTTTGGGAAGAGAGGCAGAGGGTGTGAAATAGTCATTCTGGAGGATGAGAAACTGAATTGACTGGACTCTAGTGTCATTAGGAAGTTTTGAAAAGCCACTTGAGATTTTTGTTCATAAATTTAAAATAAAATCTAAATTAAAGACGAAACCTGTTAGTACCCTTGTGTACTTTCCTCTGGTCACGTTCAGCTGGAGGGCAGATGCTAAGCAGATGGGGGCTTGGGTTTAACCAGATTTTGGAGTTTTGCCAAGTGAGTTCTAGAAGGGAGGGAGGGAGAAAAGGGGTGGAGGCTGTGCATGAAGGGGAGAATATTCAGATAGATGTGGACTTTGAGCAAGGTAAGGAGGAAAATGAATGCCTTATGGGGCGGATGAAAATGAAGACAGTTTGGTGGAGTAACTAGACTTGGACCAATGTGGGTCTAAGAACTCTTACTTCCTGTCCATCGTTTCCTTTGTTCACCCCTCCATGTGAAAAGATGTCTGAGTTTCTAAGACCCAGGTCACTTCCTCCATGAAATCATCCCTATAACTCTGCTCTTAATTGATGTCCCCTTTCCTGGACTCCTGTTACATCTTACTATGTATATTTTATTTAAATGTATTTATGAATAACTACCAAGGACTTATAACCAAGTCCTTGTTATAAGTACTGGGAATGTAACCATGAACAAATGCAGATGTGTACCTCGGCCCTCATGGATGCACGGTCTATTATAGAGACACATGGTACATGTTACAGATAAATTGTATTGCGCAAGACTTAGAAATCCTGAAAAATTTCAGATGGGATGAATATTTCTTTACAAGTCGATGATAAGCCTCCAAGAAGCAGGAGTTTGTGCCACACCAACAGCAGGGGCTCGGTAAACACTGTGTCTTTGGAGAACGGATGTTCCCTTCACACTGAAGATGTTCCTTTCAAAGGTCTGCAGGAAAAGTAGTGAGTAGAAAGAAGGCAGTAGGAAAAGTTTTTTGGAGGCTATGAGTTTATATCCATCAAGTTTGGGAAAGCCTGGAATAGTTCTCAAATGATGATGTCAAGAAAGCTTGGTTGCTTCCTTGACATAATAATCCATTGTGTTTGTCCCATGGTTTGTTAGGATCATATGTTCCTGGCAACCCATAATCTATGTCCTGCATGTCCCTTTCCACATTTAAATTAATTATCATGAAAGGCTAAGGTGTACGTGTGACAATCAGATCTAAGCAGGAGGAAATACACGGATCTCAAAATTGTGGTTACCCGGAATTGTTGGAAGACTCAGTACTTAAATGGATAGTTACCAACTAGTGACCACACGTTCAAATCAAACACAGCTTTCTCTTCACCAGATGTGCACATTTATCAGGAACTTTCTGCTAATTATTCAAAGAATTCCTAGAACAGCACACATGTGCCCTCTTCAAAGAAAGCCCATGTACGTAATACACACTTATAATCATTTACAGATAAACCAGCCAGATGGAATCATTGTTCTACATAATGTTACATAATTCTGTCAATGATTAAGACACATTTCAGGACATAATTCAATATAGAAAGTTTAAATATAAGCCTAGCGTTTTAGTTATGAGACGTTATGGACCAGAGGGTTACAGTAGACTCCAAGTGAAGGGACTCAGAGACCTTTTATCCCTTTGCACCAGGTACGACTAGTTGGTAATAGCTGGTGTTCTTTCTTGTTCAAACGAAGCATGCATGTCTGCAATTGGGTTTTGGAGGTGAACAGCTAGTTCAGATGTTGTTAGCTCATCCTGAGTGCCAGGATGTGGGAAGGTCAGCTTACACCATGTGATTTGGGAGATTCTAAAGCCTGATTCTGCTGCCCTACGTCTCAGCTTGGTGTGTAAATATTTAAAAAATGATACATGCATCTTTTCTGTGACTAGTGTCCATTATAGGCAGTTGTGCTTACTGCCGTGTTTTAGAGGTTGGGGTTTCCTGGAAGAAACTATCCTGGTGTCTCAACAAGACTGATTGGTTTGTAGGTGAAACACACATTTGAGGGAAATGGGGTGAAAGTATGTTACCCACTTTCTTTAGGACCCAGGGGTCTAATCTGAAATATGGCATTAATAATACTTGTTTAATTCTTTTTCTGGTGATCCATCCAATGAGATGTTGAAAGTGATTTGAAAATATAAACTATTGCACATATAGAAATGTTACTATTAGTAACAACACTAATAAATTATAAAATACCTACCTTTGGAGTACATTTTGTGGGCTAAAGCTCCTTCTGCCAAGGTTACCCGACTACTTGGAAAGGCATCTGGCTGCTGTCTCTTTTCTACATGGAGAACCATTGATTGCTATTGAATAATGGCAGTCTAGCTTACTATTTTCTTGCCTCATAAAATTTCTTGAGTGAAAATGTGTCCCAATATGAAAAGGTGGGAAAAAATAATAAGATGCTCTGTCCTTGTCTTTATTTTGCTTTTGATATTGGCCATTATTTCTTTTCCCACCTTGATCTGCTTTCTTGAAATAATCCTGGGGATATTTTGGGTGTAGAAGTTTTCTAAGCTGGTAAGTAATGGCTATTTCATTATTGGATTTTTTTTTTTTTTTTTTTGCTTGTGGAATATACTTCTGTTAGAGGTATAGTCTATGAAAGTGAATAATAATTCCACTTATTGTGTATCTATTATTGACCATGGAGCATATGAAAGAAAAGAAGGAATTTTAAGCTTATGTTATGTGATTCAAGAGTGGAACTAAGATCAGTAAAGGCAAGCTATGGGCAACTAGATTTCAATTCATAAGAAAAAAGAACTTTCTAGCAGTCAGAATACAGAAAATAGAATAGTGCTTTCCTAGCAGAATCTTTGTACAAAGCCTTCTTCTAAGCTGGAAATCTGTGAACTTACGTTGCTAGCACTGGCTGATGTTTCAAAGGAGCTAATTCAGAACAGAGCCTGAAGTGGTCTTGCCAGACGCCCATACTGAAAATGTGGGCAGTGCTTGGTGTGGCTGGCATTGACTGGACAATTTGGCTAAGTCTAGGGGCCACTCTGGGATGTTGTGGGGTGAGTGAGTAGTAGGTACTTAGAATGGTGAGAAATGAGGGGGCTGGTCACTGGGTTACAGTCATTGCTATGGGATGCATATATTCTAGAATCAGAAAGTGGGAGTGTTGAGAAATCACGAATATTACCTATATACACAATGAATCCCCTAGCTCTTCTCTAAAAGGCAAGGCCTTAAGTAAAACCAATGGATCCATTTGGAGTGAGTGTGTACATCAGGAGGTGCTAGGCAGCCTTGCTTGGAGGGAAGAGACCAGCCAAGGATGAAGTACATCTGGATCAAAACCAGGAGATATGACTTGAAGAGAGCATCATATATGATACTAGTATCTTTCTCCATCTCCCCAATTTCTCCAAAACCTCAAATAAAATGAAGTGAGTTGAATGTAGGGTCAACCCTTATATTCTGCATTGCTGTTCAGTGGTGGAGAAAATAACACCCTAACAGAATATAAATTTGAAATACTATCCAGTTTGCAATTGTTTCTAAAATTATATTCAAATATTTTATAATTAATTATCTACTAACCAAAAAACAAAAAAACCCATGATGACCATAAATACTAAATCAAGAGATAGTATTCTTGGCGGTTTTATTATCCCTCTTTGCTAGACTCTCTTTTCTTTCCCCACTATTGCCAGCTAGTGGCACAGAGAGGTGGGTAAGGAAAAGCAAATATTTACTGAAAGTCTGTTATGTGTTAGGCACTTTACACACCCTAACTCACTTTGTTCTTATGATCATCTTTGGTGGGTAGATTATTATTATACTCATTTAGCAGATGAGGAAACTGAGCCTCAGGAAGACTAGTTGGGATCCAAATCAGTCATTTCATGACGTTGTGCTGGATAAGAAAAGGAGGAAGATAGATGATGGCAGATATAATGCCATACCTATTGGGACATCATACATTGGTTAAGTATTATTCATTTTATTAATTATATTGTCATAGTGGTATAAAGTTGTTGTAATTGTAATCCCATGCTTTGACATTCAGAATTCCTGGCAAAGAATGCCTTTTTCTAAACTGAATTTTCAATTACTCCATCTTGGTAATCTCTTTACGTTCAGTTCTCTGGTTAAATCCTGGGTATACTTTATCATCCTTGAACCTTTAACTCCCATTTTTAGCTCTGCATGTCCACCTTCGCCTGTTATCAGATGTCTCATCATGAAGAAGGCTAGGTCAGAGTTTATCAAGCATCTCTTATTCATCTTTAGAGCTCCACCCAATTCCACTCTTATCTCTATCTGGATTCTAATTTTGAGCTACACCCTTCTCAACACTCCCCCCCCAACATTTTTTTCCCCACCAATCCTCATTCCTGACCTCTGCTTTATCCCCTCTTCCATTCATTGTTATAACATCACTTTCCATTTGGTGACTTTAGCTTAAACATCTAAAAAGCTAGTGTATGTCAATTTATAGCTTTTTAAAGTCCCTAAAAACATAGAACATGCAGATTTAAACAAAAGATGGTGTATTTATGACACCGTCTACTTTAATTTCCCTGACCCCATCTCAGTATTACCTGGGTGATTTTTTTTTTTTTTTGGCGGCACCGTGAGGCAAGCAGAACTTCCCCAACCAGGGATTGAACCTGAGCCCCTGCAGAGGAAGCACAGAGTCTTAACCACTGGACTGCCAGGGAAGCCCCCATCTGGGTGATTCTTTACATCTCTTCAGATTTTTTATGTAATTTGGATCTTTGTACACATTGTTTGGCCGCCTCTCTTTTTCACCTAGCATGCGGGTAACATAATATTTTACAATGTAGTTTTTAGTACTTGCATAGTTTTTCCTGTATATATTTAGCATTTAAAAATTTAACCCACCTGTTATTATTGTACATTTAGGTTGCTTCACAGTTTTGCTTACTATAAATTGCGCTGTGAACATCTTTGTGGCTAAGTCATAGTGCATTTCTCTGGTTACTTTCTTATGACAAATTCATAGAAGGGGAATTTCTGGGTCAACTTATATACATATATTTACGGTTCTTGAAAAACATTGCCTAAGTTAATTTTTGGAAAGGTTATCTGTTTGTCATTGAAGAGGAAGTATTGGAAAGCTTCCTGTAAATAATATAAGAAGAATGGTATCATTGCTCCTAGCCCATACTAATTACTCATGTGATATTCAGTAAACCAAAAAACCTTTATCACTCTCAGCTGATTCATATGTAAAATTAAGGCGATGGATTAGAGCTCTAAGATATCCCTCCATCTGCCATTCTGTTATGCTGATTTCACATAGTGGGGATAATTGCATTCCTGAATCTTCTCTGGGGTTCACAAAAGGGAATTTAGAGAGACGCCCTTAAAACAGAGAAGTGGCTGAAACAAAGACACGAATTTTCTTGAAATCTTGTCTTAGGAGAAAGAAAAGAGTGACCACTGTCTTCACTTTCACTTTGGCCTCCAAAAATTCTTCATGGCACTAAATGTTTAACAAAATTGCCTTAAATCTTGTCCTCATTTAAGTGAGGAATGTCAGTCATGGTTATTATTATCATTTTCATTGATGGGTTATCATCATTCCCATTCCACAGATGAAGAAACAGAGGATGCAGAAAGCTGGCAACCTGCTCGGCCTTAGAGTGTGAATCAGAGATTAGGGAGGTAAGCGCTAGACTTTCCCCCATGAGACTAGTCCTCATCAAAGAGAAGGCTCTGCCTCAGGATACGGTTTTGGGTCTATCCAAGGAGGTTATGGGAACTAGTAGATTAAATTCTTTCAAAACACTCTCCTCCAACAGGACCCTGGGGCCATCCATCAGCAGCCAGGCACTCTTTCCTGGATCTTATGTGGAGTCTCTGACTCTTTTTCTTATCTCTGGCAACGGGCATTCGGGTCATCAGGGTATCCCTGCAAAAGGATGAAACCTGGTAAATGTACTGATGAACTCAGACATAGCTGATAAAAATAAAGTTGAAAAGAATGATGAAACAGCATCATCAAGGGTGGCAATCAATGCAGGTTGGCTTACTTAAAATTTTTATTGAGCAACAGATATGTGTAGGTTCCATGAGGGTATCACCCAGAACAGTAATTGGTTCATAGTTAAAAGTCTGATGTGTGTTTCTTGAAAACCAGGCTCCGGAGGTACAAAGATAAATAAACCATGAGGTCTTCCCTCAAGCAACTCACAGGCCAGCAGAGGAGATAGAAAGCAAGCAAGCACAGCAGCAAAATCATAAATTGAAATTTACATAAACACTCAAGTAGCACAGAGGAAGGAGTGATTAACTTGAAAGTTGTACTAGAATAAAACTTCCAGGTCCACAGTGTCTGATGGATTACAGGTGTAAGCCCCTTTCAGAGTGACGGACTCCTGAACTTTTCTCTGATGTGAACTCGTATGTATCAAAGCCTATATGGTTTCATTATAAAACAGAATGTATGTACATTAAAATCACATTTGATAACTCGAGCCATTAAACTACCTAATAGCTTCGGCCCCCCTCCCTTCTTAGCAAAGTAAAAAAAAATTCTTAACTGAATAGTCACATTGGATTGAAGAATCATTTGTTCCCAAAAATTGACACTTCATTATTTTTCATTGGGAGTGAATGTGCAACTCCTTTTGATTACTCAGAGCTTGTTATATGGAACAGTGAGGAGGAGGCTGCATGAGAATGAGCAGACTGTTCTAGACTGGAGAAAATGCAGAAATACTGCAGAGGTGGAGTCTGTCTCAGTAAATGGAGGAAGAGGGTGGGATGTCTTATTGGAATATGTGGCTGAATGGACTTGAAAATTATGTCAAAGGAGCTTTGAGATTTTGTGTATTATTTGTATTGAGTTAGTTTTCCAGTTTCTAGATTCTGTGATAGTGAATTTCAGTGTATCAGATTTCTGTGTAACGAGGTGTATATGTGAGAGCTACATACACAGAACGACTTCCTATTTCCTAAATGATTTGTGACATTTAGGAGAACTCTATGGGAGATTAATACTAGAAAACCCTCTTATCTGTGTAGAAGAAAAACATTATATAATGTTAGTTATCATAATGTTTTTCTTGTAGAAAATAGTTGAAGAAATCGAAGGTTGAGAACAACAGATGTTCTCTACATTAAAACGTCAAGAGCTGTACTGAGGAAATTCATCCACCAACAGAATCCAGATCGTGGAGAAGGTGGTAGGCAAGATTTCCATTTCAAAAGAACTCTGTAATGTATCTGATGTTTATCCAGCTTAATAACATTTCAGATATTTAAAGATTTTCTGATTCTTTTATAGTGCCAGGTATAGAGGAATTAACTTATTAAAGGCTGGAATATTCTTCGAATAAACACTTTTACTATGAAACTACTATCCTGAAAGATGCCGAAAACTGAGTGGGAAAGGAATTAGGTCTACATTTAGGTATAAATATATGAATTTGAGGGAAAAATAAAAACCGTGAACACTGCTCTGTGTCTTAGCTTAGAAACATTTCTCTTTTTTGTAGAATGAAGGGGTCTTGAAGACCAATACAACCCAATATGGTCCATAAAAATGCCTCTGTCCCACATGCCATGAAGCTGGGGAGAAGTTTCTCCTAAATTCACCCCACATTGAAATGGGGCACAAAAGAGGAAGCGGGCAACTCACCTGGAATCACAAACAAGGCAATTATTGAAGCAGGAAAGAGGCTGAGTGCTCCAGAACTTTCCCACACTAACCTTTAGAAGGAAGAAATTCCCTCATCCTGCTTCCTTGGCACCACTCAGACTGGCTGGTTATTCTACACTTCGTTCAGGAAAATATGTAGATGATGGAATTTGGCTTTTAATGTTTCCAGGCAATTCTCTGGGAAAGAACTGTTCTTCAGTTGCTGCATATTTCCTTTTCTTTTCAGAAATAGAGATATGTACAAGAAGACTGGGTCCGTGGAAGTGTTCAGCTCTTTGCTGGTCTTTTTGAGCACTTCCAGAATCTCCAGGTGAGGACTCCTCTCCTTTCTATTTTGAATCAGATATTGCAATGTGGACCTGAGGATGAGTCTGTTAGCCGCCGAATGAGAAGGGGGTCCATGTTCTGAACATGTTTAACTACTCTGGGCTGTGAATTGGTTGGATTAAAACTTCACAACAAAAATTAGACCTGGGGACTTCCCTGGTGGCGCAGTGGTTAAGAATCTGCCTGCCAATGCACGGGACACGGGTTCGATCCCTGTTCTGGGAAGATCCCACATGCCGTGGAGCAACTAGGCCCGTGAGCCACAGCTACTGGGCCTGCGCTCTAGAGACCGTGAGCCACAACTACTGAGCCTGTGTGCCACAACTACTGAAGTCCGTGCACCTAGAGCCCATGCTCCACAACAAGAGAAACCACCGCAATTAGAAGCCCACGCACCGCAACAAAGAGTAGCCCCCTCTTGCTGCAACTGGAGAAAGCCCGCGTGCAGCAACAAAGACCCAACACAGCCAAAAATAAATAAATAAATAAATAAATAAATAAATAAAATTAAAAAGAAAAAAAGACCTGGATATGGCTGATAAAGAGGTTTCCTGTAATTTCTCAAGCAATAAGTATTTAGTGAGTGTTTCCAAGGTGTTGATCATTTTCAGAAACCCATGCACCAAAGATATGCAGGCAGGAGTTGCATCTGTCTGCATTTACTGGTGTGTCCCCGGAATCTGGCACAGTGATTGGCACATAAACGAGAGTTAAATGAACAAATGAGTGAATGAATGATTGAGTGGACTTACTTGGGTGTCCCCTTGTAGCCCCAGAACCAGGTGTACTGCCTATCATACATTAGGCAATCAAGAGGGGTTTTGGGGCTTCCCTGGTGGTGCAGTGGTTGAGAGTCCCCCTGCCTATGCAGGGGACACAGGTTCGTGCCCCGGTCCAGGAAGATCCCACATGCCGCGGAGCGGCTGGGCCCGTGAGCCATGGCCGCTGAGCCTGCGCGTCCGGAGCCTGTGCTCCACAGCGGGAGAGGCCACAACAGTGAGAGGCCCGCGTACCGAAAAAAAAATAAATAAATAAAGAGGGGTTTTGGTAAATGAATTAGTGAATCCAAGAGGTGTTCAGTAACTTACCTAAGTATTCTGTTTGATTATTTGCAACGCTTAAAAATTATCCAGTAGGATTACTATCTTTGTTCAATTAAAAAAATTATTATTTGAAAAGTAACGATTGTCACACGCTTTCTGTAGTGCAAGTCTGCAGAAGTTCCACTGGTGGTGGAAACATCGTATATCCTATGTTTTTGCTTGGCACACTTGTGAAGGTGGCATGGTTTTTGCAGATGGATCCAGAAAGAAGCATCCATGAAACAGTTAGGCTAGAAGAGAAATTAGTATCTTAGGGTTTTAAGGTCACCAGTGAACAAGACCATCTGCAAGCTCACATATTGTCCCCTCTGGGCAGGGTTCTCCTTCACACAGCTTATTTCTGATCTGATGAGAAAACTGTCTGGGGCAAAACAGAGAGAGCTGAAGACGGGAAGCAGAGACCCTACTGCAGCCCTACAGCTAATGTGAAGAGAGAGAAGAAAGCTAAAAGTACTTCCTCTTGGTGATCTCATATAATATTCATGGAAACCTATGAGGTAGGTAGTATTATTATCCCCACTTTACGGGCAACTGAAGCCCAGAGAGGTTAAGTAAATTGCCCAAGATCAAACAGCAAACAGGTGGCCGAACGGTGATCCCAACACAGGAAGTCTGACTCTGTATTCTTAACCACACTTAGCCATCATGTTGTGTTACGTTAATTTATGGGTCCCCTATACTTGGCAAATCTTCACTGATAGAACTTGGAATAAGGCAAGGGTTTACTTTAGTAGGATGCTTTATGGACTTAAAAAAAAATAGGGTGTCTTTGCCTATGAGATGAACCCCATTGGATAGTATCTTGGAGACCATACAATGGATCTCTAGTTTAAAAATATCCCCGATGACTACTTATGAATTATTTTAACAGTATCTTGAAGAATATGGTCCTGGCCTGAGAGAGTAAAATCAACTGGTGCAGTGGTCTCACACCGGGGGACTTGTCCCCCCACTTGCAGCTTTTTAAGGATGCGATTAGCTGGAAAGAGTCAAGTGGGTAACTTCGGAGTGTGTCAGGTGGGAGGTGATTTGGGAGGTCTTGGCTTCTACTGAGCACTTCTTTCTTTTTTCACCCTTACATGCTTTGAGAATGCCATATAATTGGTACACTCCAGTAATGAAAGAAAACATAGGACAGATGTTAGACACCACAGAAATAGATGTGTGTTTGAATGAAACGCTCCACCTTATATTACTGTATTACTCTTGTTTCGGCTTCAGTTTTTATTCTCTGCTTGAAATGTAGGATAAGATTGCTCCCGTTTCAGCTTTTACAGTTACTTCTTTGACCATGTTTGGTTTGGCAGTTAAGAAAAAAATCAACAGAAGGACTACATTTCAATGGAACAGCACCTAATCCTCAGGCAAATGATTCGTCCACGCTTAATATAGAGTACTTAGGATGTATTGTTTGATGTAAACACTAGTTCTAATAAAATGGCGCCTGAGGTACAGTTCTTTAAAGTCTAATGCCTTATTTGTGTTGGCCTGTACATGTTGGATATAAAGCCATTATGATAAAATATATCCTCTTTAGCCTGATAAAAACGAAAATCAGAGTACAGGACTCATACCAAGGAAGAAAAGATGCTGTAAAACACAAAGACCCTTATGATATATGAAGTTGGCATTCAGGGCAAGCTAATCAGCACCTCTTCAGACGGAAAGTGTCCAGCTGTCTTGGAGGAGCATCAGTTTAATCATGTAAGGCACTTCATTTGAATCTAACATTGTGCTGAATCCAACTACATTTAGCTGCTGTGTTTGTGAAGTTTTTACAACTGGAAGAGGCAGCTGCATCAAAGTAGTAGATTTCAAGCGCAAAGGAAGGTTAAAGGAAGCACGTACAATTCAGCCTACCCTGGATAGCAATCTCTGCTCTAAAATATCCACTTGTTATAACCTTTTTCTCCAGGACCCCGTGCTGCTTAGAAGCACGCAAGGTTAATAATAGCAGGCAAAAAAATGCTAGGCATTTCAAGACGCAACATTCATCTTGCCGTCCCACTAATGCGGGGATGACAGAAAGTCACTTTCAACCTCCTTCCCTGATGCTTATATTACCTGCGTGTTGCAAGACACTCCTCCAGGTATTGGAGAATGATCACTGTTCATATGGTATTATAAGAACGATAGGCATATCTGCCATTATCCTCATCTGATTTAATGCTTATCCATCAGCAAAAACACCTCAATACACTTCTCTTAGTCTCTGAAGAGCAGACGTTCAGTAATAGCTCCATTCACAGTTCATCCGGTGACTCACTTCCCGAACACGGGTGATTGAGAGTCTTCTCTGTAATTGTAGCTTTAGCCAAAGGATGAAAAATCACAGGGCCTGGACTAAAGTGACTTGAGTTTTCAGGTTCCTGCCTTCTCCTGACTCATCTGTAACTTTTCCAGAGTTACAAGAGGTGAACTTTTAAATCAGATGCAGCCTCTTGATTTGGGTTGCCATCCTAATTTCTATCTTTTCCAGAAAGAGTCACTCTAAGCGCAAGTCTTTGAAGGTTGTTTTGGCTTTAGATGTTTATTTTGATGTTTATCTTTACAAATAGATCCGGTACTTAAATCCATGAGAATATCTTTCCATTGACTAAAAATCTGGAAGTAAAACTGAAAACAGGAATGGCAACAAAAGGGGGGGAGGAGGGGAAAATGGCACCTTTCTTTCTTTCAGCTTGATGTGATCAGCATTCTTGGACACCTGTGCTTATCCTTGCTGAAAGCCCCAGAGACAAAGGTGATCATGGCACACAGAGTGACTTCTGTGCCAGGGTGGGTCCCCGGGCATTGTGAGGAGGGCGGTCAAGTCTGTGAGGGCCTCTCAGGGCTCCCACTCAGCTGTCCTGGTCCATCAGCCTGGAAGAAGGAGGTCTAAGTTCTAGCCGATTGACGGACACTCGGGAAAGAAGGGCTGGCACATTCTGGAATCTTCTTTTAGTGTCAGGTCCAGATTTAGAATCTAGAACCAAGTACTTAGGTGAGGCCAGTAGGTGTGTGCTCAGGAATTCAGATCAGACCAGGAGCTGCGCTGGAGTCTTTCCAGGGCATTTTTGTAATCAGGAGAACTGAGATTTCCTGAAAAGAAAGTCCTTTCCTGGTCAGATTCTCACCCAGTGGTCTGAAGACGGAAGCAGATCCCATGTGAGAGGTATAATTGGGATGGGAGTTAGAAGGAAAATAAGGAAATCTTTTAGTGATCGGAAAAGAGACATTTCTTTGCTCTTACAAAGACTTGTCTTCAATCAAATCTTAAACGCTTTCTTATTCCTTCCTTTTCAAGTTTTGGTCCGATGTACAAGAGTGAAGCTAGCGAGAGTCTCATCCATCACCTTCTGCCCCGTGAGTGGCTGCTCATTTTTACCCTAGACTTCAAATCTTGTTTAAATAGGTTCCAAGATTTCATGCAAAATTCTTCTGTTGATTTGGAATTTTGTTATTTCATACACACCACCTGAGTTAAATGAAGGAAGGGATGGATCTGGTTTAGGATTTGGTTGACTTACACAGAGATTTCTTTTTTTCATTATGAATGTTATTTTTAAAGTGAAGCTATTCTCAAAAAAAACCCCATGAAACTATTCTCTTAGATTTTGGAAAATTCCTTCAGAGGAGTATGAAGGGAATTTGCTCTTTTATCCAGCTACCTGAGAGAGTGCCTATGATTAGCATCAAGACCCCTATTATAGGAACATTAGAGAAAAAGCCACTTGTGTAGCTATTTTGTTATTAGGAAAAAAAAAAAGAAGGCTCATGTTGAGAATTCAGAATTCTTTCCTGGGGAAGGAGAAACTGGTTATCTAGGCTATGATAAACAAGTGAAAAAAGCAATGAGAAAACTGATATGATACCTAACTCTACTTAGAATTTGGTTATTGATATATAATGTTCTAGCTGTTGATATTTAAACTTTCTAACTTACTTTTAGTCTAAGAGAATGTAATTTTTGGTTCTAAAGTTTTCAAATAGGTTCAAGATTCCCTTTCTGAGTGACTATATATTCTGAGGGCCATGTGTAATCAGTAACTCTCTGCCATCAGTACTGAAAGAGATGTTAGGTAAATTAGAAAATATTCTTAGTACGGCGTTGTGTTCCAGTCAGCAACAATGGTGCCTCAGTTTCACCCCTAACTCATTTTTCTTAAACCCACTGCTTTGAGTTTCAGATTGGTTGGTTTGGGGGACACTTGATTAGAGTGTTGAATGCTTGAAATGCAGAGGAAACAAATCTCAGCTGTTCTTTGGCAAGTTCCACTATTTATTTTTCCTTCACTTTCTCAACTCCTCAATATCTCTAAAGCCTGTGTACTTGCCTCTATCCCATGGTCACTGCTTTGGTGTAGGCTGCCATCATTTCTCACCTGGGCTCCTGCAGGGGTTGCTTCATTATTCCCCCATTTTCCATCTTGCCTCGCTTGTTCTTCACAAAGGCAACCAGAGTGCCCTGTAGACAATAAATCTAAGTCTTTAATGCACCTGTTTAAAACCCCTCTTTAACGTTTCCCAATGTCCTTAGGACAAAATTTAAAAATCTTTACTATGGTGTACAAGGCACCACTATGATGGTCTTGGTGACTCCAGCCTCTGGGAAGGTGTTCCATTCACTCTCTGGTCCCAGCTACGGACATCCTTCCATGTCCTTGAGAAAGGAGCACAGCTTATTCATTCCCACCTGCTTGGAGCAATTCTAGACTGGTCATCCTGCATGACTCAGCTTAAAGGGAACTTCTGCACACAAGTCTTACGGAACACCCCCTACCCCAGACCACGAGAGCTCCTCCAGTTACAGGTTTCCACGGTAACCTGTGACCGTTCTTTTGTGATACCCATCAGACTTGTGATAGCTTGTGTAGGTTTATCTGCCCAGAAGAACAGCAAGCTTGGTGTGGGTTGCTGATGAATCAGGGTTGGGGCCATGCCTGTTCTGTCCATTTCCAGCGCCCGTTATGTGCTGCTTCATGGCACGCGCTCAATAAAGGTTTATGAATTAGGGACTTCCCTGGTGGCGCAGTGGTTAAGAATCTGCCTGCCAATGCAGGGGACATGGGTTCAAGCCCCAGCCTGGGAAGACCCCACATGCCGCGGAGCAACTAAGCCCATGTGCCACAACTATTGAGCCTGAGCTCTAGAGCCCGCGAGCCACAACTATTGAGCCCGTGTTCCACAACTACTGAAGCCCACGTGCCTAGAGCCCGTGCTCCTCAACTAGAGAAGCCACCGCCATGAGAAGCCGGTGCACCGCAACGCAGGGTAGTCCCTGCTCGTCGTAACTAGAGAAAGCTCGCGTGCAGCAACAAAGACCCAATGCAGCCAAAAATAAATAAATAAAAATAAATAAATTAAAAAAAATTTATGAATTAATATGATCTTCAAAGACCTAGTGACCTTGGGGATTTTGTAAATTTGGCATCCTTTGTGTTAAAGAAGACCCAGTCTTTCCTGTCTGAAAAATGAATTAACCTCACTGAGATCCAGGGATGGTCTGGAACTCACCTTCCCCAGTGTTTTTCATAGTAGAGAATGAGAGACCAATTAGATCAAACAAGCAGCTGTCCTTTGGTGCCTACCCCACCCCCCAATATATGCAAATAGGTTTCAGAAAGGGAAAAATCTCAAAGGCAAAACCCAAATACAGGTCTCTTTGGCCTTTCTTTTTTTTTTTTTTTTTTTTTTTTTTTCTGTATGCGGGCCTCTCACTGCTGTGGCTTCTCCCGTTGCGGAGCACAGGCTCCGGATGCGCAGTCTCAGCGGCCATGGCTCACGGGCCCAGCCTCTCCGCGGCATGTGGGATCTCCCCAGACCGGGGCACAAACCCGTGTCCTCTGCATCGGCAGGCGGACTCTCAACCACTGCGCCACCAGGGAAGCCCTGGCCTTTCTTAATTAGGAGTTAATAATAGCATTCTTTATCTTCATTGTTATTATGATTCAAAGTGAACTAAACATCAGGGTTGTTTGGGGCATGAGCATATAGAGAGTACAGGGCCCGCCTGGGAGAATTAATTCTCTAAGGAGTCAACAGAGCAAATCACCAGTGAGGGGGTTTGTAGGTGAGTGGAAGCCTGAAAAGGTAGCTTGAGAAAATGTAGAAAGTTATGTTTAGACATCATCACCTTTGACAATCACTGTGACCTTTCCATCTGATGGTAAATCTATTCCGTTCAGAGGGACTTCTCTCCTGGGGCTGCCCGTGGTGATGGGCACTGGAGCTGAGGGCAAACACGATGATTCCTATTCTCCTGGCGCTCGACAGCGATATGGGGCAATCAGGCAGGTACACAGGTAATTGCAACGTTGTGTGATGTGTACTAGGATCTAGGCAGTGCAAGTTTTTATGGGAGTGCAGAAAAGACGCATCTAACGATCTGGTGGGCACAGGTGGCAGGCGGGTCAGGGCAAGTGGCCAGAGAGGACTTCCCAGAGGAGGCGATATCTAGTTAGACCTAAAGGACAAGTGGGGTTTGGCGAGGTGGACAGGTGGGAGCATTATGGCCTTGCCAACAGCATCTTATGCAAGGAAGTGTGCACATCTGTTGCTGCCTGGAACATATCTGTTGTGACAATACCTCAACAACATTCATGAATACCAGCAAAATGAATCAATATATGAAACCAGCAGCTGGCTGTTGGCTAACATCTCCAAAGCATCTGATGGAGTCTTGAAGGTTGCGTAGTGCTGCTGAAACTCGTGCTTCTCTCCTGTTACCGTGCTGACCCCAAGCCAGTGCAGGCGGAGCGCGATCAAAGGAGATCTTGAAATTCTTCACGTGCAGTGCAGGTTACACAGGACAGCCTGGGCCTTTCTCCCCCCTAAGAGGCCCTCTGATCATCTGTAGAAGGTGCACTTGCTGTCTTGACTCTGGCCAGCGGTGGCACTGGCCTCCTTCCTAGCAATCCTAGATGTTATTTGCACCAGACACCTTTCCAAATGGTCACCTGCTGAAACACCCTCAGGTGCCTTTCAATAAGATCAGCTGCCTATTAAAGTACTTCCTGCTGCCCTGTCATTACATGAATTGTGTCGGATAAAATACAGAAAAACTGTGTTTTTTTTTCCTCTGGGTGATATCCTTTTGTTGTTGTCACCTCCATAAAAGGGCGCTCTTGAAAGGACTGAAGAATATGAAAAATGGTCTCTAGATCTCTCTTTTGGAGATGCTACAGTCTTGAACAATTTGATAAAAGAAGCAGAAGAGGAAGACAGAGAGCGGGGGAGAAAGAAGCCAGAGCAGCCGTGCTCTGAATTTAGAAACCTTGCTTTGCTATCTGGATCTGATTTGGCCCGAGAATGCAAGCATCAGATAAAAATAAGTCACCCAGTAGAGGACAGATCTCTGGCTTCTCCCCTGCCTGGGGCTGCACATGCCCAGTGCGAGCTTCTTTGGTGGAGAAGTGCTGAGCTGCATTCCCCAGCAGAAGGCTGGAGTGAGAAAGGGCCTGTGTTTGATGTATGAGCTCTGGCTTGCCATCGTGAGTCACCCCAGAACTAGCTGCAGGCAAAACAAAAATCTTTTGTGATTAATTAGAAAAACTGGACAATTATGAATTGACTGCACACAGCCAGGGTATGGTAATATAAATAGTAATGACTCTGGCAGAGCCTGATGAAAGCTCCATGTTTGTGTGAGATCACTGGAGAAAGGCAAATTTTTAACATGGAATCTGCTTAAATAGGACAATTTCTGATCTTTGACAATTTGAGGGTCTTGATGGAGATTCCAGCTGACACCTTTGAAAGGGATTCTAGTTGACTTTTCTTCGACACCCCTCCAAACGCTGGTCTCTGAGCCAAATTGATTGTTCTTTCTTCCATTCTTTTTTTTTTAAATTGACCCTAAACATATCCTTTTCAGCAGCTCTGTGAAACTGCTCACATCTTGTGCTAACCTCCCTGCCAGCACATAGAGCTGTTGGCTGGTTCGTCTGCCCTTCTGGGGCACTTGCTCCCAGTCTTACACTCTCCGAGGATTTGAACACAGATATCATTTTTATTCTGAGGCACTTGTTGGTTTAACCTGCAAGGGAAAAAGGAACCACCGTGAATGAACTGTGTTTATCAGGGAAAGGAGAGATCAAAATACTATAGTGAGTTGTTGGATTAATGAGTTATGCTGAGGTACAGAAACTGGAAGGGTCTTCATCCCACAGAGTTGAGGGAGATTTTTAAATCCCCTTGGGTGTGAACACTATATTTTTTTTTGCGTGATATAATCTGCCACTACTTCCCCCTAAGCGCACACTCCCTCCCCCCAAAAAATAAACCCACACAGAATGAGCACATCTCACATAGTGGAGCTAGGGAAGATTTCTTTTCAAGGAAGTTCACAGTGAAAAATAATTAAACCCTGACAGTGCCTGCAAACGTCAAAATACAAATTTCCGCCAGTGCTCATTTTTTAACCACCCGGGTAAGCAAGTTTCCCTTTGTCCTGGGGCAACATGGTGCAGACAGCGATGGCCACAGACCAAAGAGGGACACAAGGAAATGCCATCTTTCAAGGATCCCCTAGCACCTACTACCCTTGGATAAAACATCTTCCAGACCTTTGAAATTTGGTATCTGCCAGGCAATTCACTCGTCTTAACGTGCATTGTGCGTGGCCAAGTGCCTTTTCTGGCCCTCTGTTTGCGCTCCCCGGTGTTTGCTCGGCTTTCTATTATTATTCAAGCAGTGCTGCCTCAGTGGTAAACCCATTGACCATTCAATCAGTGCAATAGCTGCTGCGGATAATTAAAAGTTCCCAACCTCTTGCCCCAAGGCCAGGCTAGAGCCAGTCAGAGAGGAGCCAGGTCCTGGCTGCTGAGGGACCAATCGATCAGCTGATTAACCCTTCTTACTGATTGGTTAGAGCTGATTGCATCTCCAGTAAAGAAATCTCCTCTGGCCCTGGGGCACAAAAGGCAGCCATACATTTAGGGTGGCTGTGAGAGCCTCAGCCCTCACTGTCCACACACAAAGTGAAGGGAGGGGAAGAGGAGGGCTCCTGCTCCAACATTTTCAAGATTTTATCTCTTCACCGCTGTTTTCCCTGGACTATCTCAGATTCTATTTCTAGAGAGAAAAGCTCTGCTGCAGCTTCAGGAATGATGGACAAGATTCCCGGCATAGCAGTTGTTACTCTTTAGCTCGTCAGTGAAACGGTGGATTCTTTTCAACCACAATGTCCCCAAGTGTCCCCTTGCAGCATGAATGAGGTCACAAAATACTGGAGACACACCCTTCATAAATGGGTCTTAGAAGATTGCTGTTTGACCAGTCAGCTCTGATGGGGTTTGTATTTGCTGGCTAGTAAATATCTATCTTTGGGTACGGATAAACAATGTTTTCAATTGGGCTTACATTTTGGCACTGTAGGTAAAAATATACTGTATGGGAACAGAGGCATTAAAAGAATGACTGCCCTGCGATGTCTTTGAAGGGAGTAGCTAAGATGCTATCAGACAGGACCATAATAGGTGGCTGATTTATGCGGATTTGGTAGGACAGCCCAGCAAGGAGACTCTCCTGTGAAAGCGATGGCCCTGCAGGCCCCGGGCTTATCATCCTATCTGCCGCAGAGGGGACAAAAGCTGAATTTTGCAAAGCAGCCTTTGCCAATATTATCTTCACCTCCATCTTCAATGGGGCCGAGCTCCCACTGACGTCAAAAGCAGGTGGCCTGTGAGGAACGTTCGGGTTCAGGCCACATGGCAAATGCTCTAGTGGAAAACGCAGCTGTCAGGTTGGGAAACACATGCTTTCCAGAATTCTCATGATTTGCCTTACTTGGAGATACTTACCCATGGAACTACAAGAACAGAAAATCAGGGGACATTTCCAGGAACCCAAACATTATTCATCTTACAGGGAAATTGATGTAACAGAGAGTGGTCTTGGGTTCTACTAAGAGGGGGACTGATTACAGAAGAGGTGGCTTTGTCCCATGGGCCCCCCTCAGAGCAGGGTTTAGAGACAGAGTCCTTTGTGAGTTGTTGAGGTGCCGTGGATACGTCTCCTTCTCCACAGAGGCTGAGGGTAAGCAGGTGGGAAGCAAAACTAGAAACAGTTTTGAGGTCCTTAAAGGAGGGAAAAGTACTGCAGGAACACCAAGAATGAGAGTTATATATTCACTCTCAGAAGAACCAAAATGATCTATAATTACATGACCCTGGATATGTTTATTAATATCTCAGTGGCCTTTTTGTCTTTAAGTGAGCTTTTTAGATCACACACACACACACACACACACACGGAGATTTTTAAAATAGACTTGTAGCTATTCAATTTATTAATTTTTTTTTTTCTGAAATCAAAGCAGACCTTGTAAAACTTCTGTGTAAACCAGAGCTGTATGCCATTTGAGGAAAAGAAAACACTACCCAACCTAGAAGGCCTGAGATAATAGCAAAGGTCCTGTTAACACAGTCATTATTTAGTAAGAACATAATTACATGACACTGCTAAATATAATATGGAAAATAATACAAATATATATTTTTGGTCTGTTGGAAGCTCACAGTCTGATTTGTATCATAAATGTTACTTATTAAAATGCCTGTGAGGCTGCTTGGAATTTAAAATGTTTTGAATAAAGTGTTTCTACTTGAAATTACTTTTTTTTTTAACCTCTTTATTGGAGTGTAATTGCTTTATAGTGGTGTGTTAGTTTCTGCTGTATAACAAGGTGAATCAGCTATATGCACACATACATCCCCATATCCCCTCCCTCTTGTGTCTCCCTCCCACCCTCCCTATCCCACCCCTCTAGGTGGTCACAAATCACTGAGCTGATCTCCCCGTGCTATGCGGCTGCTTCCCACTAGCTATGAAACTACTTTTTGACATAAGATTTCTGTGCACAGAGAGGAAAGGTACAAAAGAGGTCTTAGAAAAGAAATGAGTAAGGCTGTACTTGTTAACTTTTTGTGGCTGGAGAAAATTGACTCTATTTGGGAAACCGGGTCATTTATGACAGGTAGTGTAACTCAAAATCCATTGACATACTTTTATGGTTTTGACATTATCATTCAGAAATTTGCTCATTGAAGTGTTCATTGTGCATTGGGTTTTGGTTGTATTTTTTGGCCGCTCCACGCAGCAGCATGTGGGTTCTTAGTTCCCCGACCAGGGATCAAACCCACGCCCCTTGTAGTGGAGGTGCGGCGTCTTAACCACTGGACCACCAGGGAAGTTCCATTGTGCATTCGTTTTGCACTATTGCATAATTTCTCTTTTATCATAAAGGGAGTATAATATAACGTGTTATAAAGGCAAAATGGAAAATTTTATTTAAAACAGGACAGGCTATACTCATGTGGAGGCTACTAGGTGCTCTCCTAGCTTGAGGAAAGTTAACATAACATGCAGAGTGTCTGAACTGGAAGCCACATCCCCAAACAGTGTCAACAGCGAGAGAAAACTAAGCATCAAATTGAAAACAGGTAGGATTCCTGGGAGGGAAGCGCCGTAATTTGAAACTCAGATTAGCCGTTTTCTCTGTGGTCAAACAGAGACCACAAGTACACCTACTCACGCATCAAACTGCTTTTCAGAGTCATCTCTTTTTCAGGAAACATTCATTTTCTAAAGAAAGCTGATAAAAACCATTGACTATATTTGGTGTCTTAAATGAAGGCTAATGATTTTCTTTTAGCGATTCTGCTTATAAAACATTTCTGAGTATGCTTAGAAATGCCCCCAAAGTTAGTAAACTAGATATGGAGGTTGGAGGAAATTTTCAAACACATAAAACAGATAAGAGTTCAGTGTGTCTTACTTCACTCTTTCTTTTTTTTTCCTTTTGAAAATTCTTTAAAGCACCCGAGAGATCACGCAACCGTCAGCACAACCTAACATCAAAGTTCGCCTATACAGAAATCCGTGAAACCAAAGAAGCTTAGTTGCTCACCATTCCAGTGCTAACTTTATGCTTACATCAATTAATTCAACATAAAAGAAATATAAGCAGTCACCGGATCTGTGTTGGTTAGGAAATAGTATACACCGACATCCAACAAAATTGTTCAAATATTTTTTTCAAAGCTCCAGATATGGAACATTATTAAAAAAGAAAAAAGTGTACCCTGTGTACACATTTTCTTTTAAACAGGCCAGAATGCCATGTTTGGCTTTTGCTGTCGCAGTCTGTTTAGGAATTCCTAATGAGTAAACCACAGTGTTTAACAGTAAAATATGGTTATGGCCCTTAAATGCAGGCTACATTTAACAACCGTATATTGATTTTTTCTTGTAATTTTATTTCCATGAGCATTTCTGGTTTCTTAATTAGTAGCTTTTTAGAGGGAAATTTAACATTCTCTCTATCAGAGGGTTTGGCTTCTGTGATACAGCTTCTCAGGGGAGAGAAAGTTCTAGACTTGCAGTCTACGTTGGGTGGTGGGGGGTCAGCACCCCGTGCACGCATGTACGGATGCACACAGACACGCAGCCCTCCCTCCCCGGCCCTGCCAACACAATTAAGACAAAATAGCGTTGGTGAACCCAGTGACAAAACTCAACAATTTCCAATTGCATGATCACCCTGTAACGGGAAGAACTATTTACCCCATGTTCCTTATTAAACTGAAGTATTTTATGTAATGAGCATGACTCATGCAAGGTGTTCTCATAAATCATCGGCTGGTTTACAAACTCAATAACTAGGCTTCCTGCTATAACTAGGCTGTGCACACCTTAAATTATTAACACGCCAGGGCCTTAAGGCATATCTTTGATGATGATGATGATATAAACACCGTGGAGACAAGGTGCTCTCTCAGCAAAAGATTATTGACTCTAATTACCATTTACCACAGGAAAAAGAAAAGACAATAAAATACGAGGGAGAATTGAAATCTAAGATTTAATTTTATGAGGCTCTTTAAACCACGCCCACCAACTCTTTTTCCCCCTTTCTCTTTTCTTCTTGTTGGTGGCCTTATCGCACTGCGGGTGTATAATGATAGCCCCTGGTTGGCTAACCTTAAAAGGATGACTGTGAAGAGGAAAAGAGGGGGAGGATGGAAACAGGAGAGGCTCCGCAGCTGATATTACGTACATTCTTTGAAATGTGATGGAACAAAGCCAGGGGGAAGAGAAAGTGATGAGACACTGGAAAAAAAAAATCCCAACTTCAATTGTTTTCACAAATAAACGTAATAAAAAGGTTCAGTGACGAATATGTCCGTCTCCAGTCATTTTGGGGTAGTAAACTAGAACTTCAGGTCAGCTTTTTAAAAGCTTCCGGTCAGCTTTTTTTCCCCTCTAATGGCATGCAGCTCTTACTATGCTCTTGGGTTTTACGGTATCCTCATTATACAGTTGTTGGAAGGATGCAAAGAGGTTACAGTGAAAGAGGTTTCATGATAAGGCAGCTTATTAAAAAAACGAAAATCCGGCAAAATGACACATGGCGCAGGGTCGGGTATTTGGAACGTGGACATGTAGCTGGAGAAGAATAAGGGAAGGTCTCAGAAAACCCAGAGGAGCGTCCAGGACAAAATGAAGGCTGGAAAAAAGAGAGGCTCAAGGCAGCTTCCTGCCGTCAAGGGCTTTTGTTCTATCTTACCCTGTGGTTTTGCATATTTCTCATTTCAAAGACTATCAGCTCAGGTCATTGTCTCTGTGGGCTAAATTGTCTGCAGCGCAGGTTCTCCCTTCACAGAATCTCACGTTGTCATCTAACATTTATTTATGGAATCATAGGATGTCGGAGTTGGAATGGACTTGGAGTGCCCTCATCTTACAGATGTGAAAATGTCAGCCTGGAAAGGGGAAGTAATTTGGCCAACAGCACCTGTCCCAGGACTTTGGAGGTCTAATGAAGGTGGGACCCTCACTAGCTCCTACTGTGAACTTAGAATCATAGAAAAGTGGCCAGTGACTAGGAAATATACTATCAGCCTCATAAATATTATAAAGTAGGTGATATTGATTACCATATCAGTCATGGGGATATTTAAGGCAGGTCTCCTAATTCAATAAAATTGTTAAACTATGACCAGAATATGGAGGAAAAGTCTGTGATAGATGTTTATACAGTCTTTTCCCTTTTATGTGAAAAGCTTTCCTAGAATTTTTAGGATCTAAGATTTTTGGTGTTGGCTAGATTCAGGGGCACAAGAATTTGTTCCCAAGCATTATTTTCTCTAGTATTTCTTGGAGGTCAACCATCCATCTTATCCCTCCTCAAGGTATTCTTAGATTCCTAAGGCACAGCAGATGTGGAAGGAATTACAGGCGCTAAGAACCTTCTTCAAGGGGCCTTCTGGTGCACCTGTGCTTGTTTCCCCATGTGGTAAAGATGTGTGAGTTTGGCTGTCTTAACCCATGCTCTGCACCTGGATCGGGACCTGCCACAGAGCAGCACTCAGGGGGAAAGTCCATCATGCCCTCCTTCTTTGAAGAGCAAAAAGTGAATCTACATGTAAAACGTAAGACCTTCAATGCCTTTCGATATTTTTTGGGGAAATAACCATATAGTTCTCTCTCTGGTCATTTTGTCCCTGTCCAAGCAGGATCTCTCACTGGAGACTGGAAACCAAAGACTGGGGCCACTGCTGGTCCTCAGCACTACTCTGGATGTGTCCCGGGAGCTGGGGTGTCCTCATCAAATTCTGATTGGTGTTAATTGTCTTTGTGATGATCTTATTGGGGCTTCCAAAGAAGTTTATTGTGTAGTCTTATTTTTTCCTTGTCTGAGGAAATGTCACGTAATTTTGCCCTAATTCATTAAATGATGGCTGTACTTCACCCTTCCAGTTGTATTCTTCCTCAGAGGTAACCACAGATAAATATTGAGAGAAATAATTCTTATGTGTGATATATATATATATAGCCTTTTAAAAAACCTTGGATTCTTTTTGGATGACCAAGACATTGTTATTTTGTGGGAGACCATGAAATATATAAATACTAGGGAAGAAGACCTAAAATTATGTGTGTGTGTGTGTGTGTGTGTGTGTGTACTTATAAATGTTGGTGTGCAATTTTCATTGTTAAACGTGAAATTTACACATCAAAACCATTTCATGCCCTTTGCCTTGGGCTGATTATAATGCAAAGAGTCACAATTGAAGCCTCTTCTTGGGGTGCTTTTGAAAAGGGTCTGGCCCTGGGTGGGCGGACAAGGCTTTTCCCAGTCTGAGCGTCTGGGTTCTTTGCTGAGAGGTAGCCTGAGGCGGAGCCCTGCTGATGGTCCTCACTGGCCTTTCTCCCAGGGGTCGACCCAGGGCTTAGTAGCTCCCACTCAACAATCTAATCTGGGAAGAGGAACTAACAGAAGAATGTGTGTGTGTGTGTTTGCACGCAGGGTGAGCTTCAGGGTCCAGGAAACGCTCCTCTGGAACTTCAGAACTTTGTCTCCACGCTTCAGTTCAGGACTAGAGATGGAGCCTAGACGGCCCCTTCTGAAGATGCCAGAATTCTGTGCATTCAAGTGTTATTTCATTCCTTGTGTAACTCCTTTTCCTTTAAACTGTGCTACATTTTTCCCCCCAAACTATGCATGCTTAGACATGTTCTATGCATATATATGCAGATAATCCTTCAAAGAAAACAGAATTGTGATCATGCTCTACATTCTGGCTTTCCTTTTTTAAACTTTTTTGGAATGGAACATTTCAAACATATACGAAGGAAGACAAGTCATGTATAATCAACCTCCATGTACCCATCGCCCAGCTTGAACGATTAGCAACAGTGGGCCAACTGTATTCTGTCTACACCTAACTCACTCCCCTTCTCACCCTATTATTTTGAGGCAAATCCCAGACATCATATCATTTCATTGTACATACTTCCACTGCTTTCTGTTTTTAAAAATTGTGGTAAAATATACATAACAAAATTTACCATTTAAATCATTTTTTAAGCGTACAGTTCTGTGGCATTAAGTGCATTCACATTGTTGTATAACCATCACATCAAACATCTCCAGAATTTTTTCCTTTTCTCAAACTTAAACTCTGTGCTCATCAAACACTACCTCCCCACACCCCTGCCTCCTGCCCCTGGCGGAGGGGACATCTACCTCCTGTCTCTGTGAATTTACTCTTCTGGGTACCTCACATGAGTGGAATCATATGGTATTTGTCCTTTGTGACTGGCTTATTTCCCTTAGCATAAGCAGTCAAGTTTCCTCCATGTTGTAGCGTGTGTCAGATTTTCTGTCTCTTCTAAGGTTGTGGATTCTGTTTCCTGACCTGTTTGTTCATTTAGTAGAAAAGCAGTGAGAATATTTTTAACGTTCTCATTTAAATGTCTCCTCCTTATTAGGTATTATTGTTTGCTTTTGACTTGTTTATTTGGAAGGATATTAAATGACTGATTCCAGAAGAGAACATCTTTTCTCCTGCTCAAGCCATGGGTCACAGCGGGCTGAAGGTTAGTGAGTGGTGTGCCTTCAGTAGCTTAAAAGCACAAGCATGGGATACTTACCTTAAACATGTTCATGTGTGATATTTTGCACCTGTATATTGCGTATGTTGACTCCCCTGTGTGCTATACTAAATGCATCCTAAGATCAGACAGTCTTATAATACTTAATGGTATGTTTTCTGTGGATGTAAAAGACGGACAACCTGAGGATTAAGTCACATGAGACAGACGGTGAGGTCACACTCCTCATCTAAAGCACGTTTCTCCCAAGAACCCCAAGTCCTTTTGGATTTAGCTAATTAGTCTTCAAAATACCTTAGAAAGACTGTGAAGCACAAATTGTTTTCCCCACTTGACAAGCAAAAATGTATATATTTGCAAAATCAATTGACACTTGAAAAATACCAAGCAAAGCATGGCGGGACCCTTCTTTTGTCTTTGCCATTGCCCCATCTGCCGTCTTAAGGCCTGTTCAAACTCTGAGTCATGGTCTCTTTTAGAGGCTGTGGAGTGCTCAGAGGTCTCTCCAAGCCTGTTCCTTCAGTCAGCCTGGTCGTGTTCCTCTTCCCTCTGGCGGTGTGGTGCGCCGTCTGCTGGCCCACCACCTTGCTGGTGGGAAGATGCTTCTAGGGAGGTGATGATGAGCAAAGGAGAGGGCAGCTCTCTGAACCTTCCCTCACCCTTGCTCTAGTTTCCTTACTGCTTCCAGTAGGCACCAGCCTCGAGCTTGATCCTTTCACACAGTTTCTGTTCTGGGGCCTGTAGCCCTGTTGGTCACCTTTCTGTCCCAAGCTCTGACCACGTCATCTTTATCTTCTTCTCCCTTCCTTTTGGGAGAACAAAAAGAGGAGCACTGATAGGAGGTGCCGGAGAGCCACAAGAGCTGCGGCTGCTTTTGCACACAAGTCGTACGTGGGCGCACAAGTGTGAACGTATCGTAACAGTCCTTTCTCCTTTCTGCCTGCCTCTGTCCTGCCCACCTCCACTTCCTCCATAAAAGCGTCTTGTCTGACCCACTCACCCATCATTTAGTCATCTGCTGGCTTGGTTGTCCTTTGTAGTTGCCTTTTGCGGTTATTTTAATCTGTATTGTTTTTTAACCTCTTGTGATTCACTCTTGCTTTCTCAGCTTGAGGGTCACTTCCTCTGGAATTGGGACATGGCCACGAACTTCTTAGTGGTGTCACTTAGCACAGGCTGGGTATTCAGGACGTTTGTACTAAGTGAACAATGGCTGTTCATCGGAGGACAAATGGAGGGCCAGCGGCCTCAGCTCAATCGCATGAGGTCACACAGACAGAGGTGGCAGTCAGACGGGAAAACATGGCTTTGCCTCGCCTGGTGAGCACTCACTGGGTGGTAACTCTTCCAGAAGAAGGCAAGTCTGAGCTGGCATGCAGAGTGCAGGACGTGCGATGGTGCGCCATGCTTTTTTGGGGGTTACCCCGAGATGAAAAAGCCATAAGAGTTGGCCATGTCCTCTGAAGTCACTTATCTGGAGCACTCAGCTGTTGACCAGATGAATATCTGGTGTTTCGGTTCGGTTGTCTGTATTCCACTTTAGCAGAGGAGCAACGTCTCACTCACAGTCCCTTTCTAGATGCTTAACACTTCCCTTTGGACGGCTAACAACTTTACTAAAAAGGGCTTGAGGACACTGACAGTCTTTGTTTGAAAAGAAGCTGCCTGGCATAGGGAGCTCAGATATTATTTAAGATAGTTGACAAACTACCCATCTTATTTGTTAAATGTCTCTCACTGAAGCATGCCAAGTAGTCCATAAACAAGACGTGATAACTGGATTTTTTTAAAGAAAACATCACCAGAGAAGCTTAATCTGAAAGCAGCAGTACATAAAACATTTCTGGAATGAGGAATTCACAACTCAAAATATAATGCTTTTGTAACTCTGGACCTCTTGGGGAAAAAATAAAATGAGTCATTAAGTCCATGAAAGACAACATATGCATTCCGCTTTAAATGTGTTCCCCAAACAGGTTCTTTTTCCTCTATGATATGACTCTTTTCCTTTACCAGAAGAACATAGTTATTCTGCATGAGAGATGATTAAATTGGGTAGTAAGAGTCATCAGTCCATACCTGTTTCCATCTATTTCTACACCCCAAATGATACTTGTCTCATTGCAATATAGTTTACGTGCTTGTACAGTCTGTTACATGTGAAAGTGTAGACTGCAGAGCTGCAGAGGAGAAATATGCTTCTCGAACTTCAGGCTGATTATTGGCTTACAAAATCAAAGAAGGGCAAGAATACCAACTCCCACCTTCCCTCCACTAGGTTACTTTTATGGGGATTAACTACATTATTCAATGTATTTTTTAAGAATTAAATTAATTATAATGCATTTGGATTCCCTGAGCATTCTCACAATTAATTTGTGCTATTGAGTTATCAAATATCCCTTTCTTAAGGGATTAGCTCATTTCTGATGTTTTGCACTGGTATCCCGAGAAGTAATTTTGGACTAAAAAATTGGGTCCTTTTCCAAGGATTTGTTCTTAATCTCTAAAGGAATTCTTGGAACACTGGAATAAAACAGTACAACAGTGGTTAATCCTTAAGTAAGAATTTCTGATCACCCAATAACACAAATTAGTAAAAATAGCAGGCCAAGGAAAGGGTCTCCTTGTCTCATCTGCTTTTTTCATACTAAGCTCCAAGACAGGGCCTATTTGAAATCCTTCATTCCTGGTTCATTATAAAGCTATTTAATCCAATTTTTAAAAATTGTATATTTTAATAACTTGTTTCAGGTGATCAGATATCCCAGAGAATACCTTGAATTTTTTAAATAGCTCAGTTCAAGTTTTAAAAATTCTTTCCATGATATCACTTAACTTCCTTTCCAAAATCAAATCTGATCATCTTTGACCCATTATGCAAGGGTGGCATGAGGAAAGGGCTTTTATTTAAGATAAATGGTGAGATTGTTGATCTTTTTAAAATGTTGGGTCCATGTATAAAGGACTAAAATAAAGTACAGTGCTAGATAACTTCTTTCGCATATTTATTTACTTAAGGTAATCTAGTCAAGGCCTCACTTGCCTGTTATACTTAGAAGGTCGTACGTTAGAGTTGTGATGTGATTAGCAGGAAACAGGTCACAACTGAGAAAACATTATGAAATTACTTTCAAGATCACAAGAAATTTAGAGAGATGCTTATACCATTTTAGTCAGGAGAATCAGAATATGCAAAGACAATGTTTTGGATCAGTTTCAAGAAAACTGGGTTTATATTTTGAAAATCACAATATGTACTAATTGAAACTGAATGTAAATTACTAGAAAATTAAACTAACTTTAAACGTATCAGTAAAACGTTGCCCTGCACCTGGCAATTTTGCATTTATAAAAGAGATTTTTTAAAAAAGCAATATATATTTTTATGGTAAAAACGTACCTGGACCTTTATTTGTTTATTTTATTTTCCTTTTGGCTGCACCCCACGCCATGCAAGATCTTAGTTCCCCCACCAGGGATGGAGCCTGGGCCCCCTGACGTGGAAGCGTGGAGTCCTAACCACTGGACCTCCACATACTTGGGTTTTTAAGAGGAAGAATCTTTTCCTGATATCTTGAAAGATCAACTAAGAGCATGAACTAGAGAAAAAAGAAAAAGAAACTTTCTTTTTTCACACATTTTTCCTGGGTAGTATTTGAAAAGGACATCATTTAACATGTAATTCAATGTGCATTATTTATCAGCACCGTTTCACAATATTTACGTAAACAGGTTTTTTTCATGTGGGCCCACAAAACACTTCAACTACCCATCATGCTTTGGTTGTGTGTTTTATTCTCCATTTTTCAATACTCTCCTTTCTTATCCAGCAGATCAGAGTAGTAACTTCTTGGGAGAACAAAAAGCATAGCCAGACTTCCCTGGTGGCGCAGTGGTTGAGAGTCCGCCTGCTGATGCAGGGGATGCGGGTTCATGCCCCGGTCTGGGAAGATCCCACATGCCGCGGAGCGGCTGGGCCCGTGAGCCATGGCCGCTGAGCCTGCGCGTCCGGAGCCTGTGCTCCGCAACGGGAGAGGCCACAACAGTGAGAGGCCCACGTACCGCAAAAAAAAACAAAACAAAAAAACTGTAGCCAAATCATGACCACTTCTTTCATGAACTGACTTTCCTATGAAAGTTACAGTAAAAGATATTCAAAATCCTACTAATTTTGCCTGACACATATCTGAGCTATGAGGTAAAAAATCATGCACACTTACTCTCAAGATTCTTAAAATGTTCCTCAGTTGTTTTTCTTTGTGGACTTCCTGTTTTGGAGGGTAGACTGTATCTCATATTATGGGCCCTTCCTCCCAATGCATTTAATAGCTCACTTCCTTCTCCACCTTGCTTTCCCCAGTTCAATTTCTTCTGTCTTTGATTAGCGTGAAACAGTCCAGAAAAGCTGTTAGCTGGCCTCCACTGAGGGGCTTTCAGATAAACCAGTGGCTGAAAGAATGCATGCGTTAATTTTGCCTCCTGTGAACTATAAAATTATTGAGGTCCAAGCAGCTGGTCATAGTTAAGATGTGGGCTCTGGAGTGAGAGCATCTGAGTTTGAATCTGGACCCTGCCATTTATTGGCTGTGTGACCACAGGCTTGTTCTGTGTCTCAGTTCACTCATCAACAAAAGGAGCACAGTAATGCTACTTCATAGGATTGTTAAGAATATGTGAAGCTCTAAGTAAGGCTCAAATTGCAGCACACAGCCAGAGCAATTTATTTACTCAACACATATTTATTAAGGGCCTACTAAGCGCTGGGCACCATCAGTGAGTGACAGAGACAGAGAGTCCTGCCTTTGTGTTGCTGACATTCCAGGGGGAGGAAATAGACCATAAACTGTGAGCTTAGTAAGAAGTATGTTAGCAGATGATAAGAGTGATGGGAAAAAAGGTAGAGCAGAGTAAGGGGGGTGGAGAGGGCCAGAGAGTGTGGGTAAGGGCGGGAATTTTAAGATAGGATGGTGGGGCTTCTCTGGTGGCACAGTGGTTGGGAGTCCGCCTGCCGATGCAGGGGACACGGGTTCGTGCCTCGGTCTGGGAAGATCCCACATGCCGCGGAGCGGCTGGGCCTGTGTGTCTGGAGCCTGTGCTCCGCAACGGGAGAGGCCACAACAGTGAGAGGCCCGCGTACAGCAAAACAAAAATAAAAAATAAATAAATAAAATAAAATAAATAAAATAAAATAGGATGGTGGTGGAAGTTCTTACAGAAGGGGTGATGCTTGGGCAAAGACATGACAGAAGAGGGATCTAACCATGTGCATATCTGGGAGGAGAGGGTTCCAGGCAGGGGTAGTGGCCAGTGCAAAGGCCCTAATATCTGATGTTTGGGGAACAGCACGTCACTTAGTCACCTCTCGTGTCAATCCACATCCTGATCCCATATACCACAATTAGGGCTGAGTGGGCAGCGGGGAGAGCTGTAGGAGATGAAGTCAAAGCGGTAATGAAGGCAGATTTTATAGGGCCTTGTAAACCATTGTAAGAACTTTGACAGTCCCACTGTAGGGTCTGCACAGAAGCATTCCAGGGTCTAACTTAGATTTATAAGATTCCTCTGGCTTCAGTGTTGAGACGAGACTAAGTGTTATCACAGCTCATCGTCGCAGCCTCCGAGCCTAGTAAAATGGCTCTCCAGCGATAGGGTATGCGTAATACTCAATGAACTGGGTAGTTTATTTAGTATATGTTGTTTCTCCGGTCCACATAGTGCTATTATTTTGCCTTTTCACATCTAGGTTTTCTCACCTTATTTGCATTTTCTCCCTTGTGCTTTCTGGGGTCTTCTAGGTGGCAAGGAAAAGAGTGGCGCTCAGTTACCTCGAGTCAGAGGATGAAAATCTGACTGCCTTCAGTCAAAGCAGTTGACATAAACATGCAAATCACTTGGAGACAGTAGAGAGGTGTAGGGCTGTGGTAACAAGGGGATGCAGGCCCTACTTAAAAGCAGGCACATTGAAAGCTTTAAAAAGTCCTATGTAGAGTAAACTGAAACACATCTGTGGCTGGACAGGGTTAAGGTACATGTTCCCGATGGCTGTTTAATGGCAGTTTACCATAAGGATGCCCCGGAGGGGGAAAAAAGCAGGACATAAGATATAGCCTCCACTCTGCATACCATGCATCACAGAAGGCTAGACTGTCTTCTACCGGACCTTTGTGCTATTTAGAAAAGGCACCTGGCTTGGTGTGTAGAGGGTAAGCTGTGTTTCCATTCCTGCTTGTCCCCTTAGCCAGAGGCTCTTGTGCAGTGCCCAACCTGCACATCCCATCTTTTGGGACAAGACAAAGCTCTAACAAAACCATACAGTTTGTTTCCCTCTTGGCAGCAGGCATGTGCTCCTTCTGGCTTGGGTGCTCTTCCACTCTGATGACTCAGCTCTTTTCTCCTGCTCTGCTTTTTTTTCTCTCTTGTCATCTTAGACTTAGTAATTCTATCTCTCTGTCCTTATTTATTATTATTATTATTTTTAAAAAATTTTATTTATTTTTGGCTGCATTGGGCCTTCACTGTCATGTGTGGGCTTTCTCTAGCTGCGGCGAGTGGGGGCTACTCTCTGTCGCGGTGCACGGACTTCTCATTGCAGTGGCTTCTCTTGTTGCGGAGCACAGACTCTAGGCGCACGGGCTTCAGTAGTTTCAGTACGCGGGCTCAGTAGTTGCGGCACGTGGGCTCAGTAGCTGTGGCTCGTGGGCTCTAGAGCACAGGCTCAGCAGTTGTGGCACTTGGGCTTAGTTGCTCCGTGGCATGTGGGATCTTCCTGGACCAGGGCTCGAACCTGTGTCTCCTGCATCGGCAGGCGGATTCTTAGCCACTGCTCCATGAGGGAAGTCCCTATCTCTCTTTCTTTAATTCAAACTCCCTGGAAGAGAATTTGGTGGGTTTGGCCAGTTACCTGTTGGTAGAGAGTGGGTCCAGGGCCGCTTCTTAGCTCTTATGAGTCAAGAGCCCATTCCTACAGCAATCACCCTTGTCCAGGGCACAAACGTCACAAACTCTGGGAGAGAATATGCCCAGTGAATACCTTCATGTATAATGTAATCTTCAAGAACAACTTTTTGCTCTGGATTACATCTTAGGTAATGTGGCTTAATTTATAGGAAAATACCTAATAATGTTATATTAGAATTTTCTCTTTGGATACCCTGGGAAAGAAACTGAAATGCATAATAATTTAATATAAATAGTGCTGGTGTTTACCAGAGGGAGGTCATTTAAGTATACAGTTTAATAGTCAATAAATGCAACCAAGGGATGAAATCCTCATATCATGCCTTGTATCCATTTACTTAGTCACCTCATGCTGTGTCAGTCCCGTATCCCAGTCAAGAGTCTTACCATCTTATTTACTTTCTAAATATGTATGTTTTTGCCTTTCTATTCTTGCTATCATTCACATGCTTCTATCATTTGTTGTTATATTTACCATCACAACTTTCTCACTGGTATCTCAGTTTGCACCGTCCCCTTTCTTTAAACCAACTCTACATCACCACGGGAAGGACCTTTCCAGAATACAAATCTGATCGCTGGTCACACGACTCTGACTGAAAGTCTTCAGTGACTCCGTTACCCTCGAGAGGACACCTAAGCCGTATGATGTGTTCTACAAGAAGCGCTTCGTGATTTAATCCCTTCTTGACAGTCAAGAGCTATTCCTGCTGCACTCCTGAATCTTGGTTACGATTCTTAAATCTCTAAGCTTTTTGATATAATGGCCAGCCCTTTCTCCTTTTCTTCACTTGGCCAACTCCCACTAGACATAATGACTGCAGTCTTCTCCAGCTACAGTCTTTTGGGGGCTTTTAAGCTCTTGTGTTTCCCTGCATTAAGACATAATGTGATCGTGTGGTAATTCTTGGTTTCTACACTTGTCTCACTGGCTTTATTGTGGGCCTCTCAAAGACAGCGACTCAGGGTACCTATCTCCATAAACCCAGGGCCTCTCATCATGTCTGACTCATAATGGCTGCTCAAAAATAATTTAAGATGGAATTCAATGGAGTAGACCTTGTCCCTAAAAGTTCCTCTCCAAAGGACACTGTGCTTTTCTGACTAAATTTTACTCCCCATCCCATTCCACCCCCAAACCTCTATTTTAAGAAAAAGAGGACGAAATTACTTCTTCTCTCTTTCCTGTATTTTACTCTACCAACTGTATTCCCCAGAGCTTCCCTTAATGTTGCTTCCAGTACGTGATCTAAGGATTGAGAACCACTGAGATCTAAGGAAGTCTAAACACTTGGATGCCTTCTTCTTTGGAGTGTTGCAGTCTCTTGAGTGTGATAGATCTCATATCTTAGACATCGAACTTGCTTTAGCTTTTTGGAGAGGCTGGCTCAGAAAGGAGCTCATGTTTGTGAAGTGCAGTCTAATTTACCTGAGAGTTAAGGAAGCCATGATGACTTTCAGGTCAGGGAGGAGAGTTACTAGTTGTGGCCTGGAAGCAGGGGTCTCTCCCAGGTGCCTGTTATGCTTTGATCATGCTCCCAGGTATAGCCGATCACCAGGTTGGAAGAGAATTCTTTCTTTCTCCTTTCAACTGTGTTTTTCCATTGTATCTCACACGCTAACAAAACCCACTTCTTCACATGGTTGATTATCCAAACCCTCCCTGAGGTCCTATTTCCTTTCTCTCCCTCCAACAGGCAAATCCTCTCTTATACTCACACTTTAAAGTGTCTACAAGGTTTCCTCTATAATTCCGTTCAATGGCCACCTACTGTAAGGAACTGATGAGCTGTTTGGGCTGATTAGGAGTGTTTCTCTCTTTTCCATACCTCCTAACAAAGTATTATACCAATGGATCACCAATTTAAGATGCTCACTTGTTATTTCACTTTAAGCAGGCTCTACATGATAATTTAACAGCATCATGGAACCCCTATTCCAGTTGACAAACGCTGTGGTGCAAATGATTTAATTTACTAGCTCAAGCATTAGTCTACACGTTATTGTTCTGATCAGTCATTGCACACTAAAATCACTCATCCTTAATGTAATGATCTGGTATCCCTACAGAGAATTCCAGTCATCAGAATGTCATTAGATACAGTAAAAAATGAAAATTACTATTACACAGCAGTAAACACTATTAACTGTTAGTTAAAATAGCATTTAATTTAGCCGTGCAAGAGTTTACAAATTTCCACAGTTTACTCGGTCCTCGAATAATTGTCGCTGCAAAGTTAATGACACTTCTGCCAATGAAATGACAGAATGAGGAGAGGGTGATGATGAGCTGGTGTTTTTATACGGCAGATGTCATCTTGTGACAGTGCAGTGTGTGGCTCTCTGGGACATTTCATTGATAAGAAAAACAAGCCTGCTGGTGTCCTGAGAATGTGAAGCAGGGCCGAAGAGTTTGTGTGCCTTTGGGACGCAGAGGAGCTATCAGCGTAGTTGGGAGGAGGAGGAAATGATGCCTCCCAGATGCTTTTCTCTTTCTCCATCAGCTCAGATTCACACTCTGGCATTCCAGACGTCTGCTGCAATGCTGATGAAGCAGGGCCACCATGAAATTCTTCAAGTGTCCCTGGCTGGCGGATCTAATCTTGGTGGGAATTATGGGCCTGGTTGGAAAGTATGTATTTTGCACAAGGCTCCTTAACCCCAGGCTTACAAATAGCACCAGTTTAAGTTGCAAAACATACATTTACCGCGGAAGGGCCTCTCCCTGTTGCAGCCTGAGTCCAGCATTCCCCAGCTTTAAATAAAATCAGCAGCAACATCGACCGTGCCTATAAACGTGGGCACTCTGTGGGTTACTTGGCTCCAGAGCTCTGTCTTCATCCAAGCTGTTGTGATTCATTTCCTTGTTTATTCCATAACTGCATGTTGCTGAATTTGAGTTCTGTGCCCAAAATGTTGAACTTAGATATGGAAAGGGACACCAGGGACCCCTCTGTAGATGCAGAAGGCAATAAAAACAAAATGACAGACAGGACTGCTTCCTGCTTTGCTTATGCCTCTCACGCCAGCTCAACGGGGAAAATGATAGCTGGAAATGACCAGCCCTGGTAAGACAATGGTCGAGTGAATTGGTGCCCAGTTTGCAGAATCTTGAAGGAGAGCTCTAGTGAATGCCAATCCTAAATCAATGAAGTTGCAGTAATGTGGCAGGATGTGTATCTGTGGAAAGTGTTTCCAGTCTGCAGTATGGCTCCACCAGCCACATTTCATCGAGAATATGCCATGAAGAATTGCCTGGAAATGGATTCTTTATTACATGCAGCATGACGGAGTAGAAATACTTGGCGGCAAACAGCATTTGGTGAATAAGGAGACATGCGTGCCTCTACTGAGGTGACATTCCAGGGGCTTGGGTGGTGCATGCGTGGTCCTGCTACACTGACTATCCACAAATTACACACAGGGTACCAACATGGTGGACTCTGAAGTGTTATCATTCAGAGAAATTGCATCTTTCAGCTTGAAAAGAAACTTGAAGAGATACGAGTAAAAGTCATTGCCACTCTGTGAGAAAAAAGAACACATGTTGGCTACCTCTATTTGACTCAGGGATTACCTATATTAATTTTTCAAGTTGCATGTGGGTACACCCTGGTGTACAGGATCCTTTTTCACAGCTAAAGTGAGACGCCAAATGCAGATTATTCCTCTGTGAAATGGATACAGATTTATTTCGGAGTCATCTTTGGGGTCAAAATCTCTGAGATCATTCTTCTAAAAGTGTCACAGTATGAAGGGCTCCTAAATTCTTTCCCTTTACAACTGTCCTCACCCTACCTGTTGAGAAAGTCAATGAAATAGGAATGTGTGGAAATCACATTGATTGCAACAGCTCACTTACTCATAATGCTGATAGGTCTTGGCAAGAGTCAGCATTCGTCCTGGGCATTTCTACTTCCCTTGGGGAAACTTGTCTAGGACAGAAGAATTCATCCCTGTGGCTGGGCCAGAATGGATTCCATTGCACTTTTAGCGACCAGTCAGCCTGTCTAGCCTGGCAGATGCTTGGGGTGTGTGTGTGTGTGTGTGTGTGTGAGAGAGTGTGTGTGTGTGTGAGTGTGTGTGTGTGTGTGTGAGAGAGAGAGAGAGAGAGAGAGAGAGAGAGAGAGATAGAGAGAGATCTACAGCGTTAAGTTCTTTAAATTTCCATTTGTGTTCCCAAACAGAGTCTTTGGTTAGCTTTTGACCCAAAACACATGGAAATCCTCTTTCTGGCCTATCCCTAACTGAAATTTTCTCTCATGCGTCAAATACTCATTAGAAATAGCCATATCCAGTGATTCAGTCCAGGACCAATTTCCATGTATCTAATGTTAGGAAATGGATTGAAAATGTCGAGGAGCTGTGTGCATATTAGTGTGTATTAGTCAAGGTTCTTCAGAGAACAGAACCAATAGGAGACAGATGGGTATATATTTATTATAGGATTTGGCTCATGTGATTATGAAGAAGTCCTATTGTCTGCTGCCAGCAGGATGGAGAACCAGGAAAGCCGGCAGTGAAGGCCTAAGAATCAGGGTCGGCAGGGGGCGGGGAGCAATGCTGTAAGTCCTATTTCAAGTCCCAAGGCCCAAGAACCAGGACTGTTAATGTCTGAGGGCAGGAGAAGATGAATGTTCCCACTCAACTGGAGAGCAAATTCACCCTTCCTCGGGCTTTTTCTTCTATTCAGGCCTTCAGCAAGTTGGATGATGCCCACCTGCCTTGATGAGGGTGAGGTTTTTACTCAGTCTACTAATTCAAATCCTGATCTCCTGGGGGGACAACCTTACAGACACACCCAGCTATCTGTGCATTCTTAGCCCAGTAGGGTTGAACATAGGATTAGCCATCACAACCTGTAAATAAACCAACCAGTTAATCCTTACTAATTGGTTTTCTCCACTGTAAAGTACAAGCCTGACTTCTGAGGTACTTTCCTATCCTTCACTGTTGAGCTAAGTTGGAAAGAATAATCAGAAAATAATGAATTTATATACATTGACTGGTCCTGGATTTTTGTTTGTTGGGAGATTTTTGATTACTGATTCAATCTCCTTACTGGTAATCGGCCTGCTCGGATTTTCTACCTCATGATTCAATCTTGGTAGGTCGTATGTTTCTAGTAGTTCATCCATTTCTTCTAGGTTGTCAAATTTAAACAGTATTTTCTTATTTCTTAGTTTAAGACCTGATTTTCCCTATTTATATATTTTTTAGAATTATTCTTTGGGTCCACCTCAAAACCACACTTTACTAATCAAAATGTTGTGCCCTCTTTTTTTTTAAAAATCACCTGAGTATGTGTTTTCAGTGTATTGTTAAAAGATAAGAGAGAAAGAATTGTCAATAGAACACTAAGAAAATTTAAAAAAATTTAATTTTGCCAAGGTGAAGCTTGTAGGCTAAAAACAACACAGAATGAGGGAAAACAGAACACAGAATGAGGGAAAACAGAACGGGAAAGCAAATTGTAAAAAAATATAGAGATAGAGAGGAATCAGAATGCCAGAATTAAGGTGGGAAATCAATCCTTAGAAATAATAGGAAGTATAACAATTATACTCCAATAAAGATATATATATATATACATATATAAAAGAAATAATAGGAAGAAAAAGACCCATACATATTTTTTTCTGCAAACATGTTTAATGCACTTAGATTACACAGAGGAAGAGGGGGCAAGAAGGAAATGACATCTAAGTGAGTCACCCCCAAATCCTTACAAAAGTCCCAGGCTGGCTGCCACCCCCAGGAACTGATATTTAACATTTTCCTGTATGTCTTAGAGGTATTTAAATTAAAAATTTTTAGCACAATGTAGAACATAAGTAGGCGCTAAATAAATGTGAGCCATGACTATTATGCCAATCTGAATTTAAAATGGAATCCATAATATCAGTTGTTACCAATTATTGACACAAATGAAGTGCCGGGCATAGTGCTAAATGCTTTAGTTACCTTAGTCCTTCCAGCAACATTATGAGGCATCATTTTTAATCTCATCCAATATATTTTTATTTCAGACCGTTTTTTCATCTCTAGAAGTTTGATTTGTGTCCTTAAAATATTGTACATGTCTGTCTTTGACATTCTTTTGTCTACCTTCTTGAATGTGTAGAACACAGTTTTAGCAACTATTTCAATATCCTTGTCTACTAATTTTATCCTTGCTTTCACTTCTCGGTCAGTTTTGATTGATTTTTCTCTTTATTATGGGTCATAGTTTCCTGCTTCTTTGTGTGCTTAGTAATTTCTGATTGAATTCCTGACATTATGAATTCGACCTTGTTGGGCGTGGGATATTCTTTTATTATTTTACATATTCTTGAGCTCTGTGCTGGGATGTAGTTTCAATACTTAGAAAATAGTTTGATCCTTTCGAGGCTTGCTTGTAAACTTTGCACGAGGGACCACAGCAGCTTTTAGTCTGGGGCAAGTTTTTCCCATCACTGAAATGACACCCTCCTCAATACTACTACCCAATGCTGTGTGTATTATGAGGTTTCCCCTCTCTGGCAGGTAGGAACTCAAACTATTCTAGGAGCTGTGTGGGCTCCAAGGATGGTTCTGCCTGCTCCTTTTGAGTGGTCTGTCCTGACCTCTGGTCTTTTCCTCGTCGGCATACCCTGATTAGGACTTAGCTGAAGACTCCAGGTGGATTGGTGTCGGGCCTCCAGAACTCTCTGTGAACTCTAGTCTTGCTGGCCTCCCTGAATGCCCAGTTCTGAACTCAAGGAGACTACTGGATTCCGTCTGCATTCCCCGTCCCTATCCTGTGGCCTGGGAGTGTTCTCCAGGGAGATTGCTGAACAACTGTAGGGCTCACCTTGATTGTTCTCCTTTACTCAGAGATCCAGTGTTTGAGATCTCTTGTTTCATATATTTTCCCTATATTTTGTCCTGTTAGTTGTTTAAGGCAAGAGGGTAAGCCCAGGTCTTATCATTCCATCGTGACTGGAAGAGAGCATCCTGAAGTATTATTTCCCTTCCCATTTTAAGGATGAATTAATAGAATGATGGCGTGGCTCATCCAGAGCCCAGCCTGTGGTGGAGGTCAACGCCTCCAAGCCTGTGCTCCAATCAGTCAGCAAACACCAACTCCTAAGAGTTTAGGTCCTAAATATAAGGCTAGAACTCTAAATTCACATAGTTTGCCTCTCCCTATACCCCAAACAGTAATTAATTTGGAGGATTAACATTATTTTGTTCAAACCCTATAAATAGTTTTTTTTTTTTTTAAGTGAATGATGCTCATATACATCCCTAAGGGCAAATTCAGATTTTGATGATCACCTACCCTCGATTTTTCATGTATGGGGGAATTTCATCATCTCTCCTTGTCATTTTCTTATTTGACATTTACTTATGGAAGAAATTTAAAATTTAAAAGAAACAAAAGAAAACAGAATTAAGTCTAAAAATTATAGGTCGTATCAATAATTTGGATTTGCCAAAGCTATTCATGGCACATAAGTGACCATCAAGAAAGAGGACAATAGGGCTTCCCTGGTGGCACAGTGGTTGAGAGTCTGCCTGCTGATGCAGGGGACGCGGGTTCGTGCCCCGGTCCGGGAGGATCCCACATGCCGCGGAGCGGCTGGGCCCGTGAGCCATGGCCGCTAAGCTTGCGCGTCTGGAGCCTGTGCTCCACAACGGGAGAGGCCACAACAGTGAGAGACCCGTGTACCAAAAAAAAAAAAAAAAAAAAAAAAGAAAGAGGACAATAAAATTTGTTATTATCCAAAATTTGCTTGCTAGTGATAATTCTATCCCTTTCTCTCCATTCCAAGAAATATTGCACCAAAAAAGAGTTATATTATAATAGGGATAACCTAGGATCTCCTCCAGTTTACAAGTTAAAAAAAAGTCAATCCTCTGGTACTTAAATCTGACAACACACCATCAGTGTGTTGCCATGACAAGGGAGCTGGAAGCCTCCACTTTCAAGGTAAGACTGTGATCCAGACCTCAGCTTGGTCACTATCAGTCTGCTAGGGCTTCCATAAAAAAGTCCCACAGACTGGGTGGCTTAAACTCAGAAATTTATTCCCTCTTAGCTTTGGGGACTAAAGTCTGAGATCAGGGTGTTGGCAAGGTTGGCCTCTTTTGAGGCCTCTCTCCTCGGCTTGTGAGGGCTAGTCTTCTCCCTGTGTCCCCACTGGGTCTTCTCTCTGTTCATGTCCATGTACTAATTTCCTCGTCTTATAAGGACATCAGTCCTATTGGATTAGGGTCCACCCTAATGACCTCACTGTAACTTAATTAGCTCTTTAAAGGCCCTACCTCTAATATAGTCATGTTCTAAAAAATAATAATAAAAAACCAACAAACAAAACCAAATATAGTCATATTCTGCAGTACCAAGAGTTAGGAAGGACTTCAACACATACACTGTGTGCGCGGGGACATAGTTCAGCCCATAATGCCTGGGAAAGTGAGGCAGTCTACTTCACCTTGCTCTTCTTCCACCTGCCAAGCAGGCAACACAGCTGCTTTATGCAGAGTTAACTGTATGGGTATCTGGACTTCTTAAGAACTGGCTGGCTAGTTCATTAGATACCTCATCACTATTTTGGCTGCTTCCCTGGTCAGTAAACAGGTATTTCTGCTGCTTCTCCAAGTGAGATGAATCACCGAAGCCTCACTTAGTCAAAGGATTCTTCTGGTGTGCTCAGCGATACCCTGGTGCTTAGAAAATGCTTATCATTAGCAAGTCAGAAAGCGACTTGTTTCCAGATATTTACTGACATAAGATCAGCCTGAGTAGCTTGCTCAGTGCTGAGCATACAAAGGATTTTGCAGGGAAATCCAGGAGACTCCAGCATCTCCTGTATGACCTTCATTCTCCCTCATGCGTGGGTCCAGTAGGTCCAGCTACATCTGGAAGGGGCATGAGATGGCAGAAGCCACCCCAAAGTGCCTGTCTCTGATGCACTCTGAATGCCAGGACACACACATGACCCTGGGGTTATTCTTTTACACTTTTCATTTTTTGGGGGGCAGGAAGAAAACGAGGTATATACTTACTGTGAATTTGGCTATACTTTCCATCCTTGGTAGGCGTCTTCTTTATGAATCTGCGTATCTTATTTATTTCTGGAACGTATCTGAATCCTTACTTTATTACTTCAAAACTGTACTGCACTCCTGATTCCTGGTTGTGTTTTTATTTAAACCAATCTACAAATGTAGCTCATAAACATTAGTGGAGATGAATTTACATTCTAAAATCTATTAATCTAACCCTACTCATTATATAAGTGAATCGATGACTAGCAAATAAATCAAACTACGTGAAACAATAAAACGAATTAACCAGTATCATTTAAATAATTGCCATCACAAACAGTCACAGCAAAGCCTAACAAATGAACACTTTAAGGGTGTACTCATTTTAATCCAGTCCTTACACAAATAGCACCAGATTTCAAATGGATTTTGGAAACCACGTGAGGAAAAGAGTGGAAATCAAGGTTGTTGGAATTGGCCCTGTTTTTCACGCTCCTGTGAATGTTTAAATTTGGACCATCCCTAAAGGAAGGCCCATCTCCTTAGCTCCAGCCCTGGTGTCCCTGTGTTACTCTCCCTTTCCCAGTTTTTGAGGGACAGGGCACCAAAGGCCCATGCCATGCAGCATCTCGTAAGTTCATTTTCAGGAGCAGGTGGACATTGCAGCAGGGAGGACCACCGGCTCTCGAATCACGCTTTGTAGCCTCTCTGGGTATTTCCCAGCTGCATGAATTAAACTTCTGAAGGTCTCAATTTCCTCATCTGTAAAATTGGGATACTGATGGAATGTATCTGAAAAAAACCAAATGAGATAATGAATGGAAAGTGCTTCACAGTGGCTATTGTAAGTGTTCAGTAAATGGCCAGCGCTGTTGCTGTTACTACTAAGTCTGCCACTTCCCTGTATATTCCCTTCCTTTCCCTTCTGCATTTTTTTTGACATTCTGCTTTGCTCTTGGAACATAGGAATACTTGTGTGTATGTGTGTGTGTTTGTGTGTGCTTTTCGATATTTTGATGCATGTCTATGTTGATACCTAGAAATGGAAGGGGAATCAAGTTTAATTAATCTCTGATTCCCCATCAAAAAGAAATACAGCACTTTTTCAAAGACTTTCTATTCCCAGGCATTCCCTGGTGGTCCAGTGGTTAGGGGTCCCAGCTTCCACTGCAGGGGGCACATGTTCAACCCCTGGTTGGGGAACTAAGATCTGGCATGCTGTGAGGCGTGGTCAAAAAAAAAAAAAAAGACTTCTATTCCCACTTTTGCTGGTACGTTCTCCACTTCATTTTTTAGCTTAATAATTAATTGTATTCAACAAACACTCATATACACCACTTACTATGTGTCAGGCACAGTTCTGATGTTTTTCAATTAAATTTTTGTTTTAAGATGGTTGTAACTTTACACACAGTTGTAAGAAAGAGTACAGGTGTCCCATGTACCTTGTACCCAGTTTTCCTCAATGGCACCGTCTTGCAGAACTGTGGTACCTTCTGACAACCAGGATATTGACATTGATAGAGTCAAGATGCTGAGTAGTTCTATCATCCAAAGGGTCCCTCGTGTTTCTCTTTTAGAGCCAGACCCACCACTCTCCTGCTGTAGCCCCTGGCATTCACTAAACTGTTCTTCATTTGTATAATTCTGACAAATTATAATAAATCAGATCATACAGTACATAATGTTTTGGGAATTTTTTTCACTCAGTGTAATTCTTGGAGGTTGCTGTATGTATCAGCACATATAATTACATATATGGGTATATATGGATAGTATTCCATGGTATGGATTTACCACAGTTTGTTTAATCATTCGTCTGTTGAAGGACATGGTTTCCTTCCCAGTTTTGGGCAGTTATGAATAAAGGGGGTATAAACATTCATGCATAAGTTTTTTCTTCATTTCTCTAGATGAATGTCCAGAGTGCAATTGCTGGACCATGTGGTGTTTGCATGTTTAATTTAAAGAAACTGCCAAACTGGCTGTCCAGAGTGGCTGTACCATTTTACATTTCCATCAGTAATGGGTAAGTAACTCAGTTTTTCACATTCTCACTAGTATTTGCTGTTGTCACTACTTGTTATTTTAGCCATTCTAATAGGTGTGTAGTGAAATCTCATTATGGTTTTAAATTGCATTTCCCTAATTCTCCATGGTGGGGAATATCTTTTCATGTGCTTTTTTGCCATCTGTATACCCTCTTTGGTAAAATGTCTCTGCATGTCTTTTGCCCATTCTCTAATTGGTTTGCTAGTATTTTTTTTTTAATGTTGATGTTTGAGAATTCTTTTTTTTAAATATATTTTTTGAGGTTCTTCATTATTCTAGATACTAGGCTTTTGTCAGATGTGTGGTTGGCAAATATTTCCTCCTTGTCTTGGTTGGCAAATATTTCCATGAAAAACGGGGTTTTTCATAGAGCAAATGTTTTAAATTTTGATTAAGTCCAATTTATTATTTTTTCCTTTTATGGGTTGTGCTTTTGCTGTCAAGTTTAAGAACTCTTTGCTAACCCTAGCTCCTGAAGAACTTCTCCTATTTTCTTTCCTAAAAGATTTATAGTTTGATGTTTTACATTTAAGCTTGTGATTCATTTTGAGTTAATTTCAATATGAGGGTTACGTTGAGGTTCATTTTTTTTCCCCTATGGATATTCACTTGCTTCAGCATTATTTGTTACAAAGGCTATCTTTCCTCGACAGAGTTTCTTTTCAGCCTTTTCAAAAATCACTTGAACATATTTGTGTGATTCTGTTTCTGGGTTCTCTGTTCCATTCCATTGGTCCACGTGTCTATCACTCCACCAGTGCTACACCAGTTGATTACTGTAGCTCTGTTATAAGTCTTGAAGTCGGATAAAATGATTCCTCCAACTTTATTATTCTTTTTCAGACTTAACAATTCTAGTTCTTTTGCCTTTCCGTATAAATTTTATTTTTATATCTACAAAAGAAATCTTGCTGGGACTCTGATAGGAATTGAGTTGAACATTTTAGTGGGTTAAATAATGTCCCCCCAAAATTCATGTCCCCCTTGGAGCATCGGAATCTGGTGTTACTTGGAAATAGCATCTTTGTAGATGTAATTAGTTAAGATGAGATCATAATGGATTAGGGTAGGCCCTAGACCCAATGACCGGGAGTCCTTATAAGAAGAGGAGAGAACACATAGAGACACAGAGACACACAGGGAAGAAGAAGGTGCAGGAAGAGATTGAAGATATGTTGCCCCAAGCCAAGGAATGCTGGCAACCACTAGAAGCTAAGCGAGAGAGGCATCTAACAGATCTTCCTCAGAGACTCCAGGAGAAACCCAACCCGACCAACTCCTTTATTTTTGATGTCTCGCTTTCAGAACTGTGAGAGAAAACAATTCTTTTGTTTTAAACCACTCAGTTTGTGGTAATTTGTTATAGCAGCTTTAGGAAACTAACACAAACTTGTAAATCAATTTGGGGAGAATTCATTCTTCACTATGCTGAGACTTTCAATCTATGAACAGAATGTCTCTCCATCAGTTTAAGTCTTCTTTTATTTCTTTCATCAGCATTTTGTAGTTTTCAGCATACAAGTCCTGAACATGTGTTAGAGTTACTCCTAAGTATTTTATTTTATTTTTGAGCCATTATAAATGGTCTTATAATTTTAAATTTCAATGTCCATGTTTTCGTTGCTACTATGTATAAAAACAGTTGATTTTTGTATATTTATCTTGTATTCTGTGACCTTGCTGAACTCCTCTATTAATTCTATGAGATCTTTGTAGATTCCTTAGGATTTTCCACATAGACACTCATGTCTTCTCCAAGTTTTATTCTACAGTTTTATGTCTTCTCTTTTGATGTATATTCCTATTTCCTTTTCTTGCCTTACTGCATTGACTAGAACTTCCAGCACTATGTTGAATAAGAATGATGAGAGTGGACATCCTTGCTTTGTTCCAGCTCTTGGAGAAAAGCATTGTTTTTCACCATTGAGTATAATGTTAGCTGTAGGTTTTTAATGTATATTCTTTGACTGGAAGAAGTTCTACACTATTCCTATTTTTCTGAGAGTTTTTACCCTGAGTAGGTGTTTAATTTTGTCAAAGGTTTTTTTTTTTTTTTTGGCATCTATTTATATGATAATACATTTTTTTTTCTTTTTTTAGCTTGTTAAAGTGGTGGGTTACATTGATTTTCAATATTGAACCAGACTTGCATCTCTGGAATGACACCCTCTTGGCCATGGTATATAATTCTTTTTAATATATTGCTGAATTCTATTTGCTAATATTTTGTTAACAATTTTTGTGTCTGTGTTCATAAGGGCTATTGCTCTGTAGTTTTTTTAAAAATGGTCTTTGTCTGGTCTTGGTATCAGGGTAATACTAGCTTCAGAAAAGTATTTCTTCATTTTCTATTTTCTGGAAGTGATTTGTAGAATTTGGTGTTAATTCTTCTTTATACACCTAGTAGAATTCACCAGTAAAATCATCTGGGCCTGGAGATTTCTTTTTTGGGAGGTTTTGAATTACAAATTCAATTTCCTCAATAGTTATGAGGCTATTCAAATGCTCTGTTTCATATTAGGTGAATTGTAGTAGTTTGCATCTTAAAAGAATTGCTTCCATTTCAAAGTTGTCAAGTTTATGTTTGTAAAGTTGTTGGTAATATTTTTTTCTTATGCTTTTGATACCCAAATGGCCTATAGTGACATCTCTTGTTTCATTCCTGATATTGTTAATTTGTGTCTTCTTTCTTTTTTTCTTTGTCTGTCTTGCTAGAGTTTTATCAATTTTATTGATGTTTTCAAAGAATCAGCTCTCTGATTTATCAATTTTCTCTATTGTTTTCCTTTTTTCGATGTCACTGATTTCTGCTCTTTATTATTTCTTTCTTGCTTTGGGTTTATTTTGCTTTTTTTCTAGATTCCTGAGTTGGGAGCTTAGGAAATTCACTTTCTTCTTTTCTAATGTATGCACTTAGTGCTGTCAATTTCCTTCTTGGCACTGCTTTAGCTGTGTTTCACAAATTTTGATATATTTTATTTTCATTTTTATTCAGTTCAAGTTTTTAAAAATTTTCCTTGAGATGTCCTCTTCGACTCAGGGATTATTTCAAAGAGTTTTGTTTATGAATGCATGTATGGTTTCAATTCTGTTCAAACCTGTTGAGGTGTGTTTTATGGCTCAGAATATAGCCTATCTTAGTGTATGTTCCAGAGACACTTGAAAAGTGTGTATTCTGCTGTTGTTGGGTATAGTGTTGTATAAATGTTGATAAGAGCCTGATGTTTGATGGTGTCCTTGAGTTTTCTATATCTTTCTGGGTTTTTTTGTCCAGTTGCCCTATCAGTTGTTGAGAGAAGTGTGCTGAAGTATTTAATTACAAGTTTGGATTTGTCTATTTCTCCTTTCAGTTTTATCAGTTTTTGCTTCATATATATATAATATTACAGCACTGTTGTTTGGTGCATAGGCACTGAGGATTTCTATGTCTTCTTGGTGGATTGATTCTTTCTGCCAATACATAACATTCCTCTTTGTCTTTGATAATTTTGTTTGCTGTCCAGTCTATTCTGATATCAATATAGCCACTTCTGCTTTCTTTTGATTAATGTTTGTATGGTAAATAATTACTTTTTGATTAATGTTTGCATGACATATCTATCCTTACTTTCAACTTGTCTGTATTGCTATATTTGAAGTGAGTTTCTTGTAGACTGCATATAGCTGGGTCACATTTTTAATCTGTTCTGCCAATCTTTGTCTTTTAATTGGAAAAATTCAATGTAATTATTGTAATAATTAAATTCAACATAAATTCAATGTAATTACTGATATGTTAAGCCTTAAGTCTGTCATTTTTTTGTTTTGTTTTTGGTTTGTTCTATTTTTCATTTTTCTGTTTTCTTTCTCCTGTCTTCCTCAGGATACTTGAATGTTTTTTGGAATTTTATTTTGATTTATATATTGTGTTTTTGAGTATATCTCTATGTTTTTTAATGCTTGCTATAGGTATTGAATCATATATACATAACTTACTGCAGTATATTGATGTTGTCATTTTACTGATTTCAGTAAATTGTTGAAAACTTTCCTCCTCTTTTATATTATAATTGCCTTTAATATTTTCTCTCATACATTTAGTACCATATCAGGTAGCATTTGCTTCAACCGTCAGACATAATTTGGAAGACTCAAGCGGACAAGAAAAGTCTATTATATTTACCCATATTATTGCTTACTATGTACTTCCTTACTTTCTTTGTTTTCTTCTTAGAGAACTCCCTTTAGACATTTTTTAAAGAGTAGGTTTCCTGGTTACTAATTCTCTTGTTTTTACTTTATTTAAGAATTGTTATATTTCCTCTTCATTTCTGAAGAATATTTTTCCTCGATATAGAATTCTGATCTACAGTTCTTTCAGCACTTGTAAAATGTGCCACTTCCTTCTGGCCTCCATGATTACTGATGAGAAATCTGCTTTAATTCAAACTGTTTGTTCCCTTACAGATAAGATGTCATGTTTCTCTTGCTGCTTCAGAGATTTTTTATTGGTCTCTGTTTTCTGAAGTTTGACTTTGATGTGTCTTGGTGTGAATTTCTTTGGGTTCATCCTAATTGGGATTTGCTGCACTTTGTCAACCTGTATGACTTTGGCAAAGTTGGGGAAATTTCAGGCATTATTTCTTTTTCAGCTCTGTCTTCTTTCTCCTCTCATTCTGAGACTCTGATGACACAAATATTAAATCTTTGGTTTCAGTTCTGCAGGACTCTGAGGCTCTGTTCATTTTTTTTTTTTTCAGTTTATCTTTTCTCTGTTGTTCAGGTTTGGTTAATTTCCATTGTTCTCAGTTCACTGATTTTTTTCCTTTGTCCCTTTCATTCTGTTATTGAGCACATGCATTAAGTTTTCTATTTTGGTTATTGTATATTTCAATTCTAAAATTTCCATTTCTTTCTTTCTTTTTTTTTGGTAGGGGGGTGCACCATGCAGCTTGTGGGATTTTAGTTCCCTGACCAGGGATTGAACCCGGGGCCTTGGCAGCAAGAGCACAGAGTTCTAACCACTGTACCACCAAGGGAATTCCCAAGAAGTTTTATTTCTCATCTGAGATTTTCTATGTTTTTATTTGTTTCAAGTGTATTTGTAATTGCTCATTTAGAAGTTTTTATAATTGTTTCTTTAAAGTCTTTGTCAGAGAATTCTGACATCTCTGTCACCTTAGTGTTGGTATCTATTGATTGTGTTTTCTTCATTCAGTTTGAGATCTTCCTGATTCTTGGTATGATGAGCGATTTTCAGTTGAAACCTGGACGTTTGTAGTATTGTTTTGAGATTCCAGGTCTTATTTAAGCATTGTTTTAGCTGGCTTCTTTTGATGTTTCATGGCAGTGCAAGAGGAAGGGTACAACCTCATTACTGCCACGTAGTGGTAAAAGCTCAGGGGGCCCCTCCTTAGTGCTGAGAGGGGCTGGGAGTTCCAGTTCTCACCAGGTTTCCACTGAGAGCTATGTGTCTGGGAGTGTAGGAGCTTATCACTGCTCCCCTCGTGGCCTCCACTGACACCAACCTACCAACCCTGCAGGTGTGTTTGAGCACCTTGTTATAGCCTTGCTAGGAAGTCTAGACTCTCCATTTGCCCTTTGCTGGTTTGGATGTGGGTGGAGGCCACAGTTTCTTTGCAGTGTTTTCCTAGAGTAGAACAGTTATTATCTGAAAGGTTTTCTGTCTTGCTAGGAGGCCCCTTTTCTAATGCTCAGGTTTCTTGTTTTGTTTTGTTTTTGTCTGTGGTTGTTGGAGTTTCCAGGTTGAAGTCTAGCTACAAGTCTGGGATACATGAATCACAAAGAAAACTTACAGAACTCATCACTATATCATTCTTTGGGTCCTGAGGTTCTTAGCGGGTCTGCTTTCTTTCTAACTTTCAGAGTTTTCTTATGTTTGTTTTATATATAATGTCCAGGGTCTTTAGTTGTGTTTAGCAGAAGGAATAGGGGAAAATATGCCTACTTCTTCATCTTCCCAGAAGTGGAAATCTTAACTGACTCCTGTTTTAAGGAGAATGTTGAATTCATCAATTTCTTATTTTTTTTCACTTCAGTATTTCTTTTCATTAAGTCTTCCCTCATTTCCAACTGCCTCAGAAGAAGAAATTCTATTTTAGTTCCCCAGAGTTGTAGTATCTTCTAATGGTTCCCGGATCATCACCATTTCTCTTGGCTGCTCTGAAAACTTGCTCCACCAATTATCCCTTCTTACTTGTATTTTGAGTCTTATTTGATTAATACCCTCCTTCAGTTCGAGACACACTTGTCTTAAAGAAGTTGACCTTTGACCTGTTCTTTCCTAAGATACTCCTCTTCTTTTTTTCTTCCCCTTAAATTCCAGTCTTCTTGAAAGCATTATCTATATTCTCTACTTCCACTGACTTGCTATCCTCTCCACCCTTAATTCTTTATTGTCTGTCTACTGACATCACCAGTTTATTGAAATTGTAATCTTAAAGGTCACCAATCCTTCTTGGTAGTCAAATCCAAAGGTGTTTCCTCAGTTCACATCTACTTTCATCTCTCTGCAGCTTTTAGCACAAACATTTGGGAATTCTCCTCTCCTTGGATTTCGTGGCTCTGAATCTTCCTCTTCCCCTCCTGGCTTCCCTTCTTTCTCTCACATGTATCTCGTCTTCAAGGTTCTATCCTCACTTTTCTTTTCTCTCTCATTCAATTCCTTGCCTTCAGCCACATGGCTGACTCCAAAACAATATACAGAGGATCTTAAAAAATTTTTTTTTACCTCTAATTCTTGGGCTTCCATTTGGCATTTCCAAGTACCTTTCATTTGTCACCCAATACCCTGCCAATCCATTAAAAAGAGTATGTCTAAAACCTAAATTCTCATCTTATGTCCCCTATATGCTCCTATTTCTTTGTTTCCAATTCCTGTGAATGGAACCAACACTTTCCAGGCCACCACCTAGGACTGAGACCTTGGAGTGGTGTCTGACATGGGTCAGCTCTCACCTGACAGCTTCTGCTAGAAATTCATCAGTTTCTTGCTTTTACCCTTTTCTCATCCATACTACCCTCACCCAGTTCAGGTGAACTTTAACTTTTGCCTGAATTCTTCCAATAATTCTCTAATTGGTCTCCCTGCCACCAGTCTATTTCCATTCTAATCGGTTTTATACATTGTGGCCAGATTCATCTCCCTTTATTGGCTTCCCTTTCTGAATTTAACCTTCCTTGGCAGGTATTCAAGGCTTCTGTGCTTTGGCCTCCCCCTACCTTCCCAGCATTATCCCAACATTATTCCCACTGAGGGACTCCATGTTCCCACAAAACTGAAATGCCTATTATGTCATCCTAACTCCCTCCTCTTCCTCCGGCACTTACAATGGAAGTATTCTCTCCATCCTTCCCTAGCAATTAATATGTCTCTTTCTTAGAGTACTCATCAATTTAGAAGTAGTATTAGAGATATTTATATGCTGACATTACTTCTACTGGACTATCAGCTTCGGGTGAGGTTGGTTGATTATTCATTGACTCATTCAACAGATTTAAAACAAATTTTATTGAAGTATAGTTGACTTACAATGTATTAATTTCTTCTGTCCAGCAAAGTGACTCAGTTATACATATATATGTGCATATATATGTATTCTTTTTCATATTCTTTTCCATTATGATTTGTCACAGAATACTGAATAGAGTTCCCTGTGCTATACAGCATGACCTTGTTTATCCATCTTAAGTAAAGTAAGTCAGAAAGAAAAAGACAAATACCATATAATATCACTCATATGTGGAATCTAAAATACGATACAAATCAACATAACTATGAAACAGAAACAGACTCACAGACATAGCGAACAGACTTGTGGCTGCCAAGGGGGAGGTGGAGTTAGGGGAGGGAAGGAAAGGGAGTTTGGGATTAGCAGAGGCAAACTATCATTCAACAGATTTCTAAGGCCTGCTAGTCTCCTGAGCAGGGCACTGGGGATAGGACAGTGAAAAAGATTCCTCACGTTTCTTGGGGGTGCTTATTATTTGTTGCTGTTCGTTGCTTTCATACTGTAAAGAGTGCCTAGTGCTAGATCAATGCCTGGTATATCTAGTAAGTCCTCCTTATTAAATGAATGAATGAACTAGTAAGCATGTAAGATAAGATAACTAAAGTTGTGCGATGTCTGTTTTAAAACTTCCTGGCAGGGCTTCCCTGATGGCGCAGTGGTTGAGAGTCTGCCTGCCGATGCGGGGGACACGGGTTCGTGCCCCAGTCCGGGAAGATCCCACATGCCGCGGAGCGGCTGGACCCGTGAGCCATGGCCGCTGAGCCTGCGTGTCTGGAGCCTGTGCTCCACAACGGGAGAGGCCACAGCAGTGAGAGGCCCGCGTACCGCAAAAAAAAAAAAAAAAAAAAACTTCCTGGCATTTAAGGCTTTCTGATGAAAGAGGAAATAAAAATTGAGCAGGAGAGGCAAAATATTTATTAGAAATAAATGCAAATGCAGGAATATATCATCTGGGTCTTTGGATTAAGGCTATGATACAGCAGACATTTTCAACCAGTTTTACAAATGATAGCAATATTTAAAGAACATCGGTCTCAAAAGATGTATTTTTGTAAGAATGAATAAAAATGATGACTATGGGAACTGTCTAGTCCAACTAGCTCTCCATACTTAATCTGAGGCTTTTTAGCAAAATAAGACATTTGTCCTCTTTGTATTTGAGACAGGGGTTTCATTTTACTTCCTACTGAGCTTTCCAGTGTGAATGTTCTGTTGCAGATTGCCGCTCTTATGAAGTGTGTCCTCTATCTCACTGAGGTTTCTTTTCTCAGCTCTCAGGATCAGCTTCTGAGCTTAAACAAAAGCGTTGCTGGGAAGAGGAAATAGCAAACCAGGAAAGTGAATAGCCTCTAAGAATGCCTGCACTTTCTAGAGAGTCTGCAGAACATCAGAATGTTAGCCAGTTCTTATGACTCTTGCTTTTCACTCCTCATTTCTTAGTAATGTCGTCACAAAGTCAGCTATAAAGATGCGAGGGTTGGGCATCTACCTTTCTATTCCCCAAATATCATACTCCAAATATTTCCTCTGCTCCCTGAAACACATCCATTCCACTATCAGTGGCCAGAAAGAATAAAGCACATTCCTTCTACAGATTTAATTTGCTTTTCTCTCATGCTGTTCATTATATTCGTAAATCCCTGGATGTTTCATTAGTTTTCAAAAAAAATTTCTTATAAAACTCCTTCCAAACACATTTAAAGTTTTAGAGACCCTAGCTAGGTTCCGTTCTCATAGTAATTTCTAAACCATGCCAAGGACTTGGGGGCCCTGGATGAATTTCCAATAAGGGGCATCTCAGGCTGTACGTGCTGTCATGCTTTCATTTGTTTGGGGTACCGACGTGAAGGTTGAAAAGTTAAGGTATTTCAACTCTCTTTATCCAGTGGGGAATTGAAGACTGCTTCACCCACAAATCTCTGTGTATCGAGATGAACGCTGGGGAAGCTGTAAATCAGGTTAGTAGGCAGTGCATTGCCTGGCACTTAGTAGGCCATGCTGGTGACCAGACCTGGGCTTGATGTGGGTGGTGTGTAAGGAGAGAGTGTTCGCCTTCCTTCCCTATTTTTCTTCCTTGAAAATTGGCTATTAGTCCCTAAGAAGATTTTTTTTGCATCAGTGGCCAAACTTGACAGTACAGAAGAGATCTAAGTTTTCTGAAGTGATAGAGTGAATTCTTTTCATGCAATTTTTCCAAGAGTCCTTTACCTTGCCACTGGGTATTTTATTTCTGATAACAGACTGAGGAAGACAAACATTTATTTGTTTTTGGTAAGAAGCCCCATTTAGCATGCAAATTTAGTCCTTACACTGATTTATTCATATTTTAATGTCAGGGAACGTGTGAAGGGAGAAGTTAGTTAGTTATAATCCACAACAGAACAACTTCTGCAAAAACCAAAATGGCAGCTGGTTCTGAGATTTCATGAACACATAACAGCCCAAATGCCAAAAGCCAAAAAATTCTATTTAAGCAATTTTTTCCCTCTCTATAGGAACTGAGCCTGTCAGCCGCATAAACACTTGCAATCCTGCACTTCCTAGGATGCATGTGCTATCGAAAAGGGAGGTGTTAATTGCTGTGCTAATTACAACATGATTGCTTTGCACTTGTTTTGCACTTGTAGGTGATTAAATTTTTAACGAAGCATATTACTTGGCACTGTTAGCACAGTTAACACATTTCTCTCTCTCTCTCTCTTTTTTATGCCTTGGGAGATGTCCCACACCGCAGACCCTTCCCTGGCTGTGATGTGCTATTGTGTTTGGAACACGCCTCTGTGTAGGCTGTCGGTAACAGGACTCCAGCTTCCTGCTTGGGAAAGAGCAGCAGCCTATTATAATCCTACCCAGCATGATGGCACTGGCCAGATGCGAACGCAGAACCCACAAAGGTATTAGCTAAAAATTAGGCAGTGCTGCCAATGCCAGTCTCCAGCCTTCATTTAAAAACTACAGCGGCTCCAGCCAGTCAAGTGGCAGTGTCAGAGGGTTTAGCAAGAAGGGAGAGAGATGACAGCAAGTTCCACGTGATTTATTTCTGCTTTACAGCCTGCGTTCCCAGCTGAACTGGAGCATGGGAAACTTGCATCTGTTACATGGGCAGCCCTGGATCTCTTGGCTCCCACTGTGCAGCAGGCTGCAATCCTCAGCGGAGGCTGGATTTTGTGTTTGTGCCTGCAAACCCTCTCTCTCTCTTCCTCCCTAGGCCTGCTTATTCAGAAGTGTCTGGGAAGACAATTCTGGTTCTAAGGGAAGAGCTGGGCGAGTCTGGAGTTCTCCACCAGGGTGTTGGGGACCAGAAAACAAATGTCATGCAGTGAGATTGTCTATAAGGCTGCATGTCAGTGAGCAAACACACACACCGATAAAACCGGGAACGTCAAGCATCCAACTTTTTATGACTCAGCTCTTGTGACTTGGCAGTTTTTTGCAGCAAGGATCCTGGAATGATGGTCTTATGAGAACTGAGTGAACAAAGGAAATAAATGAACCAGACTGCTTGAGAAGAGCCTGTTCATCAGAGGCGTTTTTCCACGGGCAACTCTCCTTGTGTGCTTGTAAGCCCACCCGTGGGCCGAGTAGGGCAAAGTGGCAAAACTCATTCTCAAAGGAACATAAATTCCTCAAAGCCCGAATTAAGATTTAGTTTCTACCCCTGAATAAATGTGTCTCCAGAACATTTTATAAACGTTATCCATCCCGAGGAAACAAATTGTCTCTGTATCACATAGCGTATAGATACCTGTCAGGGGTTCAGCATGGTGGAGAAACACACAAACCAAAGATGAACAGATAAGTCAAAGGAATTACTAAAAAAATATTTGGGCTACTATATACTGTGACATGACCAAGGGGTTGAAAGCAACTTCTGTATTGCTGCTCCCTTGGAAAGGATATTATCTCTTACTATATAAAAATTAATTCCATTTTTAACTGTCACTTTCATGGTGTCCTTCTGTTAAGAAAACCTTTTTCTATTCTAATAACTTATTGGCTGCTTTTTCTTTTTCTCTGCTTTTGACTAATGAGTTTAATTACTTTCATTTGCAGACTCTGCCCTTCTCATCAACTTTTATTTTATTATTATTTTTTGGTCCCACTGCTAGGCTTGTGGGATCTTAATTCCCCTACCAGGGATTGAACCTGGGTCCTCTGCTGTGAAAGCATGGAGCCCTAACCACTGGAACGCCAGGGAAGTCCCTCAACTTTGTAGTTTAGATGTATCTATTGACTGTCTGACTTCACTGGGCTATCCACTATCAAAAATGGATAAGTGGGTGATATTCTTTTCCAAGGTATCTAATCCATACCCCAAAGGGAAAGAGAGAGAATTAGAGACCTGTAAATTTCATACTTTATTATAGATGTGTGTTTCTCATGTGGGGAAAAGCGGTTTGGGGAGATAGAAGTATTATGAACATGTGGGAAATAAAGCCAAATGTCCTGAAAATAACACTCTTAAGTCCACAGTATTGCAACTTAACGTTTGAAAATATTTTGGGGGAGATCAGTGTGTCCAGGATTCTAAGGCCTGAGCATCCATTTTTAGAGTTTTTAGCATCAATCTTTCAGTAACTTTGTTCTTTAAAGCGTCAGGCACCACAAGAGATCACTGACCGGCCGACTTTTCAGAGAATATTTCTCTTTGCTGAGTCCACTTTTTTTTTTTTTTTTTTTTTTTTGTGGTACGCGGGCCTCTCACTGTTGTGGCCTCTCCCGTTGCGGAGCACAGGCTCCGGACGCGCAGGCTCAGCGGCCATGGCTCACGGGTCCAGCCGCTCCGCGGCATGTGGGATCCTCCCGGACCGGGGCACGAACCCGTGTCCCCTGCATCAGCAGGCGGACTCTCAACCACTGCGCCACCAGGGAAGCCCTGCTGAGTCCACTTTCACTGGACTCATCCTTGGTTCTTTCCTCCACCCCGTCCCCCTTCTCTCCCCTGCGTCCACTCAGCTGCCCCTCCTGCTGCCAGGACCACCTGAGAGGCTCCCTCGGGTCGAGACTCCAGGCTGAATGGGGACTCAGCAAAACCGGCCCCATTGCTATGGAAATTTCAAGAATCTGCTGCTTTAGCAACAATCAGAGGTTCTTTTCTTTTCCTCTATTTTTTTTTTTTTGAAGAAAATTAGTTAAAAAAATTTTAGCCCTGTATGTCAATGCTACACCCTCAAACCTTTTTTTTTTTAGTTTTATTTTATTTATTTATTTATGGTACGTGGGCCTCTCACTGCTGTGGCCTCTCCCGTTGCGGAGCACAGGCTCAGGACGCGCAGGCTCAGCGACCATGGCTCACGGGCCCAGCCGCTCTGCGGCATGTGGGATCTTCCCGGACCGGGGCACGAACCCGCGTTGCCTGCATCGGCAGGCGGACTCTCAACCACTGCACCACCAGGGAAGCCCGGGAAGCCCTGATTTTATTTTTGGTGAACATGCTGAACTTCACATTCTCCCTGACTGTTGAGAAGAAGAGGAAATGCACGAGGCTCGATGCATTTGTTTTCTGAGATGATGTGTGAAGACACATACACACACGAGATTTCCCAGAAAACCAGTCCAAGTGTAGGCAGGAAAAGGCGCTCATTCCCTATGTGAATTCAAATGAGTCAATTGTATTTTGTCTCAAGAGAATTGCTTGAAGATACCTAATAGGCACATTGAGTTCATGGATTAGAAGGGTAGAGTACTCAGTGAAACACCAGCCATTCGTCACCAGTGGAATATGGGTGGAATATTGCTTAGGAATTCTTTCCAGTCTAGATAAGGGTTGGGTGGGTGGCAGGACCAGCACACCTACAGCCCATTGGTCCTGGAGAAAGCAGAGTCCTTTATTAACCAATGGAAGGAGAGCCACCCCTTCTGGAAGCCAGTCACAGCAGGTGCAACAGGAGCTGCGTGGGTTGTTGCCTTAGGCTCTCGGAGGGATACAGCTAGAAGGCTCCCTAATGGAAATGTCTGGATGGAATTCTAGTTTTTATCAAGAAGGCTAGATCACAGAGGCTGGTGGCCTTATCACATCAGGGGCAGCCAGTTATTTCACATACCACCAGAGAATCCTTTAAAAACCAGTCACATAGTTACATTGCAATCATATCACTGGGGTCTAAATCAAACTACCATATTATAATCAAGTTGTATCAGAAACCTATCACTGAAGGTCTAAGGTTTCAAATACTTTATGGGATAGCCCAATGACTTAAGAAAGTCTACTTTCACAGTAGCATTCACTCGACTGTGTGTGTCTGCACATGGCAGGTCCCAGGAAGGATGGAAGTTTCCCCAGGAAATTCTAACCAATATGCATGAGAAATTTCTTGTTCATTTCACTTTGACACGGAATTTTCTTCTCATTCAAACATTCATTCATTCACTCAAATATTTGTTGAGTGTCCCCTACTTACCATGCATTATCCTAGAGACTGTGGATATCAGAGTGAATAAAAGATGCAAAATCCTTGCTCTCATGGAACGTATATGGAAGAGTGTGACAATAAACAAATTAGCAAGTGATATACGCAGATGTCAGATATTGATAAGTGCCATGGAGAAAAATAAAGCAAGGAAGGAAGTTAGTTAGCTGCTGAGGTGTCAACTGGTTGGAGGGATGATTTATTAAATCCAGTGGACTTAATTTACTGTTAAATTATGGGATGCCAAGAACCCTGAAGGAGCTCAGGGAAAAAAATCATATGAATATGGCTTGGGGACAGGCATTTGAGCCAAAGGGAACAGAATGTGTGCAAAGACCCTGAGGCAGAAATGCTATTTAGTGTGTTTGAGGAACAGGAGGCTAGTGTGGCTAGAGGGGAATGAGTGAGGGAATAAAGGAAAAAGATGAGACAAGAGAGGCAGAGGGGTCCAGGGCATCCCTCAAAGACCAGCTATACGAAGATAGCCTATAGAGCCACCAGTACCTTCAAGGCACTGCGTACTAGAGGGCTTGTGCTCATTTGTTTGTTTGATTGAATGGGGTGTTTAAAAGTGTGAACTAATTAAGGGAGAAGGGCAGTGTTTTGGGAGCTGCTGGTTAGAGACGGTAGAGGGAAATCTAAGAGAAAGTGTCACTTGTTCTGTTGAAAATGCAGGAGAATTCTGGTGGGTTTGAAATTATACATACTGGTGGGAGAGAGTCATCGGAAAAATAGACATTGAACAACATGATTTCAATTTGGCTTTAGAAGATAGCACTTAATTTTTAGGAAGAACTTCTTAATTAGGTTTCATTCAATCTGTTAAAATATGTTAGTATTTTCCAATGGTACATAAACTCAAGGTGGCAGGAAATAGCCCAGAAGCTTGGGACAGGAGGGGGAAATCTTATGGCAGATAATCCCTAAGTAGATAAATGAGAGGCGTCGGTAATAGCAGTGGGGATTTCCTTAGGCCCCTTTCCTGTGTTTTCATGACATCAATGGGAGACCTGCTCTTCAATTCTCCTTTCTACGGTCAAAAATGATCTCATAGCACACTGATACTTGAACAGATTAATTCAATTTAGGCAAACGCTGTTTTCATTATCAGGAAATAAAGTTGATGTGTTCTAAACAAGGAATCCTAGTTATATTTAAACTCATCTATAAATTAGATATTTCCATGTGGCTGTCACACTCATTTGATTTTTAAGTATTTTCTGCCAGGAAAAGCAAATAAAATCCATCCCTCATCATTTTGGCCTATAAGATTTTTCTGAAGCATTTTACATGTGCTCTCCACTTGGTTCTTTGTAGAACCTCCCTCTGTGCTGTTTGTAGATCACCCTTATCAAATACTAGTCCTACAGAAAACTCTGCTTGCACCGGAAAGACTCAACACATGTGAGCTTCCTCTGATACCTAGAAGGACTCTGGCTACCTGGTTGGATTGCATTTCCTCACTGGTCTGGTTGCTTGGCCTCAGTCCTGCTCAGAATTCCTGTCCAGGTGAAGACAAGGGGCCAGCTACCACCACAACTAGATTGGCTCTTATCTCAGCACTGGCTCACAGACTAACAATACTGGAGCTGGTTCATCTCCGTGAAAAAGAACTGAAGAATTTACCCAGAAAGCACGGGTACTGTCATCAGATTATGGAAAACAATACAAATATGAGAAGGTGTGAAATAGACAAAAAGCAGGGTCGCATGTGATGTTGACTTATTTTTGTTGTATAGGCAGCAAACGTTGACTGCTACAAGAGAGGGATAGGGTATACGAGACAAGCATTGGCAGGAAGACAATCAGAGTCCAACATACGAATTGGACTGAGAAGGCAGATAAAGGCTGCAGAAATAGAAAATCTCCAAATAACACTAATGTAACATAGAGTGGAATGTCAATATCTGAGGTGGTCTAGTTTGTGTCGTAAATATCCGTTATATCCAAATTCAGTGAAACTTGGTTTGTGGTAAGAACCATCACTTTATTTGACTTCTTTATTTTGCTTTAGTGCTCTCATCAGTACCAGATGGTTACTTCATTTTGGGGGCCATTTTTCACCAAGAAACACAACTTGCTACAGAGAGTAAGAACTTGAGTTCTGGCTTAGACCTGGGTTGAAGTGCTAGCTCCTCCACTGACTAACTGGGTGACCTTGAGCAGATTACCTAATTTATCCATGCCTCATTTTCCTTCTCCTTGAAATGAAATGCTTCCCATGGAACTCTTAGTCCAAACTGCTTGGTGCACAGTAAACATTCAAAGGTGGCTATTGCTATGGCTATTTCTGAGAACTGCTGTGTGGAAGACAATTAGTGGAGAAGAACACATTGAGATTTCTAGGCTGGGTGGTTGGATAGACTCAGTCACTGATGAGCTAATGGGTATTATCCACACACCTGTGGTTAGAAGTTGTGGCTTAGAAAAATTACAAATGATCATAAATGAGGAACCACCAGCGTCATGCACAATGATTTGAAACCTTACTTGTCAAAATCTGCCAGTGGCAAAGGTCTATGATACTTTCTTCTCCTCCGTCCCTTGGAAAGAACAGCTGGACACCAGGCTGCATGTGCTCGTAAACAATTATTAAATTACCCTGTAAACTTGTCTTCTCCAAGCAGTATGGACTTGGTTCTTCTAACGTTTTCTGAGCATGGTTTTGATTTTCCATCCTTTAATCATCTCTGTGGCTCTTTTGTGAACCTCCTCCAAGTTCTCCGTGTCCTTCAATTTGCTCTGGAGCACTTAATTGCTCCAAGTTCTCAGCTAAAAGTTTTCACAGCATAGAGTATAACTATACCATTTCTAGATGCCCTGCTGTATTCATGCACACAGGTCTTCCTTCTTCTAAAATTTGCTCTTATGCCATGGAATTATAATAACACCCTACTTCTGTACAACAAAGTCTTTTCAAAGGACTTTCTTACCTGTAGTTTCCTTTGATCTACATTTCAGCCTAGTGAGCTAGGTATAATCATTTCCCCTTTTCAGATGAGGAAACTAGATTCAGAAGGATTTGGAGGCTTTCCGGAGGTCACAGAGGCAGTAATGTTATGGCTGGGACTGGGTCTTAGGACTCTGGTCACTAATCCCAATGTTCTTTCCACCGCATCCAGGCTCATGCCCATAAACAATTTGTAAAGTACACGGTCATCTAAATAATTTTCTGCTCTACTTCCCGTGAGCTCTTTTTTCCTCTGTAGTTGGGTTGGTTTGATTAATTTCTCCACCAAAACCAAATTCCATCATCCTTCTGTTTGACTCACGGATCCTTCAGTACTTTGACTGCTGTGTGCTGGGGTTGAGTGGTCAGTTGGTGAGAGTAGCTCCCTGCTGATGTGTCCCATGAGTAAGGGCTTTCTAGAGGGGCTTATGGAGATACTGAATTTCTCTTCAGCACTATTTCAAAGTTACTGATCTAGAGTTTTACTCCTAATGATCCATGTTGCCACGAGACCCTTTGATCTATAGGGTTCTTCGTTTACTGTTTCCATTAAAAAGGATTTATTTATTTTTTTGTGGCCAGGGGTGGGGAGAAGGGGATTCCAAACCCTTCCCAGTGCACTGCCCTCTTGTAAGTCCAGGGTGCCTGGAGCACTTCCTGGGCAAGGATGCCTTCTCACGTATGGGACCAAATTTCTGCAGAGGATGAATCCGTCAGGTTCAAGGTCAAGGCCCACCTCTTAATGTTCATGTAGATTGTTTTCCCACCCTCGAGGAGTGATAGATACTGAATGCTAAATACAAACTAACTACTAAAGAGGTAAGCACAATTCATGATTCTGGACCTAGAAATCCTTCTGATTTACATTCCATCATTGAGGAAGGATTTAAAAAAAGCTTACTCACCTGTATGTTGGGTATTTAAAAAATAAACTCACTGACTCTTTGACTGAATTAATGAGTCAATTAAACTGTTTTAAATGTACTCCCACACCCATTTGCAGCAACAGTTAAAGAGGATCTTTTTAAATAAAAATGCTGAGGCAGGGCAATTGACAATAAAGATTAGAGAAAGAGAATGGTAACATCTCACAGTGTTTCCCAGCCATGGCTGCACATGAGAATCGGCTAGATGGGGGATGGAGGTGTAATAAACAATCCGATTTCCCCAGCGCCTGCCATTCTGATTTAATTGGTTGAGTTGGAGCCCTGCATCACTTTTATTAAAAGTTCCTCAGATGACTTAAAGTAGCCATGGTTGAGATGCAATAATAAAGGAAAGAGAGGAGACTGGACCCTGAGGATCACTGCAGGCAAATGCCTCCTGTTACCTGGCTTGGGTTTGCCTTGATGCTGGGAACCATTAGAAGGCCTAGGACTGTATCTGACAGGGGTGGAAAGTGTAGGAATGCTCCCTGTCACTAGGAACCTTGGATCGGATGACCTCGCCACATCTCCTAGTGCCACGTGATCCCGCTGGACTTCTCTGTTGCCCAGCAGACCTGGGGTGGGAGAGCCCCTGGGTCTAGTGCCAACTGATTTCTAGTATCCTCTGGGAAGCTTTTCCTAAATGAACTTGATCATAAGAATTTCCTGGGTTGCTTGTTAAATATAAATATTCCTAAACTCTTACCCAGGAGAATCTGATTCATGAGTTCTGGAATGGGGCACTGGTCTATGGGTCAGTCTTAGGGCAGGCAAGTTTAGGAAATTTGGAATACAGGAGATTCAGTTGAGGAGCTCATTGGAAATACGGATTTCCCGAGACCACCCAAAATCAGATTGAATAGGCCTAGATTGAGGGCCAGGAATCTTCATTTTAACCATTTTCCTGTACTCCTCAAGTGGGTCTCATGCAGGTGATTCTTTGTTCAGTTTTAGAAATGCTATGTTTTAAGGGTTTACTATGTGCCTGATCCTGTCCAAGCTGTTCTAAGCCTTTGAGCACACTTACTCCCTGGCTCAGGCTTCTGTCCTTTCAGGCATGTCCAGGACCCATGCTGTCCCTTGGTGCCCAGTTGGCGTTGGGTGTCCCTGATAACCACGTTCTCAGCCTCCTTCGTCTTCTTATTGTCACACGTCGCCAAGGTGCCCTTAGTTCTCATGACCAAACCTGACAACATTATGTACCTCTTCTAGACAGTTGAGGCAAAAAGGAAATTACGTTCATATATAGATCTTATAGTTTAAAAAATGGTACCATGTTGATTCTCTTGAAGTGAACATTGTTCCTCTCTAACATTATATTCAAAAGGTAAATTTACTATGTGGATTCAGGATTAAAGGACACTAGTAACATAATGTCTTCAAGACTGGTTTTCTAGAAGCTGAAGAAATGTATACGATGGGGTTTTATACATCAACCCTTAAGAGAGGGTGGTGGTACAATAGTGATTCACAATAAAGCCATAACAGTCAAGATATGTTAGGCCACACATATCATGTAATCCAGTTCTAAATGGGTTTAAAGACATTTAGTGACTCAAGAAATTGAAAAGTCCAACATTCTAGTAAGTTTCAGGAGTGCTTTGATCAGCTCCTCGGCTCTGTCTCTCCGAGCTCACTTTGCTTTGCTCTTCTCTGGTGGTTGGTTTCATTCTCAGTTTGGATTTTCTCAGAGTAGGAATGGTTGCAGCAGCTCCTGGCTTTCCATGTCCAAGTCACGCCTTCCCAGAGGAAGAGAGAATTCCTCATCCTTCAACCTTTAAACAAAATCCTGGGGATCCCTATGATTAACTTAGCTTCAGGTTCATCTCTGAACCAATAATTAAACTGACTGGCACAGGGAAACCAGGGTCCACCCTGGAGATGGGGTAGAGTGATAATCTTCATGACTGAAATTGGGATGACGCGGAACAGATGCTTGGAAGGAAACCAACAGTGTCCGTTACAAAAGCAATCTATTTTATTCTACTATAACTGAGTATAAATAAGACTTTGTTTTCTGGGTGTGTTGGCTTCTATTTTTCTACTTTAATAGAGGATGAGGAGTGCCTTAGAATGGGGTCAAAATTATCTCTCTAAATGCCTGAACTAAAAGTAATTGGTTGAGACCTCCACTTTTCATGTCACAGCATGGAAGACCAGCCAGTTCCAACAGAGTGGCTGAACCAGTTGTGTATAGAAGCTCTGGCTCCTTCAGTCTTATGGGCCTAATCATAATAATTGCTACCATCTCTTACTATTATGCTAATTATTTTCCACAATTTATCCTATTGACTTTTCACAGGGTAGATAAGTAATGGAGGCTCAACGGAATTAAGAAACTTGCCCAAGGTCACACAGCTGGTGAAAGCCTGGGCAAGACTGGTCTGGGACCCAGGTATACCTGCCTCCAGGAAAGAGAAGTCCATGTTCTTCCCTTTCTGTGCTCCTCTTAGGAAGCTGTAAAACAGGATATAGGAAGAATTATTCATCCTGCTTGCTACCTGATCACCTATTTCCTTGTCTCTGGAGGAGAAAAAAAAAACACACATCAGTTTCTTGTGGATTCAGCAAATGATGAGCATTTACACATTTACAATTTAAGGAATTTTCATATAAAAAATAATAAAATATTAAAATGTTGAAGCAGTAGCAATGTTCTTAAGAGCCCAAGTCTGGAAACCGACAAGAGTGTCTTGATAGCTATACAAAATGATGTTAACAGGCTGCTTCTCCACATTGTCTTCAGAGAAAGTAGACACAAAAACAACACAACTGTAGTGGAGTTTTGAACACAACTTTGTTCACTTGTTTGTTTTTAACATAGAAAGTGGGAGATGCTGGGCAAAGAAATGGTCAAGTAACAAGAGCAGCTGACAAGTTTATGTAATTAGCAAGAGTGGGGTGTTAGTTATACATAAACAGGCTGGATGCAAAACCCTGGGGTTGGTCACCCCTTTGAGGAACCCCACTGACTCACCCCCTTTTCAGTGGGAAAATCCCGCCAGCCTGGGGTGCATGAATCCTCTCCCATGTCACATCGGCCCTCCTCCCTCCCCCTGCAAGTTTGCATTTCCTAGATTGTGGTACAGAAAATGTGATGAGCCAATTTAGCCTAATCGATTTGCAACTACTAATGGCTTTCAGTAGAGTGATTGGGGGAGAAAAGGCCTAATTCTCATTACCTTTTGAATGTGATATCTGCTTCTTAATGACTTGAGAGTTAAAAAAAAAAAAAAAAAGAGTCTGCTTTATCTGTTTATTGAAGACTTTTCTTGTCAAAGATTTCTCTCCCCAAGGAAAATGAGCTTTTTGCGGGGGAGTGGAAGAGGAATGGGAGATCATTCTGGCATTTTGTGTTTCCAGAATGCCTGGGGTGGTAAAGGAAGAGTGTGAGGAACAGCCTTGGAGCATCTGGGCATCTTCCAGAGAAGGGAACCAGCTTGCAGATGGGCTGAGTGACTTCTAATTGCCACTAAAGCTGGAGAAAAGGAGGCGCTTTCTGTCTTCTTCAATAAGTTATCTACTTTGTACAATATTTTTCCAGCAACAGTAGAACTTACCAAACGAATAAATTAATGTGTTGTTACCAGGCTGAGACATGGAGAAGCCAAGAAGCTGGGGCTGTGGCAGAGAGCACACAGGACATGATTTCAATGAGCCAGGAAACAGAGCTCTCATTTCAGAACATTGAGTCCTAGGAACTCCATTGGCCATTGGTGAAGGGGCCATGTTTGGGGGCCAGGTAATGTTGTGAAGACATTGTATCAGCACTTCGTATAATATGGCTATTGCATAATTTTTATAAAGTAAAAGTCAAGTTCTTAAATATTAAAAGAGTGTGGGTGGGAATTCCCTGGTGGTCTAATGGTTAGGATTCTGTGCTCACTGCCCAGGGCACAGGTTTGATCCCTGGCCGAGGAACTAAGATCCTGCATGCTGTGGGGCGTGGCCAACCCCCCCCAAACAAACAAACAAACAAAACAAAACAAACAAAACAAAACAAAACCAAAAAACAGAAAAACTCTAAAAAACAAAAAACCAGTATGGGCAAAATTACCTACAATATGTAGAGTTTCGAAAATGATCTTGAGTACTTGGCCTTATTTGAAAATGCTTGCAAAGGCCCTAGGGTTTCCTTAAGACATTAAAAAAAAAAAGCAAAATCGAAAACTAATTTTATCATCTGTAGCACACTATTGTAAATTTGGCCTAAAATGTAGATTTCATAAAGCTTGGAAGCAACAGCCAAATCCCAAGCTAAATCCCTTGGGTCATTCACTTTCCCTAGAAAAGAAGTGAGGCTAAATCTCCAGCTTAAGGCAGGAGTCTTCACCACACCCTTCAGATTAAGCTGGAGTCAGCTAGCAAGGAGAGGTGTGACTCAGTGACTCAGACTCAAAGAGAAGAGGCTGTGCTTGACTGTCTGGGCTCTGAGCCAAGGCCTCTGCCAACAGCCTTCTTGGCACTGGCCACACCTGTGTCACAGCCTCATGGCCACTCAGAGAGGCTCTGAGACTTCTTGCCTGCTGTCCGTGCCAAACCATGGCTGGTAGAGTTTTTTCTTCTGACATTTAATTTTGTCCATTGTGAAAGGGATATACACAGTCATGCCTTGGTCTCCGTGGGGGATTGGTTCCAGGACCACCCCGCTGATCCAAAATCTGCAGCAGCTCAAGTCCCTTCCAATCGGCCCTCCATATCTGCAGGTTCCACATCAGCTGATATGGAGGATCAACTGTGTACAACTTTAAAGAATTAGTTTCATTCATTCTTTTCTTTCTTAGTTGAAATATAGTTGACCCAATATTACACTAGTTTCAGGTGTACAACATAGCAATTCAATATTTTTATATATTATGCATCATACCCAGTTATTACAATCTGATTGATTATTTTCCCTGTGCTGTACTTACATCCCCATGAGTTACTTATTTTATAACTGGTACTTTGTACCCCTTAATCCCCTTCCCCTCCAGGCCCCTCCCTTTTGCAACTACTAGTTTGTTCTCTGTATCTGAGAGTCTGCTTCTGTTTCATTTGTTCTTCTTTTTTTTAGATTCCACGTATAAGTGAAAACAAGGGATATTTGACTTTCTCTTTCTGACTTATTTCACTTAGCAGAATACTTTCTAGGCCCATTCATGTTATCTCATTCGTTCTTAATTGCCCTTTGGAAGTGGTGGTGAGAATAGGAAGTATAGACAATCTCGTATAGCAGCTTGGACACACTTTTTAGCCTCAAAAAGGCTTGGCTTAATTCATGGCTTATTAGCTGTGTGATCTTAGGGAAGTCACTTAACTTCTCTGTGTCACTGATCCCCTGTGTATAAAATTGAAGGCTTGTACCAGATGGATTCCAAGTTCCCCTCTAGCTCTAAAAAGATCCTGATCCCAAACCAACGGAAGATACGTTTTAGCCTGACACAGGTCTGCCTATTCCTGTTTCAATGAAAGATCTAGTTTTGCATTCATAAGTGTAAGAAACGTTGTCTGTGCAGGAGGGAAAGATGTGGGGAAGTAGGGGTTCCAGTCTTCAAGACTGGAGAACATGAGGGACTTGTTAGAAAAAATGGGTTTCATACATTTTAATTTTTTCTTTTTAACATCTTTTTAAAAAAATTTAAGCCAATAAATTCTATAACTTTGATGTAATTGACAAATTTCTTTTTTTTAAACATCTTTATTGGAGTATAATTGCTTTACATTGTTGTGTTAGTTTCTGCTGTATAACGAAGTGAATCAGCTACACGTATACATATATCCCCATAATTTTTTTGAATTCCTAGGAACACTAAGTTTTTAACCGATCTTTCTTGAAGGTTCACTTTTGTCTTACAGAATCAATAATCTTAACTTCCTTTTTCTATCAATCCCATATAGAAATCCAGAATTTCAAAACTCACAGATGAAGTTATTTCTAATTTCACTTCTTATTTACTAAACTGTGTTTTTCACATCCACATTCTCACATCCCTTTCCTCCTTCTCTCGTCCCTCGATCAACATTTGAATGGTTAGAAACCACAGATTTAAGTATATTTTCTCTTATGCACCTCTGTGATTGTCTCCCCACTACTCACTTGGGTATTACAAGTAAGTAAGTTACAATCTGAACCTAAAAATCAGTTCATAATACTCGGACATTTATGCACTTCTAATTTACAGACATTTTACTTTATATTTGGCCTATCGTAATTGACCAACACCAGAACCATTTAGTTTCCCGGGGAGTTTAGGGAAACTCTGCCTTCGCTGTAGCCAATTTATATGAGCTTGAGATGAATTTACATACACCTGAGGTCTTACATGAATGCAGCATTTGGGGAAATTACAGACCATCACAGACTTAAAAAGAAAAACATAAATAGCCCATAGAACCTTGAGAACGAGTTCAGGTACCAGGCAGTTTCACCAAGTTCTTGCCAGTATTTGTGTCAATGCAGAGCAATGTGCCTTAGGAACATTTGTTCTGAATGACTGGTATTTCTGAAAGCAGATGCTATTGTAAAAATGCAGCTTAGGATAACTCCATTTATTTATCAATGCTTTCATGCAAAACAAATATTCAGTTAAAGATGGCATGCTTTGGGCTTCTTATTAGATCACAGAGGTACAAATATCACAGGGCTTTTGTGTGTTTGTATGATGTGAACCAGCCAAGTTCTTTCCTCTGACCCTTAATTTTTAATATAAGCTTGTGTAAAGAAGCATACTATTTCTCTCCACTGTTCTTACTCAATAACTGTTCTTGGGTTTGCATTCTTTGAATAAGTAGTAGGTTTACAGATCAAATAAAAATTCAGAGACAAAAATAACCCACCAACCTTTCAAGATCCTGCTCTATACCATTGATGACGAGGAATGCTCGTTCCCATCTGAGCTGCAGGACTGGGGATTGACAGGAACTATTCTGATGGTATAAACTCAGCCCAGCAGCTTCCCTGTCCAAGATTCATTCCACTTTACAGTCCAGAAAGCTCTTTTTTAATAATGGAAGTGTTTGACTCCTAGGCTGGGGTTTCAGCATTTAAAAAATATAATGGTTTGCATACTGTGCAGTGATTTGTAAAATGTGAATGTCGGCAAAAGCGGTGGTTACCCAGCATAACATTATCTTATTTTTAGTTACACAGCCAGTAAAACAGTTGGAGGTCTAAAATCATGGCCTAGCGCTAAATGCATTACTACATTTTACCCATGCAGTAAGGGCCTGTCCTTTCAGTGAGACGATAGGAGAAAGTGGAGTGATTACTGGAAAATTAACACTTTCAATTTTAATAGAGAAGCAAAGCCTACATAAAAACATCGGGGGCTTCCCTGGTGGCGCAGTGGTTGGGAGTCCGCCTGCCGATGCAGGGGACACGGGTTCGTGCCCCGGTCTGGGAAGATCCCACATGCCGCGGAGCGGCTGGGCCCGTGAGCCATGGCCACTGAGCCTGTGCTCCGGAGCCTGTGCTCCGCAGGGGGAGAGGCCACAACAGTGAGAGGCCCGTCTACCGCAAAAAAAAAAAAACAAAAAACAAAAAAAAAACATCGGGATTAGAATCTATGCCAGTTAGATATTGTACAGCAGATGATGTGCATCTAAGCCACACTAATATACAACTGCATTTTATAATCAAAAGAACCCTTACTCGTTAGTCAAGGGATAATATCTACCCACGTTGATGAAAGGAGTAACCAGCAAAATATTTTACTTTATAGCTTCTTAACATGGTGAATAGAATCTTCTTGGCAATAATGACAAGATATAATTGGCACTCAGAGAGCTGTGCTTGTTTTTGTTTCCTTCGTAAAAGCATGAAATTGTCTGTAACATTCCATCCCCTTTATCTTTAAAACCAACCTTTTCAGCTAGGTCAGTGATTTTCCTACAGCAAACTCAGAAAATATTAGGTTCCATCGTATGAAATTGCTGACATTGACTCATTTGCCCACAAAAGAATGGCAATTTCATACAGTCTGACCCAAAGTGTTTTGTAAAAATGTGCACACAGAAACACAAGCAGGGGAGGGGGAAGGGTAAGCTGGGACAAAGTGAGAGAGTGGCATGGACATATATACACTACCAAACGTAAAATAGATAGCTAGTGGGAAGCAGCCGCATAGCACAGGGAGATCAGCTCAGTGCTTTGTGTCCACCTAGAGGGGTGGGATAGGGAGGGTGGGAGGGAGGGAGACGCAAGAGGGAAGAGATATGGGAACATATGTATAACTGATTCACTTTGTTATAAAGCAGAAACTAACACACCATTGTAAAGCAATTATACTCCAATAAAGATGTTTAAAAAAAAACTTTATTGCTAAAAAATGCTAACCATCATCTTAACCTTTAACAAGTCGTAATACTTTTGCTCGTTGAGGATCTTGCCTCGATGTTGACGGCTGCTGACTGATCAGGGTAGTGGTTGCTGAAGGTTGGGATGGCTGTGGCCATTTATTAAAATAAGAAAAAATGAAAATAAAAAGAAACACAAGCACACATATATTTGGTGCTGATATATTTATTTGTTATAAAAATTGTGGATTTTGAAAGTAAATGTTTCCTGATTATTTTCCCCTACTGATCTTTCTTTGGTGGTCGTGTCTAACATTTGACTGTGGGAAATGGTGGTTAACCCTTCCCCACATGCCCTGTCTGCCATGCTCCCAAGCCACACTGTAATGCAGCAATTACCAATAAAACATGTTGCTATTTGTTATAGTAAAATGGGAAGAAAAGTATCTTTGCTACGTTTATTGATCTAAATGAAAACTTGCAAAAACAATCTCTTGACAAGTCCCCTAGACCCCTCTCCACTGTTCTTACAACCTGATTCAGCCATTTAATTTAAATTCTTATTTAATCATTTCTTATAAGGAAATAAATGAGGTGCTGGTGCGTCTGTTTCCTTCAGCCACTGGCTTTCCTGCCACACTTAAGGCCTTGTCAGCACCTGGAGGGGCTCCAACTCCAAAATCTTAAATCCAGTCATCCCCTTTGATCGAAAACTTTGATCATTACCACTCAATCACTTTCTTGAAAGTCTTCTTTGAATCTGAAAAAGAATGGATATATGTATATGTATAACTGAATCACTTTGCTGTACACCTGAAACTAACGCAGCATTGTAAATCAACTATACTCCAATATAAAATAAAAATTAAATTAAAAAAGTCTTCTTTGAGATGTTCAGAGCCTTGACTCCACTTCTTTCATTCCTCATCATTTTTGCTATTATAAAAAATATCATTTAAAAATTGTATTTCCTAATTATTTGCTGCTAGTATACAAAAACGCAGTGAACATTTTTAGTTACGTGGTATTCAGCAACTTGGCTAAATGTTAATGCCAGTAATTCGCATGGGGATCTTATGGGGTTTATGATGAAGAAAAATAGTGATTTTTTCCCCAATTTATTATATTCCTTTTGAAACTTTTCTTGTTTTACTTTCTTGCTGTACTGGTTAGGCACCCCAGTACAGTGGGGAGTAAAAGAGGTCATGGGTGTCTTTTTTTTTTCTGATTTTAAAGCCAATGCTTTCAACATTTCACTATTAGGTATGATATTTATATTAGTTTGGTTAAAGTCTCCTTATGAGCTTAAAGATGTTCCTGTCAAGTTTTAGTCTGCTAAATGTTTTTTTTTTAGAATGTTCTTTTCCCATATAAATGTTGAGAAAAGCAAATTTCAAAGAAAAAAAAAGCTTCTTTCTTATAATCTTTTTAAGTGGAGTCTTAAATTAATAAATATTCTAACAAGAAACCAATTTTGCATTCCAGGGCTAACCTCAACTTGGTCTTTTAATTATATTATTAGATTTGTTTTGCTAATATCTTGTTTAGGTTTTGCATCTATGTTCATGGGTGAGAGTTGCCTGTAACGCTCCTTTCTTATAGGTTGATACTGTTGGTATTGAAGCAAGCATCCATCACAAAATGAAATGCATCATGTTCCTATGTTTTTCTCTTTTCTGGCAGTTTGGATAAGATTGGAATAAGTTCTTTAAAAGTTTGCTGAACTTGCCTTGACCAAGTTGTTTTTGTGAGAAAATTTAGATTACGTTAATGGTCAGAGAAATAATTTGGCTTTTCTAGTTCTTTCCAAGTTAGTTTTCATGAGTTAAATTTCTTTCTGTGAATGTCTCCAGTTCACCTAATTTTTGGAAATTTATTGGCTTTTTGTTCATAATCTTATATTTTTGGAATTTTGTAGTATCTGTATATTCACTCCAATAACGCTTCGTTATATATTTTCTCTTTTCTCTTGATTAATCTTACAAGAGGTTGTCAATTTAACTAGTCTTAACCAAGAGCAACTTTTGGCTTTATTGATTTCTAGTGTACGTCCTTTTCTTTTTGATTTCTGCTCTTTATATTTTGCTTTCCTTCTGCTTTCTTTAGTTTGCTTTTCTTGTTTTTTATCTGACTTCTTAAGATGGATGTTTTGTATATTTTCAGCCTTATTTTAATATAAGCAATGAAAGCTAAAAACATGACTCTAAGTAACATTTCAGTTGCATTCCATGTTTTAATATGTGTATTTTCATTATCTGTCCATTTTAGCTTTCTTCTAATTTTCATTATAATTTCTTTTTTTGTTTTTTTACTCACAAGTTGTTTGGGAGCATGACTTAAATTTCCAAATCAATGTTTTTTGCTTAGCTTTCTGTTTGTTATTAATTTTCAACCTAATATTGTTACGAAAGAACCTGACCATATGATACCTTCTTTGAAATGCGTTAAGACTTGTTTTATGTCTAACACATTGTTCATTCCAAATATATCCCGGTTATCTTAAAATGAATATATATTCAATTTGGGGGTAGTACATAAATCCGAACTTGTTAATTGGATTGTGAAAAGCTCTTATATTTTTACTATTTGTTAGATATTTGCTTCATCTAACAATTATTGATAGGGTTGTGTTAAAATATTCTACAAAGATGGTTGATTTGTAAATATGCCCTTATAGTTTCATCAATACTTTTTCTTCTTTAATGTTAACTATATTTTTAGGGTCTTTTATTAAGTATGTAAAAGTTAAAAATTATTATATATACTTTTGTGTGTGAATTGAAGTGTTTATCAATATAGAACGACCTGTTATCTTTATGAATACATTTCTTTAAAGTATTTTTATTGCTGCGGTTCTATATTAATATAGCTAGCTACGTTTTCTTTTGGTGTGTTTCCCACCTTTTTACTTTCAACTTTTTTGTGTCCTTATGCTTTAAGTATGTCTCTTATCAACAGCTAAAAGCTAGGTATATATTTTTATCCAGGCTGTCACACTTTGAATGTGTTGGGATTTATTTCTGCTACTTTATGTTCTCTATTTGCCATACATTTCCACGTTCCTTTTTCCATCTCTTGCCTTCTTCGGGATTGATTTGTTTTTCACATTCTATTGTTTTCCCTCTACTAGTTTGACAGTAATAAATTATAATTTTAGTCTTGGTTCCTCTAGACTTTTAAAAGGCTTATTTAATAAGTTAATCAGTACTTTTACCCTCCTTGTCAATAGTGCCAGTAATCTGATCACCGTCTTCCTACCCATGTGCTATTTTAATTCTTTATTTTTAACATTACAAATTAGATATTTACAAATGAGACCCTTTTTGCTTCATACAGTCAATGTTTGTTTTGATTTCATTAAATGTTAACCACTTTCTTTGCTCAGCATGACTTTCTGTGGCTCATCTTTATTTTGTATTTTCTTTTTCCTTCTGAAGTTCTTCTGTAGTGTATTGATTTATTTCCTTTAGTAAACAGTTTTTGATTATAAAGTTTCTTTTTTTTTTTTCTTCTTTTTTTGTCCAGAAACACCTGTATTTTGGCTTGGCTCTAAATATAATGTACAGAGGCTTTACAATTTTAGATTGGCAGTTATTATTATTTTCTTTTTCTTAGCACTTTGAAGACACTAGTCTACTGTTTTCCAGCTTCCATTGTATATTGTCTGTGCAGTAATTGTTCTTTTTAATGTACACATTCTTTTCTCTCTTTGGCTTCTTCTGAGATCTTCTCTTTTGCTTTGTTATTCTGTGGTTTTATTGTACTGGGATAGCGGCAGATTTCTTTTTATTTATTCTACTTAGAATTCATTTAAATGCCTGAATCTGAGTCTTGTTGTCCGTCAGATCTGGAAAATTTTCAGTGATTTTGTGTCCAAATATTGCTTCTCCCTCATTCTCTTATACTTTTGTGGAGCTCAGATTAGATGTGCATTAGACGTTCTCCAGCCTATATTCTTGTCACTTTACCCACCTCCAGCTAGATGTCTTTCTGTTTTGCACCTGGGTAATAATTTTAACTCTATCTTGAATCCACTTTGCTGGTGTGTCTAATCTATTTAATCCATCTATTGTATTTTTAAAATTTCAATTATTGTCACTTACATTTCTACAAATTCTGTTTAGTGCTTTTTCAAAACTGCTTGGTCATTTTATAGTTTTTGTTTTAATCATAATTTCAATGCTCATTTCTATTTCTTTAAACATATAATGAAACATTTGTAAACCACCACACATTTCTCTAAATGCATATATTTTCTAATTATATCGACAACTGAAGTCTTTCCGGGTCTGTCTGCCACCTGCATGCACTTTTGCTCAGGGTTTCTTGTTTTCTCATGTTTTAATGATTTTTGAACGTAAGATCATGTTCAGTGGAATTTTATCTATGAAAATTTAAAGCAATCTGGATGAAGTAGCATTTCTTCAGAGAGGAATTCATTTCTGTCAGGAACCAGGGGACACTGTCAACCTATGGCCCTTGTAAAATAACTTCTTGGCTGGGGGATTTTTTTGGACCACCATTTTTATGCGGAGATCTCCTATCAGTTTCACCTGCTTAGGCAGGTCCTGTGTTTTATCTGTTGCTCCTCACACCTCTTATGGCTCCTCAAATGAAAGCTCAAGGTCAACCAAGAGCACTAGATGCTCCAAAGACAGCCAACAGCTAAAATCAACGTTATTCCTTAAGTGATCACTTTCCTTCCGGCGTTTCTAGGATTATCTGTTCTTCTGGTTTTACTCCTACCTCAACTTAAGCCGCATTGCTTGTTCCTTCTCATCTTCTTTATTCTTTGGAGTTCCCTAAGGCTGGTCTTAGAATTCTTTTCTATCTAAATGTGCTCCTTTGATTACCTCATCTAGCCTCATAGGTCTAAGTCCATTAATATACTGATCAGCCTCCATTTATATCTCCAGCCTAGGTCTATATCCCACTGCCTACTTGACTTTTCCACTTGGATGCCCAATAGATATCTCAAACCGAGTGTCAGATCTTTGCCCTTAGACTGATTTCTTCTACAATTTTCCTTCTTATAATTAACAGCATCCATTCCTTCTAGTTCTTCTAATTCAGAGGAATCATTGACTCCCTGTTTTCCACCCCACATTGAATCTGTAAAAAAATCTTGTCAGTTTTGTCTTCAAAATATATCTAGAATCTGATCATTTCCTATTACCTCCATGGCTATCAGTCTAATCCATGCCACTATCATCTCTTGTCTGAATTCTTTCAATAATCCTAAAGGCTCTGCCTGTCTCTGTCATTGGCCCCCTTCAGTCTATTCTCAACCCAGCAGCCAGGGTGGTCCTGTTAAGATGTAATTCAGGTCATGTCACCCCTTTGCTTGCAGTCCTTCAGAGTAAAAACCAAAGTCTTCCCAGTGGTCTAGAGGCCTTACAATCTGGTTCCCATTACTTCTCTGACCTCATTTCCCACTGCTGTTCCCAGCATCCCCTCTGCTTCCAGCCACACTGGTGTCTCAGCCCTTCCATGAACATAGCAGGCACACTCCTTCTGGGCTTTTACACTCAGTGTTTCCTCCACCAGGAGCGGTCTTCCCCCGGCCTCTGCAGAGTTCACTCCTGGCCTCCTTCAGGTGTCTACTGCCATGTCTCAGTCTCAGTGCATCAGGAGTCTACTGCCATGTTGCGGTCTCAGTGCATCAGGAGTCTACTGCCATGTCACGGTCTCAGTGCATCAGGAGTCTACTGCAATGTCACAGTCTCATTGATGTATTTTTGGGCCACTATTTTTCAGAGAATGGCTTCTCCCTCCAACACTCTCTTATCTCTTTCCTACTTTATTGTTCTCCATAGCCCTCATCTTCTAACATATTTATTTTGTGTAAGGTCTGGCACTCCCATTAGAATGGAAGCTTCCTCAGGCAGGGAATCTTGTCTTTCTGGTTCATTGATGTATGCTCAGAACCCAGGACCGTGCTTGTCATTTACCAGGAATTCAAAAAATAGTTGTTAAGTAAATGGATGAATAAATGAAATAATCAGCCCCTGGAGGAAGATAGAAAAATTCAGAAAATAGAACATGAGTTGATAATTAAAAGGGCTCAAATATTTCTTTCTTTGTATGGAAGAAGGAGAAGAAGAAAGAGGAGAATTAGTGGTGATTTGGAATACACCTTAAAGATGTAGGTACTTATTAAAAAAATTTATCAAGTGCTTACTATTATCAAGTCCTCAGGGTTACTGAAGAGGTGTTCAATCCTTATGATGTTCTAAGCTGTAGAAAGGTATCACTTTTTTCCTCCCCTGGTTACACCATGATCTTATTGTTTTTCATTTCTTCTACTTCCTACATTTCTGATTTTTTAAAATTTCATTTGTGGTTCTCAGACCAGAATCAGCTCCTATTAGCAAAGACCACATGATCATTTGGAAAAAAAAAAAAAAAAGGAATAAGTCAATTACTTCTTTGGATGTTTATATCCTTATTTAAATTTTATCAAGCTTATTTCCTAAACAACCCCAAGAGTGACCTACCAGGGATGACCCATCCTGGCTCATCAGGATATTAAGATTTTTAAACATTCTTTATTAGGTGGCCATTAGGTATTATTATTTTCCTGTCAGTATAGTGTAGCAACTATGTAATTTTCACTATCCACAAACTTGTGTGCAAAAAGTATAACTTAAAAAAAAACTCCACTTAATTTCTAAATTGAGTCCTTATTCCACTTAATGACTGACACTAAAATGTAGTCATCTAGGGGTAAATTCTCCCTGGGGCTGTATCTGAAATGTAGGCCAGGCTGTGTATCATCAGTGAATTGGAGGGGAGGGGCATCTGCTCCTCTGTGCTCATCATCTGTTCACTGATGCATCCTTGAGTTGAGAATAGTCAGACTATTGTCTTTGGCTGTTGGTCCACACATTCCTCAAGTTGAACCCAAATTGATTTTGAAGCTCCTTCTGTCTCCCTGGCTTTCTCAGCCCTTTGCTCCCTTTTTGGAAGTAAGAGGGGAATAGAAAGTTTTTAGAAGCTCTCCCACACCCCTCTGGGGCTGAGACTCCCGGCTACCGCAGACCTACCACCTGGTCACCTCTTTAGCTGCCACACCAGAAAAGAGGTGACTTCTCCCAGAAGTTTCTCAACTTCCCAGCTTCTCTTCGGAGTCCCAGTCTCCCCTGCTCTCAACAACCAATCCTGGAATTTCTATCATTTCCCCTCTCTCCAGAGTTTGCCTCCAGAGTTTGGACCGGGTGCAGAGAATGTTCTTGCAAACCTGCATCCTCGTCAGACTTCATTGCTCCCCTTTCCTAAGTTCCTACCTTAGTCAGTGGAGCTTTTCTGCTGTAATTTTGTTTTCTGCTGTACTCTTTCCAATCTATTGTTTATGTCATGAACTTTGTGTGATTTAATAGGCTTAGTCTATTGAAACTCAAAAACCCAGCTCTTGGGGCTTCCCTGGTGGCGCAGTGGTTGGGAGTCCGCCTGCCGATGCAAGGGACGCGGGTTCGTGCCCCGGTCCGGGAGGATCCCACGTGCCGCGGAGCGGCTGGGCCCGTGAGCCGTGGCCGCTGAGCCTGCGCGTCCGGAGCCTGTGCTCCGCGACGGGAGAGGCCACAGCGGTGAGAGGCCCGCGTACCGCAAAAAAAAAAAAAAAAAAAAAAAAAAAAAAAAAAAACCCAGCTCTTGAAATCAAAACCTCTGGTATGTAGGACTATTATGTATTTTATGAGTCTCATAGGTCAATTTTGACCTTCCAACCTGTGTGTGATTTGGTTCTTTCTTTTTGCTTTTTGATATCATCTTAATATTCCAGGAGCCAGTGGATGCTTCTGACTTATGAGTGTTTGGGAGCATGGGTAGGAAAACACAAAAGGCAACTGTGGAGAAGAAGTGAGTCCTGGGACTTCCCTGATGGTCCAGTGGGTAAGACTCCACACTTCCAAGACAGGGGGCCTGGGTTTGATCCCTGTTCAGGGAACTAGATCCCGAATGCCTCAACTAAAAGCCCCTCAAAGCCTAAATAAATAATAAAATAAATAAGTAAATATTTTTTAAAAGAGAAGTGAGTCCTCTGTGAATCATAGTGACTTAAAAATATTTATATCCATAAGACTCCAAACAGTTTTATTTAAAAAAAATTCTCATAAAAATATTTTGTATTCTCATTCTGCCGTCTGAGAGACAATTTATTTCTTTAGCTGCTGTCCCTTTTTGTATGGTCTCAAAATAAACGTTTGTTTATAATTATAAATTATCATTCTTTTTTTTTTTTTCTTTTTTTGGCTGTACCATACTGCTTGCAGAATCTTAGTTCTCCCACCAGGGATTGAACCTGGGTCCTCAGCAGTGAAAACACAGAGTCCTAACCACTGGACTGCCAAGGAATTCCCATTATTCTTTTTTTTTTTTAATGAAATAACCTGAAAGTCTTTCCTTATCCATCCATGATTATTTATGCCAAAGTGTGTGAACATTGTCTTAATCTTAGTAAAGAAAGATCTGGAAATACCATAAACATATGAAGACCATAATTAATAATTATCTGTATACTTTAAAAATTGACAAAGATTTTTCTAAAGTTTAGTGGAGCTCCTGAAAGCAGGAAAATAGTGATATAGAGGTAAACATCATATATATCCATTTCTATTTCTTTGGAGCTGATGATTTGGTTTTCTGCTTAATTGTCATAAAACTACTAAATATGTAACTTCCTGAGCCTAGAGAGAAGAAGAAAGCCCCTTTTTATACCATGCTATGGGTCTGTAGTGGCCACGTAGAGAGTTACTGTGAAGATAACCCCTTGAAAGCAGGCCTCCTGGCTACACTAGGCTGTCTGTTGGCTGAGACCTTCAGTATTGTCCGGGCAAAGCCATGGTTCCCAATAAGCCCGACACACACTCTGGAGGCTCAAAACCCCTCTCCACTATGGGTTTCCTCTAGTTCCCTCCTTCGTAGATCTACAGCCCGAGAGGAACAGACAGAAGAATTCATGGCATGTGGGGTCTGGGGAGTGAGGGACTGAGTGGAGGGGGGTGGAGGAGAGGAGAAGCAGAAGAGAAAGCTGTTCATTCCATCTTTCGTTCATATACTTGCTCTGGAGATCTCAACACTTGCAGGTAAATCCCACTGCTTCCAAAATGGGATGAGTTAGAATCCTTCCCCAACCCTGTAGTTGAGAAACCAACTGTCAGCATGGCAACAGTTCTCAAAATTTAATGATCTAGGAGTAAATAGTGCCATATTTCACTCAGTTTTAAATATTTCTTTAGACAAGTCTATTCTTTGGAATTCTCTAATTATTACCCTTTATTCATGCAGAAAGCCTACTCTTGTGTACGGCTCGTATGAGTAAAATCAAACCCACTTTCCTTGTGACCAAAAAAGAGTTGGGACCCATGTTGCTTTGGTTCAAATAATCTCAGAGGGCTTCCCTGGTGGTGCAGTGGTTGAGAATCTGCCTGCCAATGCAGGGGACATGGGTTCGAGCCCTGGTCTGGGAAGATCCCACATGCCGCGGAGCAGCTAGCCCCGTGAGCCACAATTACTGAGCCTGCGCGTCTGGAGCCTGTGCTCCGCAACAAGAGAGGCCGCGATAATGAGAGACCTGCGCACCGCGATGAGGAGTGGCCCCCACTTGCCGCAACTAGAGAAAGCCCTCGCACAGAAACGACAACCCAACACAGCCATAAACAAATAAATAAAATTTAAAAAAAAAAAGCAAAAAGAAATCTGAATGAAGATGGTCTTAAAAAAAAAAAAGAATAAATAGCCTTAAAAAAAAATAATCTCAGAAACTGCAAATACCAGAGGAACAGTAACCAAACTGAAAGAAAATCAACGGTAACCAAATACCAACTTCACAATAACCGTGAAGGCAAATAAAACTTGCTTTAAATATAGTTATCCTTCTTCCCCTCTTTCTTTCTGTCATAATAGAGTATTTATGGGATGCAGCAAAGTGGGATCTGGCATTTCCAGGGTGGATCATGTACACAAGACAAATCTCTAGTTTCAGTGTATAAATGTGTGGTCTCACTGTGATCTTTGTGAAGGACTCAACAGCTTAAGATAAGGGTACATGTTTCAGAATCAGTTAAAGCAAATTACAAAACAAAAACTATGCCAAAGTAAAGACAAATATAAGCTGCCTTTAGTTTATGATTTGGAGGTTATATATTTGGTAGTATAAGAAAACCAAACATGGCACCTGAAGGGAGCTTATCTTCCAAGCACGGGGAAATGTTTCTGACGCAACCTGAACTGTTCTGTCCCCAGCTGTCTGGAGGTTGGTCTGGACATCTGTTTTTAATAGTTTCCAGGCATGCCATTGGGAACATGATCACAAGTGGCTTGACTGTGATTTTTACAAAGGAAAAAAAAAAAAAAGAAACAGACGGCTTAATAGATGGTCAATAGAGTTTGGATAGTTCTTAATTTTAATGAACAACTCTAAGACTAGGATGCTGAGTTCAATGTCATCCCGGCACATGGTGCTTTGTTAAAAGGGGCATTCTGTAAAAACTTTCCATCGTATGATATTTTACACAAAGAACACCCATTTAAAACGTTTTTATTTCTTGAAAAATTAAGATGACCATATGTTGAGCAGATAGATAGAAAAGGAGGTTATCAGTATTCTGTCATTTAACTAAATGCTTGTTAGCTGACTTTCTTTAATACCATGGCCAGAACCCTAAAAGCAGCCCCATCTCATGGGATGAAAGGTGAATAAATCCCTAGGGGTGTGCAAGAGTGACGTGGTATCAAGTGGGACTGTACTGTGCTGAGCTCCATTTCAGACAGGGGCAAGACAGGGGCCAGAAGGCTTCCAGAACACCCCACAGACTCTACTGCTGGTCATTGTCAGAGTGGGCAAAAAGCATTAGGGCTACTAGAACCAATGATTGCTGATGTCAAGCCTGAGGTTTTATTTTTCTTTTATTCTGTGGTCACAGTTAAATCCAAGCTAGAAGCAGATCCATTCAGAAGGAAGAGAGAGTTAGAAATTATTTTTGAAATGCCACTGTGCCTTATGCATCCAACTACTTTCTTCCCATAATTTTTCCCATCTATCATAAATGTTTTCTAAGTTATCATTTTAGCAACCATCCTCAAGAGGGCCATGGACACAGGAAAATGTGCCTCTTGAGTCTTGTCCCTATTGATTCACTGAAACTGTATGGAATAGAATGTATCATTTAATTTAATTTTCAATAACTCACTCACGTGGTACAAAATTCAAAAGTACAAAAATGTGTCCATGGACAAATGTTCTTCATACCTCATTTTTTAGCCAATTACTGCTCCTTTCCTGAAGCAACTAGTTACTTGTGGATCCTTTCAGAGATATTCTGTGGGTGTAAGTCTTATTTTAGATGTGAATTTTTTTTTCCTGGCAGAATGAAGGGATGCTGAGACAATTACCTAGATAATTTTGAGCCCTAAACTGTTATTGAAACATTCAATAACATTTAGCACGTACGTTTCAAAGCCTAGATATTATGCTCAATATGGTTACTAGGACTTACAAAAGACGTACACGGTATAGTTTCTCGCCTCAAGAATTTATATCTAAGGAGCTCACATGCTGCAAGTAAGGAGCTCACCCGCCAAAACTAAGACCCGGTGCAACTAACTAACTAACTAACTAACTAACTAAAATCTTAAAAACAAAAAGAATTTATGAGCCTAACAATAAGAAAGATCATATGTATGTGCATATAAACAAGCTTTATTGAACTAGCATAGTGCATTATAATTTCCTTCCCTTTGATTGCAAGTCTTGAAAACAGACTCTTTCTAATTTATCTTACTCTGTAAGGGTCCTTGCATGGTGCCTGGCACACAATAGGTAGTCAATAAATGATTGTTGGATGAAAGCGTGGCTTAATGATTTAATGAATGGAGAGCTGCTCAAGAAGACATGGCAATACCTGGGTGAGGAGATTACCCTGATGGCCTGGAATGGGTGGTGACAGTGAAACAGACAGTAATGGAATTCTGAGAGTCTGCATCAGGAGAAAGAGAAGATGGCAAGTTCCGTGGAAAAGGTGAGACTTGATCCTGAAGCCTGGGAGGATGGAAGGATGGAAAGGGGGGAGTCTGAGACCCATCCTAGGTGGGGCAGAGTGGGTGAATAGCTAAGGCAAGTTAGGGTGGTAGAAAAATGCACAGGTTGCTGCGAAGACCAGCGAGGAAGCAAAGTCTTCCTCTTCAGGTTTGTTGGACACTTGGAGAGGCACGGCGAGATGGAATTGTGACGGGTCCAGAATGTCAGCAGAGGGGTTCAAGCTTTGTCCCAAAGGTACTAGAAAGTGATTGAAAGCATTTTGAGCTTGGGAATATTTAGGAAGAGTAATCTGATAAACTGGAAGCTGGGAGACTGGCTAGGTAGGTATTATAATATTTGAGGCATCACGTGGTAATTGTTGGGAATGGAAAAGGAAATACTGATTTTATAACCTTGGGGTGGGGCGGAGGGAGGGGAAACTGGCTGAAGGCGGTCAACAGGTACAAACTCGCAGCTATAAGATAAATAAGTACTAGAGGTATAATGTACAACATGATAAATGTAAGTAACTGCTGTACGTTATTTATGAAAGTTAGGCAAGTAAATCCTGAGCTCTCATCACAAGGAAAAAATAGTTTTTTCTATTTCTTTAATGTTGTATCTGTATGACATGATGGATGTCCACTAAACTTATTGTGATAATCATTTCATGATGTATGTAAGTCAAATCATCATGCTGTGTACCTTAAACTTATACAGTGCTGGGGCTTCCCTGGTGGCGCAGTGGTTGAGAGTCCGCCTGCCGATGCAGGGGACACGGGTTCGTGCCCCGGTCCGGGAAGATCCCACATACTGTGGAGCAGCTGGGCCCGTGAGCCATGGCCACTGAGCCTGCGCGTCCGGAGCCTGTGCTCCATGGCGGGAGAGGCCACAACAGTGAGAGGCTCGCGTACCGCAAAAAAAACAAACAGACAAAAAAACCCACTTACACAGTGCTGTATGTCAATGATATCTCAATAAAGCTGGAAGAAATAAATAAATGTCAAGTGTATAGAAATTTAAAACAAACAAAGAAAAAACATTTGGGGGATGTACCAAGAGCATTTGATAATTGATGGGACAACAGAGGAAAAGGATTAGAGATGGTTTAAAGAAAAACCTCAGTTATGTAGAAGGCCACAAATTCGATACCCTCCTATTTACTGAATGCCTACTCTATTCAAGGCCCTGCATGTCCCACAGAAGAGATGCATCAAATACACGCTAAACCCCACCAAGAACTGAATAAATACAAATGTCCTTATTGGGATATTCACTAACTATAGGCATACTCCAAGTATGTGTCACATTTATTGGCATGTCATATTTATCTAATTTTTTTAAAAGGAAAAAAGCTGAAAAACGCTCCTGAAATCCTGTTAGACAACAATCAGAATGCTTAGTCTGCAAGGAAGGCCCACTTTGTCATGTTCTTTTGTCTCCTCCGTCTCTGGTTGTAACAATGTTCACAGTCACCCCGAACCCTCGGTCTCTGCACTCCCTGGCTGGGACTCTCCAGACTGGTTTGCTCATAAATCCGCTGCTCTCTTAGAACTTGTGGTTTGTAAAAGATTGATGGCTGGTGTCATGTATCCTCCTTCCCCAGCCCACCCTCTGCGGCCGTTCCATAGTGGTATATAATAGTGACACAGCAGAAGCCACAGAGAGAACTGGGAGGGTTGACTTGTTAACAAAGAAATTATAGCTGCAGAGTGCAAATGCCATTCAGAGCCTGGGGAACACGCTTCTTGGCCTTTGCTCTGAGCTCTTCATAAGCTGCTTCAGTCAGTTTTAGTTTTATGAGTTCTTTTTGTTTTTGGGGGTCCAAAATAAACCAGTTTGGGAAGACTTCCCCTCTCCTGCCCTCTTTATTCCATCTCAACACACGCACACACACGCACGCACACACACACACACACTCCTCACACACCATAAATATGTGCCTTTGGCATTTTGTTGTCTACGACATAAAGCAAAAACTGTCCCAGAATGTGACATGATTTAAAAAACAGTTGAAAATTTTTGGATAAGGCTGAACAAAAAGAAGAAAGAAAGAAGAAATACTCCCCCTTAATCAAATCTTTCATTTCTTCTAGAGCAAGCAGTTCTTAATTATATTTAACAGACACAGCAATGTGTCACAAGCTGGTCCAAACAGCTGTGGGAAAGCTCTATTTTGTGGCAAACACGGCAGGGAAGGAAGACCCCACTGGCCAATCAACACGTGCCCTTGGTTCAGATCAGGATCATTTCTGACGTCTGCTCTGGGGCTGTCGGGGGAATGACTGGAGTTTATTTCTCCCCAGCTGTATTATTCTGTTGGTGTTCTTTTGCAACTAAATATTTCAACTAGGCTTTCAGTGGGTCCTTCCAGATCTGTCATCCACACTATTTTTTACTAATAGTTGACTGTGGATAGATTGGCATTTCCGTGAGTTCCCTGTTTGGTCCAGAAACCTGCTCAACTTGTCTCCAGCTGCAGAACAAGAGTTTTGTTCTCTGAACCTGTCACTTAACTACAGGTTTATGAACAGAAAATTGAATGCGCCCAAATGCCACGGTTCCTCCCTGCCCACCCACCTCCAATTCCAGTTCCCACTCTAATTGTATCTGTTTGTGTCCTTAGCTTTATGTGTCTGGTCTTTTATGTTAACAAAATATGAATACACGCAGAGAAGAACCATGCAAGCATAAATGTTACTGCTTGTTTACAACATATTTTTCAGCAAGAAGTTTAAACTTTTTCTTCTTTTTCTATTGCATTTCTTTATCTTTCTTTATCTGTTGGATGTAATCACAACCAAATTGTGCTATGGAAAGAAACGCATTCCATAATCTGGGCTTATTAAATTTCCCATCATCTTCCTTTTATGTTTCTTTCAACAGACATTTTATCATCCCAGAAGATCTGAGACATTTTCCCATGTAAATAAACGTCTAAATCACCCAATTCTTCATTCTTGTTTCTTCTTATGCAGTGTATTGATTGTTTCCTTTTCAATTTATAAAATTGTAAATAAATTACCAATTAAACTTTAAATCACTGTGCTGATTGTATTCCACTCATTAACTGATAAACTTCTCACATATTTACTTTATGTATCATTATAACTTTCCTCTTTGTCTAATAATGCTTTTAACATTAGGCCACATGCTTTGTTAAAGATAAGAGTTTTCGTTTGAGTTTTTTTCTGATAGAATTTTCACTACTAAATCCATCTCTAGTAATTGCCTCTCAAATGCTGTTCAGTACACTGATTTTCTCTCATTATTTCCATTGGCTTAACAGGTAGTCAAAGATGTTTTCCTTTGTTGCTGTATTAAAGACCCATTACAAATTAATAATGAGAGTAGCAGCAAATTCCCCCCTAATATTTTCTCAATCTTCTACTGATGGAACACTATTCTGCACATACACCAATTCCATTAAAAAGCTCTGTCACTCCAGTGTAAACAGTATTCTATTAATAGCAAGGACGTTAGGGCTGTGGCTTGCAGCTTTAGGCTCCCATTATATTATTCAATCTATATGTGCTTCATCCTGAATTAGTGAGGGGCCATTTGGGTAAGATATTTTAACTCTCTCTTTGCTGTCTTTGAAAATAGAGATGCAGCCTGGACCAGCTCTGGAAAGCTGGTACCTGGGACCCAGCTCCGGCCTTTGCTGGTTGTGTGGCCTTTGGTATTGAAGAACCTTTGCCCATCCCTTCCATGCTCACCCTTTTTCCTCAGCTGTAAAATAAATGAATAGAATTATACAATTACAAATGTTCCAGCTCTGCAAGAGGCACCAGGTCTCTTCCTTGGACCTTTCATGTGGGTCCTAGCTGTCTCCAGCTAGATTGCTTTAACTCATCACTTTTACCTAGAGATTCTCAACGTTGGTGGCAATTAAAATCACCTGTGTTCTTTTAAACCCGTGATGCATTAATAGTTTGGAAAGTTCCTCTGGTGATTCCAATGTTAAGCCAGAGCTGAGAACCAGGGCCATCACCTGAAATGCAGGCATTCAAATTCCTGTCCTTAACTTTTATCCCTCCGAGGAACATCATGACTTGGGAGAAATGCTTTGAATTCAACAGTAAATAATAATAATAAAAAAAGTATGATTGCAGTCAGAACTAAAAGTCTATAGTACTCTGGTCACGAAGTGGTATAGCACCCTGATAAGGTAAAATATCACCTGGTGAAAAGAGAATCCGAAAACTAAGCCGAAGGGATGTAAGTGGTCCTCCAGGGTGCAGTTTAGGGTGCAGCCTGCCTTGATCTTTCTCTCTTTTGTGTAGCTGGATGGATAACAGCTGGTGAAGGTGTGGTTCTGCACAGATCAGCTGGTCAACCGCACCCTCCAGGCCCAGGAGGTGGGGCTCAAAACTTTGTTCTTTGGTGGCTGGTCCAACATGCCTCACCTGGGGACCAGCTGAGAGTCCCTGAGTCCTGGAATGCAACCCCATCACTGCTGTGCTCTGGGGTCAAGGCAGCCCCTCTGGTCTGTGAGAACATGGGGTCTAGCTTGCCCTTGGTCAGGACTGGAAACAGCCAGGGAGGGAAGACTGTCTTTTGTCCCTGCCCTCAACCCCAGAACTTGCTTGTGCTGGAGCCTCACTACTTCCAGGAGCAAGATTCAAGTTTGAGAAGCACTCTCCTAGAGAAGCTCTTATCCAGCTCATTGCAATGTGAAATGCTGTGGGGAAGATTAGTTTTTATTTTCCTTTTTTTGTTTGTTCTTTTAGAGCAGCTTCTCTCTTCCCCTTTTTTCAAGTTTATTGCTTCTTTTCTTGTAAAATATAGTGAATTCTAACCATTGAAAACTTGGAAAATACTACCCTCTGCCAAAAAAAAAAAAAAAAAAAAAAGAAAAGGACAAAATCAAACAAAACCTTATACTAAAAAAAAATCACTGTTTACAGTTTATTTTCTTCCAATCTTTTAATTATATACTATCTTATTATTTTTTATATTTTTTGTTTTTAATTATACTGATCCTGAGCATCCAATTTTTTATTGTCTCTTCTGATAACACCATGAAATAAACAATTTCCCATATTATTGAAAAAATTTCAGAAACTTTTTCTTCAATGAATGATATCCCATCAGATAAATATAATGTACTTAATATTTCCATATTATAGTTAGCATGTTTCCAAAATTTTTTTTTTTTTTTTTTTTTTTTTTTGCAGTACGTGGGCCTCTCACTGTTGTGGCCTCTCCCGTTGTGGAGCACAGGCTCCGGACGTTCAGGCTCAGCGGCCATGGCTCACGGGCCCAGCCACTCCACGGTATGTGGGATCTTCCCGGACCGGGGCACGAACCCGTGTCCCCTGCATCGGCAGGCGGACTCTCAACCACTGCGCCACCAGGGAAGCCCTGTTTCCAAATTTTTATGTTTCTAAATAATACTTAGATAAAGTAAATCAAAGTTTTAAAAATACAGGTAATGAAAAGGAAGTGTAAATGGAATACTATCCTTCATATGTAAAGAGCTCATATAATTGAAAGTGAAACACTAATTTAAAAAATGGGTAAAGGACACAAATGAGTGATTGCACAAAGGAAGAAATGTAAGAGGCCATTAGATAAATGATAAATATTCATATTAATGAACAAAAACTGACATGTAAAATGGCAACAAGAAACCATTTTTTACCCTATTATAAAAAGTTTCAAAAAATGATATTGGTAGAGTATAGTACTAAGAAAATAAACAGATAAAACAGTTTCTGGAAAACACTTTGAAAATATATGTCAAAAAATTTAAACTGTATACTGTTTTTTTTAAGGTATGTGTCCCTAAAACCAGAAAGTTCTGTTCTCCGAAAACAGAAGCTCAGACAGAAACTTATGTATAAAGATGTTTAATGTGTTAATGAATAAAGTAATTAAAAGCAGAGGCAGGGGCTTCCCTGGTGGCGCAGTGGTTGAGAGTCTGCCTGCCGATGCAGGGGACACAGGTTCGTGCCCCGATCTGGGAGGATCCCACATGCTGCAGAGCGGCTGGGCCCGTGAGCCATGGCTGCTGAGCCTGCACGTCTGGAGCCTGTGCTCCACAACGGGAGAGGCCACAACAGTGAGAGGCCCGCGTACCACACACACACAAAAAAAACAGAGGCAAACTAAACGGCCATATGCATCTATATTCTATAATATCATGCAGAACATGAAGTAATATGTGGAAGAGAATAGAAGAATTCTCACACTATAATGTTGTACCACGTACCATGAGACAGCTATATAATAGGATTTTGTATTCACATACCAAAATGACCGAAAGGAAATACTGGTTTTCTCTGATTATTATGAATGTTTCTAAATTTTTTCATTATGTTTACCTATGTTTTCCGAGTTTTTACAATGAGACTATTTTGCAATGAGAGAATGTAGGTTACTAATTGAGAAATGGTTTCCAGGTGTCAGTCCTGGCCCCGACACTTACTTTCAACCTTGAGCAAGTTTGAACCTCTCTGTGCCTTGGTTTCCTCATCTGTAAAGTGAGATAATAACAGTACATCCACCTAGTAGATTTTTACGAAGATAAATGATTTAATCATATAAACGTTAAGGACAATCTCAGGCACAGAGCAGGTACTAGAATGCGTTAACTAACTAGTCAATTTTTTAGTGCCGAGTCCTAACCACTGGACTGCCAGGGAATTCTCAGTGGTCTGTTTTTAAGGAGTAATGGCTACCCCAGGGGAGGGGGTCTTGACATTGTCAGTTGCTCCTGTTCCAGTGACATACATTGCCCATCAAACTTTTTATTTAAAGTAATATTCTTAGTTCATCACTCTAAGACATTTACAGTCCTACAGTGGACATTTCAAAACAGCTACTATGGAAATTTGCATTGACTACTTAACATGTCTTAACACAGCTTAAATCCTGCAAGGTGAGTAAGAATCATAACACAAAAGAAATCACATCATAACACAAGAGGTTAAGTGAGCCAATACGTGCACTGAGTTTTTTAGAGAAGTCAAAAGGAGAATTAAACAGCAAAGTCCTGATGACAGGAAGAGCTGAACAACTCAGAAACTAAAGACGGGAGATTTGGGTTTGAAACTCCAAGGGTCCACTGACATTTTTGTATGGATTCAGCTTGTGTTTTGGTTCCCCAGTTTCTCCACTTGTTGTCTCTGTGCTTCTCCCTCTAGCTATCAATTCCCTTCCAGAAATGTTCAGGGTTTTCTCTGCTAAGCGATAGTGAAAGTGTATATAGGAAACAGTCCTTGCCAAAACAAAAGGTCGTCTAAACAACAAAAAATTACTTACTTCATCACTGTTTAAAGACGTGGCTGATCACCTGGACATTTTCATACAAATCCGAAGACACTTTTACTGAATGTTGACCTCGTACCTTGCTTTGTAATTGGCTGCTTTGTCTACGTTATCTCTTTTCTAGCAATTGTTTACTAAACTATATAAGCAAACCGATCTCTTCTTAGGCATTTTATATGATAATAACAACACATTACCAAAAAAGTGGTCTAGAAAATATGGGTTTTTTGTCCTCAAATATTCCTCCCTGACACACTCATGCATCTCTTTGACGGTGCTATTGTGGGGTAACTTTGACATTTAGACCATCAGAAGTGAATGGGAGCTGACAACATGCTTTAACCTAAATTGTAAAGACTCTTGTCTGGCTATTCAAGTCAAAACCAGAGTTTACATAACCACCTAGCATGGTTTCTGGTTATGTAAAACGTGACTGACTATCTGAACCCTGGATCAAAAGCTTCCTCCACATGAATGGTTTAGTTAGGGGGGAAAAAAGCCCAAGACTGAACTGTGCCAATGAAAGCATGGATCATTTCACATTTTGCTTTGTGAAAGAGCAGAAAGTAAAGACAAATGAGGAATATGCATGGGGCACATCAGAACATCAAGTCAGTGGAAAAAATAAGCCTGGAAAATGTGGGGGAGATAAGCAAGTGACTCAAAGAAAAGTCATGAGGACCTGGCAAGCTTCCAAGAGACTTTGAACAGCAGGGGAATAGACATGCTTGACTTGGGGACAAACAGCTCCAAAGCTATGAATTCAGTTCCTCAAGTGTATGTTGAGCCTTTACTAGGAAATGTGCACCTTCTAGGTCCAAAGTGCTGAGTGGGAGGAAGGGATAAAGAATAATGTGTTTCCCTCCTTGACTTCAAAGCATTTACAGAGGTGTGTAGACACAAAGCCTTCACAGAGGATAAAAAAACCCCAACAACATAAGAAGAGTGTCCAGTTGAATATGATAATGCCAAATATACAGAGGAAGTGAACATAAATATTATGGGCTATAAGGGACAGGTGAGATAGATGCTCATGGTGAATTTGAGATGTACAGTGCAGTAATGGGGACAATTTGGGTAGCTACAGAGGAAGAAACCAGGCTGATGAGGATTATGGGAATGCTAATGCCTTACAAAGACACTGTGGTCCCAAACACGCCCAGAGTGGAAATGTACAAGTAACATAAGATCTTTCACTTACTGGGAATGCACTGCATTCTAGGGTCTAAATAATATGTGTACATGGTAACAATGCAAACCGTATCTTAGAGTTCAATGGCACCGAGACGCTCCATGTGGCAGCTCCTTTATTTCCATTCTTTACTCTTCTCCCTGATATGATCTATTAAAATATTTCTGGTTTCTGTTCTCCTGCTGATAGTATTTTGAGACTTCTCTCTCTTAGATGTTAGATCTCCTGGATTACTTTTCTAGTCTCTTTATTTGTTTTATCATGTGTACATTCTGCCGGAGTTGCCCAACTTTATTTTGGAAACCTTAAATTTCTTTTGAGTCTAAGCAATTACACTTTTAATCCTTCCAAATCTATTTCTTGTTTCTCTGATTGTTTCTTTTTCACAGTTTCTCATCATTATTTTCTAGATGTAATAGCTTCTTAGATCTCTCTTTATAATAACTGGATTTTTAAAAGCGCTTCTTCTGCTTTTGAAATTTTCTGTTTCCTCTGTGTTATTATCCTTAGCTATCTTGGTCTTTTTCTTTCGTGCTGGTGTGTACTCTTTCTAGACCTGGTTGTCCTTGGTTGTATGTTTGCATGTGAGAAGGAAGCCTTGGGTGGTTGGTCTGGACTTCCTCCACTGGTGTGTGTGTGTGTGTGTGTGTGTGTGTGTGTGTGTGTGTGTGTGTATAGGCTTTGCATTGGAAAATTGACTAACCTCACTTCATGGAAAGGTCTTACTTAGGGGAGCCAGCCAATCCGCGTTGTGGAAACATTAACTTTCCTCAAGTAATTTCCTCTGGCTTTGCAGCAGTGTTGAAGATATTTCACCCTAAGGATGATCTGCTGCCTAAATTTGAGGGTGGGAAGAGGAGGTGAGGATGGGAATTTGGGCTGGTGTGTGTGCAGTTCAGAGATATCCTATTAATCTCCCGCTTCTCACCATCTCCCGGGTAGAATCTGCTGACCCTGAGCTCAGAGCCCTCTCTGGAGCTTGATGTTCTACTGGGCAAACTGCATCCTAATCCTTTTCTCCTCCCTTAAAGGTAGTGGCTTCCTGCACCTCTTTCTTTTGTCTGCCTATTCTTACCCACTTTCTAGGTTCCAGAGCTTTGTTGAAATTGGTTGAAATCCTTCTTTGGTGGTGACTGTCCTCCTATTCTCTCCACTTCATACCGGGTTCCTTTTTATACCTCTGTGCTTTTCTTCAGGAGGAACCCGAAGCAGATGCATTTACATGGTCTGCATTTTCAACTGGAAGTAGTTCAGGGAATATTTCACATCCCAAACTGCAACCTTGTCCAGCAGGTGTGTCATTTTTCTTTCACAGATGAAGACACAGAAAGGTCAGTATGATTAAGTAACTAATCCTAAGGTTTGCTAGTAAATGGCTAAGCTGAGATTCAAACTGGGTAAAATAATTCTAAATACTCTTATTTCTCCCTAAAGGGGAGATTTGAGGAAACCATTTCCTTAAAATGTGTAAGAAAGACTTTCTCTTCAGAGACAGGTCTGGGCCTTGAGAGAGACAGAAAACGTGGAGGTGTGTGGGTAATCTCTGCAGTAAAAAGTCCTGAGTCCCAGTGCTGACTTTCCTGCTAACGGGCACTTGACCTCTGTTTCTTTATCTAGGAAACAAGAGAGTGTGACAATCTAGTTGTTGATAGAACATCCTAGAGTTCTCTTGAGTTTTGCTACAAGTTTTGAGGATTTCCTAACTGCTGTTTCTAAGAGAAGAGGAATCTTCTGTGAAAAAGTCAAGATAAAGCATAAAGAAGCTCAAAGGAATGTAGAAAAAGCTCTATTTCTTGGTAATCAAAATGCAAGGTACTCTGTGCCTTGAGATCCCCCCTGTTCTTCAGTGGGGGCAGGGTAGGATTTGCCATGAAGCTAATGAAACTTAAGCTCCAGGGTTCTTCACTTGCACAAATCACTTCTAAAATTTTATTTTTAATTTTGTGTTCTGAAAGAGATACCCCACATGGTATATCCTTCAGGACCTATAAAAGCTGTATCTTTCCCTGCTTGGCAGGAGGGTGGTGTGGCAGGGATGGAGAGGGAGTATCAGTTTCCTTGTGGAGTGGTGGCTCCATAGAGCAAAGTGCAAAAGGAAACAGGAAACTGACAATTATCCTGTGAATGTGATTTGCAGTGATTGCCAAGTCGGATAATTCAGACGCAAAGTCCAGTTCAGTCCTGACTGATCTCCGTGGCTCAGTTCTCTATTACTATGGCTACCTCTACTTCCCTTTCCAAAGACCAGGTTAGTGTTAGAGCCAGTAGGCTGCCCACTCCAGAGCAAAACTGGGAAGTGTTCTTCTTTATTTTTGGGGAATGTACTGAAAGCAGAGGACCAAGCAGGATAGTTTAAATTGGAAATGTAAAGCGGCAATTCTCTGCATTTAGTTGATGCTAGCTCATGGGAGTAGCTTAGCTGAAATGTGGTCAGATATTTTCTCTTCGTAGATTACAAGTTTCAAAGATACTTTCCGTGCATTAGAATTTTCTAACTGCATTCCTGCTTACAGTGAGGCTGAGAGAACAAATTTCACGCAAGAAATACCAGTCATTTGAAAAAAGAAATTCTTAGGGGATATGCTAGAAAATTGGAAAGGGGACAAGGTATATCCACATACATATTAGAGTCTGCAAAATCATCAGGCTCCATGCCTGGGATGTCGGATGACAATAACCAAGACAAATGTGGAAATAAAGTCAGTAGGTTTTGTACAAAGCCATGCTGAACACACATTTGTTTTTATAGCTTTTCCTTAGATAAACCACCCAAGCTAAAGTCAAAAATTAAGATTTTTTTTTACTTATGAAATAAAAATTTATTAAGCTAATACTCTGTTCCATGAAGTACAAAGATTAATAAGATACAGAAAGTTCCCTGAAGGTTATAGACTAGCCACATCTTCCATGGTTTCCACTGTTCCCAGAGACTACCATTATAAATCATTATTGACTCAATGTCATGGATACCCTCATTTCTTTATCTCTCCTCAGGCACTAAAGACTTCCTTTGAATCTCCTTTAAACATAGTTGTCATTTCCCCAGATTTCTTTCCCTTCTGATGGCCATGTCTTCTCACCGTGTCATGGAGTTACCCACTTCTGGTCTCCTTTCAAAATATCCTAAGGTTAATACCCCTCAAAAGTCAGCCAAGGCCTGGTAATTAGCAAGTAGTACTCAGCACAGCAAGTCTAACCTTCTCCATCCAAGTCAAATTTGCTCTGGGAAGACTTGTCATTTTATTTTCTTTATGACAGCCATTCATGAGAAGAAGTTTTTTTATTTTAAGGAAACTAAATTTATCAACCCTTTAAAAAATTAAGATTTTTAAGACAGTATTTCAGGGGTATTTTTACATGGTGCTGGGGGCATTAATGACTGTGCAAATCATTCACCACCATATGTGAGAGTGCCCACCATTCCCAGTGCCTTGGTTAGGAATCTTTCGTTTATGAGTGACAGAAAACCAAACCCAAATCAGCTAATGCATAAAGGTAATTTATTGGCTCACATAATTGAAGAATGCAGGACAGCAGACAAAGATGGGTTTTTATCAGCTCAGACAATGTCATTAAGATGGGATTTCCCTATCTCATCTCATAGTCTTTTCCATGTGTGGGTGTCAGTAGTGGCTGGATGGTTACAGCAGCCTTAGCCCAAGTTTGTTCACTGAAATACCGAGTTTAGGAGATCCTACTGAAACAACTCAGAAAAGATTTTGTATTGAAAAGTGTATCAGTTAGGACTCTGCATGGTGAAAGTCATAGACAATCCAAGTCAAACTAGCCTCAACAGAAAGATAATGTGTTGGCTCATGGAACTGGGCCTGGAAGCCCATGCAGGTTGTGTCTTGGGGGTGAAGCTTGCTTTAGAACTCAAGTAATGTACAGAAGATTCCTTCCTTGGCCGTGCTTTCGGTGGGTGCCAGCCACCTGCACAGTCAGGCTCCTTTCATGGGAGTAAGATGGTGGCAGAAACCTATGCCTCAATCCTCATACTAGCGAGTGCAGAGGAAGAGTGAAGACTTTTCTTCTACTGAGTTCATGTTATCTTTGAACGAATCATTTTGCTGGGCAGATGGCCTATTTTGACTGAAGCAAGTCTACATGGTCAGCTGCTGGAACTGAGCCTACCCCTGGAGACAATGCCACCCAAACCACCAAGGTGGCGCACTGTAACCAGAAGGAAGGGGCATGGATATTGGGCAGTGATGCCCAATGTCTGCTGTAAAGCTAATGCCCATGACAAGGGCCATGTTTTGTTAGTGACCAGAACATTAGCAGAGGGGGAAAAAAAAGGCAAAGAGAAGATGTATTAGGATTCTCCAAAGAAACAGAACCAAAGGAATATATATATATATATATATATTCCATATACCAATGGAATATATACATATATATTCCATTGATTCTGTTTAGATATATATATCTCCTAGAGTGAGATTTATCATAAGGAATTGGCTCATGTGGTTACAGAAGATGAGAATTGCCATGATCTGCTGTTTGCTAGCTGGAGACCTAGGAAATCTGGTGGTATAAATTCCAGTGCAGGTCCCAAGGCCTGAGAACCAGGAGAGCTGATAGTGCAAGTCCCAGTCCAAGGACAGAAGCACTATCTCAGCTCAAGCAGTCAAGCAGAGAGAGAGAATTCAACCTCTTCTGCCTTTTGCTCTGTGGGCCCTCAACGGGTTGGTTGAGGCCCACCCAAACTGGGGAGGGCCATCTCCTTTACTCAGTCCACCAATTCCAATGGTAATCTCTTTTCTGGAAACACCCTCACAGACACAGCCAGAAATACTGTTTAACCAGATATCTGGGCACCCTGTGACCCAGTCAAGTTAACACATAAAGTGAACCATCACAGAAGGAAAGGGAAAAAGGTAGAAAATGAGTATTTATAAACTGCTTACTATATCAACTATAAATCAGGCATTTTGAAATCCTTCAAACCACTCTACTAATAGATGAGATGAAGCATCATATCCAAGAGTCTGTAGACAGAAGTGATAGAAATAACATTCAAACTCAAGACTGCCTGTTCCATAGCCCATCAGGGATACTTTGCAGAAGTAAGAGCATGAAAGCCTGGATCTGAATTATACAATGAGAGATGTATTACAGCTTTAGATGTATCATTGGGCCAAGTGGTTCTCAAAGTGTGCCTTTCAGAGCATCTTCTAGGTCCTTTCTCTTCCAGTTGAAAGCTGGATTTTCCTCAGCTATTTCAACCCAAATAATCCAGCACAACAAATTAAATGCAGAGCAGATATGAGAATCCAGCTGTCTTCTATCAAGCCAGATATTAAATAGATTTTCAAAAAATGTAGAACAAAGATGTTCTTCATGGTAAACTTTCTTTGATTTTGGAACAAAGAATTAACTTTTTAATAAAATTTATGTTATACTTGTTAGTACGCAATGGATTCATTATAGTTATTTTAAGTGATTTAATAAATAAAAATTTTAATCTTCTTTTAAAATTTCTAATATGGTAAATATTGACAGGAAAAAACTCTGTAAACAAAAGCTCTTTGGGATCTTTAATAAATTTTAAGAGTGTGAAGAGATACTGAGGCCACAGTGCTTGAGAACTGCTGAGGTTGCCCGTCTCAGAAAGTAATCCTCAAGTAGAAACCTCCAGGTAGGTATTTGACCTTATCCTTGAGTTCTCCTACTGCAGCTTTGCTTTGCCAACAATTGGACTTTATCTTTTAAAAATGATGGGTCTGTTTTCCAAGGTAAAAATGACCTGGAAAACTGGAGCCTGAGTTCTTGATAGCTCTTTATTAGCCTTTGGGTTCAGGCCTCTTTCCCACCCAACTTTATTTAGGGAAAAAAAAAAAAAAAAGACAAAATGCTTGATTTGCACTCTGGGAACGGAGTTACTGAGACATGAACTTGGTGTAGTCGGCCGAGAACATCATGTGCCCATCAGGACAGTGTGATCACAGCATGAAATGTGATGTGGAATATACTTTATTAGTGAAAAAGGGCCAAGGAAGAGTGAACTTCCGTGATGAACCAGATGACTATAACATAGTGTGTTTTAAAATTTTATTTAACTTTTCACCTTCACTCTCTGTTCCCAATCAGTCCTTGCCTGAGGGGGTCACAGAGAGAGAAAGCAAGTCCCAAGAAAGAATAGGAAGCTGAAGACCAGGAAATCCGCAAATTAGATAATAGTTTCTTGAATTATCAAGAATTCTGGGTATTTCTAGATGTAGGAAACTGGCAAATGCTTAAATTGTTTTATGAAAGCTCTATCTAATGGTTGAGGCTCTTTTAAAGTTTCTTAACAATTGGGAGTATTATTTCCAGCTTAGACAGTTAGCAATTTAAAATTATGAAGAATGGCTTAGCCTTCAAAGCAAATTCCAGATTGTTTAATTAGTCATGCAAATTGCTGGATGTTACTCATCATACAAGAAACAGGACGATTTATTAGTTTTGAGCTAAATTAAGCCCCTTTCAGGCTTTCATGAAAGGGCCAAAGTCCATTTGATTTTCAAGTTTGTGTCTGTGGCAAATCACATTTACAAGATTTTGGAATTCTAAATGAATCTAAACTTTGAATTTAGGAAGCAGAGTCTCAGCAAGGTTTGCTGCAATAGAAGCACTTATAGAGGCTGCAGCTATGAGCTGATCTCCAGGCCCTGGAGATCTTAACAGTGGGTTGTGGCAACTGAAATTGAGGCTCAGAGAACGAGGCCTCTATACCTGGGTCTCAGGATGAACGTAGCTGGAGGGACCTGAGACAGAATTGACTGTGGTCTGGAGGAAGCAGAATGACTTGAAATCTGCAGTGCAACACACACTATAATAGAAATAGAATATATTTTAGGGACAATTTGTACTTAGGGAAAAGAATTCAGGGACAATAGCTGATTATATTGCAGGGCAGCTGTCATCTCTAAATTGTCCTTAGAATTTAATACCCATTTAAAATTCAATTTGGTACATTTTATTGAGTATTACTGTTTTCAGAACTCTGTCTTAGGTGTAATGTAGGAAACAAAATATGAATGCAATGGGCCTGCCCTTTAAGAAATCTACAATCCAGATGGACAATAAAATATATGTGAACAATTACCATCTAGGACAGAGTGTGATAAATGCTAAAATAAAAGCACCAAGGCACTAAGTGTTTTGAAATTGCAGAAAAAGGAGAGTTTGATACCAATTAGGAAATCTGGGAAAGTTTTCATAGGGTAGTAGTATTTGATGTGGATCTTAGAAAGGATGATTTTTTTTTTTTTTTTTTTGCGGTACATGGACCTCTCACTGTTGTGGCCTCTCCCGTTGCGGAGCACAGGCTCCGGACGCACAGGCTCAGCGGCCATGGCTCACGGGCCCAGCCGCTCCACGGCATGTGGGATCCTCCCGGACCGGGGCACGAACCCGTGTCCCCTGCATCGGCAGGCGGACTCTCAACCACTGTGCCACCAGGGAAGCCCAAAAGGATGACATTTTAATGAAGAAGATAAATGGAAGGACTTTTCTGACTGGGGGAATAATTTGAGTCAGTGGGTAGGTATAGTGTTTGGGGTGTATGATGTTGTTGGGCATTTTGCATAAATAGAGAGTGTCTGACATACCCCCAGCCTCAGTTAAGGGTGAGCATCTCACTCACAATGATGGGCAGACCTAGGCAGTCATGTGTTTTGTCACGTGACCCTGCCCCTACTGTCTAGGCTGGTTGGACCAGAGACGGGTGGCTGATCCACAGCTGTCCTATGTCCTGGTCTGAAAAACTCTGCATAAACAGGAAAGAGCTGGGTTGATTAGGGTTCGATCTTGGGAAATTACATTGTGGAATAAAGAATCTGGCAGTTAGGTTTGGGAAGTGAGAATGAGAGGAGGTATACACCAGAAGAAAACATGAGTAGAAGAGGGCATTATGAGTAAGTAAGTAATATTATGAAGAAGCTGAAGTTACAAAGAAGCAGAAACTATGTAGCAGGAAAAACTATGCAGAGGGTGAGGAAGCCAGGTGGAACCAATAACAGATCCACAGTAGGAAGCTGGGCCACATCACTTGTAGGACTCTAGAGTTAGCATCCTTTAGATTGATGCCGAAGTCTGGATCTGCCTTAGATCCAGAGTCACTTTCTAGCTCCATTCTCTGGAGGACTTGATGGGGCCATGGTCCCTATTGTTTGATTTCCATAGGATATTTTTCTTTCTGTTGCATCACATATTCATACCCTAAAACTCAATTATGTATGCTGGCCTGACTAAGCCCCCCAAAGAGCCTGGCTAAGCCACCTTATGTTACTGGAACAGAGGGAGGTGAAGGGTGGAAAGTCACATTGGGGACAGTTTGTGGATGTCAAGGGATTCTATATAGATTGTTTAATGCTTTTGTTTGTTTCTCTGCCAAGCATTTTGGATTCAAAGATGCATCAGACTAAGTCTCCAATTTCAAGGTGAAGAGAATATGGGCACAAAGATAGCTATCATTGAAGATTAACATATCAAATATTAGATCCACCAAAGATGTATTAATCCTGTGCTGGGAGGGAGGGGCTACCTAGGAAGGCTCCCCAGAAGAGACAGCGATGCTAAGAACTTTAAATATTCTGATTCCACCAAAAGGTTTGGAGCAGGAAAATAAAATGAGTAGATAAATATTATAGAAAGGTGACCTCGGCCTAAGGTTAATTGGATGAAAGAGAGGCTGTTACTGAGAAGATTAATTTTAATACTTGGGAGGATAATTCAGTTGTAGAGGAGGGAGGTGGGGGTCTTGAGAAAAACAAAAGAAGGAGGAAATAGACCCCAAGTTGACTTCAAAGGTAGAAGCAACTCAACTTGATGGCTGATTAAATGTAGTGGGTACTTGAGGGGTTAGGGGGGGTAATGTGACATCAACTCAGGTAATGTGATGTATGTTGATGACATTAACGGAGCAGGGGAATATAAGAGGGGGCTCAGATTTACATGGGAAGATAATGACTTTCCTCTTGGATATGACAAGTTTGGGGTATAGGCAGGACAACTAAGCAGAGCTGCCCAGTGGGCAGCTGAAAATGTAGGGCTGGAGTTTGGAGGATTGAAGGGTCATCCATCCAGAGGTGTGACTGACATGGTGGGAGAGGAAGGGACCCCATACAGAAACAGAGCAGAGGAGACGGTAGGTGCTTTCCAAGGAAGAAGGCCAAGGTGATCACTAACTGCTCATGGGCTTATGGTATTATCATATTTATTTACTTGTATTACTGTATGTTTTTATTAAAAATACAACGAAATACCTGTCTCCCATTTTTGCGACCCATGAACACATTTTACATAATAACACTAATGAAAAAATCTGCTAAATTTGAGGCAAACTGAACCATGCTATCTTTAGGGGCTCCACAGATAGGTTTATCATAGGTTTTAAAAATCCATTATCTTTCCTTTAAGATCCATCATGCCAAACTCTTTAAAATTAGCCAAGAGACCATGGCTTTATTGTTGATAACTGCTGTCCCCGCACCTCCACTTGACAGTCTGGGTGATAGGTTTGACTGTACTCCTTGTGAGAGTGCTAAGAGAAGGAACTAAGTGTAAGGAAACCAGGGTTCTCCTTACATTTGGAGATAGAGTCCCCAGTCTTGTGGGAATTAGTAAGGAACTGAAGTTTGCCTACAAGTAGGGCACAAAATGCCTTGCCTCTGGCAGGTATTTCATAGATATCACTGGAGGAGCCCTAAACTCTCAGGTGCCTCCAGGATTCCTTTCAGGTCTCTTTGAAATTCCCAGAGGAAGATAGTTGGAGTCATGTGATGGAGGGAGGGTCAGTAGGGGTGAGATTCCTGAAAGATGCTTATGGGCAAGGGTTGGTAGCTCGAGGACTTTATTTCGTTCTAACATCTGACATCTAGCAGGTACTAAACTAATGTCTGTTGAGTAGATGATATTCGTACTTTCAATGAAAACACAATTTAAGTCTTAAATTCTGTTGTCTGTCTCTGAGTTTATGCTCTTCCATTAAGAACTGAAAAAAGAATCCTGCTCTAGCCCCCTTCAAATATGCTAGAATATCCCATTCCCATTATCCTAGATGCCTAAGAGTTGAGAGTATAGAGAGAATTCTGGCGACCAAGGAGGAACCAGAGAAGTCGGAGAGTAATGTTGTTTGGTCAGGGTGTTAGTGGTGGTAATAGTAAGTTACAGCATGACTTATGAATGGTGGTAATAGTAAGGGTAGATGGACAGTTGCGTTTTTTGTCTCCTTTAGGGCCGACTGCTGTGACCCACGGGTAAAATGCCACTGTTTTTGAAAAACAAGTATGTTCTCATTCCTTAGTCGAATAAGGAATGGCTGTTTCATCTCATAGTTGTGAGAGCTCAGCCCTAGCCTTGTTTTTTTTCTTTTTTTTGTTTTGTTTTGTTGTAGTACGCGGGCCTCTCACTGTTGTGGCCTCTCCCGTTGTGGAGCACAGGCTCCGGACGCTCAGGCTCAGCGGCCATGGCTCACGGGCCCAGCTGCTCTGCGGCATGTGGGATCTTCCCGGACCGGGGCACGAACCCGTGTCCCCTGCATCGGCAGGTGGACTCTCAACCACTGTGCCACCAGGGAAGCCCCCTAGCCTTGTTTTAATGAAAAGCATCTGACATATTGAGATAGTTTCTACTCTGGGATTAAATTACTAAATGAAAACTCAGTAGACTGAGAAGGCAAAACAACAAAATTGGCTTTACCCCGAAACCATGTAGGCTGTTACTTATGTGATATGTTTAGAATGTGTATGGATGATGGGAAAACTTCCTGCCTATAACTATTGGCTTCACTAATTTGCTCGAGGTGCCTGAACTTATTCACTGGTGTCTTTTTCCTTTGCTTAAGCGCTATCCTCTTCTGGTGGTGGTGCTGGATCTGTTCTTAAAGGGCTACGTTAGTATGATATTCCATTTGTTAAGACTCCTGGTTGCAAGTGACAGGAAACCTAGTCCAAACTATCTTAATCAAAACCCTGGATCACTGGAACCAGGTGCTAAAATGATGTCAAGAGGACACATCCCTCCCTTTCTTGAATTTGTCTCTCTTCTCTTTTCATTCGGGCAGACTTATCCCCAAATGGTGGAAAGGTGATCATCTCAGCAGCCCTAGTAGAAGGACAGCAGTGCTTTCTTTCTCCAGCAGTGGCTCTTGGTGAAGTCCTGGAGGGACATGCTGGTCTGGCTGACTTGGCCACATGCCCATTCCTCAGCCAGTCACTGAGGCCCACGGATACAATGTGCTGCTAGGGTGCTAAGTCACACGTCAATCCTGGATTCCGGGGGGTAGCGTCAACTCCATCTGAACCACAGGCAGAGAGTGAGAAAGGGATGGGGCACTAGAGAAAAGCAAGGACGTTATTGGACAAAGGGATACAGGACAGCAAAATAACAGGTACCACTGCAGTTGCTAATGTTCTGTTCTCGGAGGGACAGCGGTCTCAAAGCAGGATCTTATATCCCTGCCCAGGGATTGAACCTAGCTGTTAGCCCACCAGGGACTAGAGGCTAGAAGCAAAGTTCCCTGGTCCTTACCCCGTTTGAAAGTGAAAAATATTTCAGGGAGGCAGAAACTGCAAAACAGGTACAAAGTTTATTATTAGAGACACAGCACAACACATGGGAGAACACACAGAGAAACGGCTTATTTATTTAAGTCAGAAGCAAGGCAGAAATACACAACCAGAGAGAAGTGCAGGCGTCCTGAATGAGGAGTACAGTAAAGAGGGGATTTAAATAACTTATATAAGGCAGTCCTTCCGGGTCTTTTTTACATTGGGCCAATCATCTGGTTTCTTTTTTCACACCTGACGGGTCCCAGGACCCTCTGCAACATGCGTGCATAACTTTTTGCTAAGATGGATCCCACCGCAAAGGCCTATGGGTGCATGTCCACACTTATTAGGGGGTGGCGCCCCCTCCCTTTTTGAGCCCCAAGGAGCCTTCTTATGCATTTGCAGGCAGGGAAGTTTTTCTTGACCTCAGGAGTGGGCGTCTTATCTCTTCACTTTAGCAGAGCTCAGCTTCTGCCATTAGCTTTGTCCTTGGAGTGTCTGGGTGAGACCAAAGCTCCAATTTTACTTCACTTGACGAACACCAGCTGTCCAGCCCAGGGGCCCATCTATCTCCTACCTCAGTTTGAGTACCAATGCAAATGTGCCTGATGGGTTGTCCTTCCTGGATGGGGCAGACCAGGAGCCTGGAAAGCAGTGGGGACCTGGAAAGGCATGAGAGAGGGGAGCTGCAGTCACACACAGTCACGATTTTGCCTCAGGCCACTTCCAGCCCTGCTGAGTCTCTGGGAGTTACTACAACCATGGGGAAAGAATGCCCGTAAAAGTCAGGTGTAGGATTAAAAATTACCAAGCAAATGGAGAACACTCTACAGACTGTGTCAGCTGCTCAACGAGTCACAACAATTTTCTTAATGAATTAAAACTCTTTCTTGGTTATTTTTGCATTTTTGGTATCGGTCAGTTATACATGCTATCCGTTCGTATAACCTGTTCTTGTTTCAGGTGTAGTTTTATACTAAAAAGGACATTAATTTATACTGCTGAAGGTTAGTGATGGATTGATTGCTTCACTGTTTGCTGTTATCCTGTGGAAATCAAGGGAATTTTGTTTCTTAAGTGATTGTTTCCTTATTTCATCACCTTTTTGTCTGTTTTCAGTTTGCCTACAGTTTTGGTAGAACAGAATGTCACATGGCTGGATTTGGTGTGCTTGCTATATTGTTTATGTTTGCAGATCAAGAACACCAAGCATACCAGTTCCCCCACAGAGACCTGTCACCAGAGAAATCTTTCCACCCCCCAAGTCCATGGACACAGAGTGCTGGGGAGCTTGCAGCTGAGCAGGGAGGTAGGAGAGTGTGAACATGTCTTGTATGAGAGCCATCTCCAGGAATCTTGTCACTGTTTTCCTAGCTGAGGAGAGATTCCATTAGGCTCTGGCTGAATGGGGAACCCTCAATGTCATCACCAAACTGCAGACTCTGACAGTTGGTTTCTCAAGACTAATAATATCCCTTGAGCTGCATGAGGTGAGTTTCCCCTCTGGCCCCCAAGTGAACCTTGCCTTCTGGCTGGGGCTGTGCTGGCCAATGGTCAGGCTTCTTCCTGGAATAACCACCTTTCACCCAAAGATCAAGCTCTGGAGCTCTCGATGGGAGCGTTGCTCTGACCTGTAAAGCCAACAGCCATTTACTGACCTCTGTTCTGTCCAATACAGAAGCCAGTATCCTCATGTGGCTGATGGACCCTTGAAATGTGGTTAGGCTGAATTGAGATTGCAGCAAGTGTACAGTACACACCAGACTTTGAAGACTTAATAAGCTATGGATGGAATGGTGTCCTCCCACCCCCAAATTCATATGTTGAAGTCCTAACTGCACATGGGATCGCATTTGGAGTAAGGAAGTAATTAAGGTTGAATGAGGTCATAGGGTGGAAGCCTGATGACCAGGAAGCTTGCTTTCTCACTTGGCTGTGGGAGGACTCAGTGAGGTGGCCATCTGCATGCCAGGAAGGGGGCCCTCACCAGAACCCTACCATGCTGCACCCTCATCTTGGACTGCAAGCCTCCAGAGCTATGAGAAAATAAACTTCTGTTGTTTAAGCCACCCAGTCTGTGGCATTTTGTTATGGCGGCCTGAGCAGACTAATACATTGTGTGAAAAAATAATGTAAACTAATTAGTATTTTATATTGATTATTTATTGAGATAATACCTTCGATATATTGGGTTAAATAAAATGTATTATTAAAATTAATTTTATCTATTTCACTCTCCTCTTTAAAAAAGTTGCTCCTGGGAAAGTTAAAATTATGTATGTGGCTTGCATAATGTTTCTACAGGACAGTGATCTTCCAGACCCTTGGGTTATTATTATTAAATTGTCTTAAATTTCCCAATCACTGTTCAGTCCCTATTCCTGAGGAATCTCTAAACTGTTCTCTGGTTTATGTCAGTTTTTGTTTCTTTTTTCTTTAGTATCCAGAACATTAAAACCAAACAAGATAAAATGAAACAAACACCTAAAAACCCAGACAACACGAGCAAAACAAAACCTGCTGTTTTTCTCTGGCTTATGTATTTTTTTGGTTAAAGAGATTTTTCTCTCCTCCTGATCTCTCTTCTGCCTTATTTCTTGCTCATTGAAGCCAACATTTAGGAATCAGCTTTAATGTTGGTGGTGTAGAATGACAGGTCCCCTGGGGAAAATCAATCCAAAGAAAGTTGGGGAAGTTTCTGCACTCTCAGCCCCGAGCCTTTGGTGGTGGTCAGGGTGGTTATAACCATATAATGAGATGGTAATAAAAACGGGGTACAGAGTCTCCTGTTTGTTTGTTTTTTTCAGTGAGCCAGGGCCCCTTTCAGCTGTAGACAGGACCACGCTGTCGGGCCTCGCTGGCTGGGAGAAGGGAAGGTTCTGCTGAGCTGTATTGAATGCATCCCTGGCAACACCAAATGGGTATCTGAATAGGTCCAGGAAATTGGAGACTTGTAGCTCATGTCACCTAGAGCAGGGGAAATGTTTTGCCAACAGCAGAGCTGAGCGCAAAATGTCCTGGGTTAATCCATATGGTTTGGGCAAGCCTCCACTTGTGAAGGAAGCTTCTGGTGGCAGAGTTATGATTGGAATTCATGGTCTCCACTAGCAAGGGCATCACAGTTTATTCCAAAATACAATCTCCTTAGCACAGCCCTCGATTCTCTTGAATTTTATCTTTGGCAACAAATACTGCCAGGCATTTACCTTGAAGTAACAGACTCGCTTAGTTGATTTTTGAAATATTTCTGCCAAGTAGTCAAAGCTGAATAGCCACAGTGAGTCTGTCAGTCATTCTTCTAAGTAAAAATAGCGTTCCATGAAGATAGCCACTATTTCAGCTTGTAACTCAGATGACTTGCACAAGTGCTTTTCCTCAAGGCATGCAGCAGGAGTACTTTATGAGCATCTCCCATTTTATCAAACAGAATATTTAAAAAATGTGTGTGCAAGAGTTCAGATGTAAGTTCGTTCCTTTTTTTATATATAAATTTATTTATTTTTGGCTGTGTTGGGTCTTCGTTTCTGTGCGAAGGCTTTCTCTAGTTGTGGCGAGCGGGGGCTACTCTTCATCGCGGTGTGCAGGCCTTTCACTGTCGTGGCCTCTCTTGTCGCGGAGCACAGGCTCCAGACGCGCAGGCTCAGTAGCTGTGACTCACGGGCCCAGTTGCTCCGCGGCATGTGGGGTCTTCCCAGACCAGGGCTCGAACCCGTGTCCCCTGCATTGGCAGGCAGATTCTCAACCACTGCACCACCAGGGAAGCCCGTAAGTTCATTCTTATTGCTTCATCAAGGCCATTAAGTAAAACTAGCTTTTTTTTTTTTTTTCCCTGTGAGTCAGGGGTAGGAAGAAACCGATGATTGCTCGTTCAGTTTGGTGCTATTCCTGGGTCTGTGCTAAATGGTCAACAGTTTTACCCATAATTTTTGCACCATCGGTGCAAATGTCAACAAGTAAAATGGGAAAACATCTTTTATTATGAAAGTGGTTTTGAACCCCAATACCCCCTGAAGAAGCTTCAGGGACTTGTTGGGGTCCATAGATGACACTATGAGAAGGGTTTCCTCTAAAGTGTATTATAAATGGAAGGTATTGTAATTCTCCTTCTGAAAATTAAAAATCACTTTTTTGGTAAATCATTATTGGAAATGCTGAGCTTAACTCCAGACCACCTGTTTGGAAATGTTGTCTAGGGAATTCATGCATCTATTGAAAGACTAGACTCAGATGTTGTCATGGTATTTGTTAATTTATATTTAGAGTTTTGTGCTCTGCGGTGATTGCCACAGCTTCCCAAGGATACTTGGACAGAGTGGGTCTCTCTTCCTTCTGGTTATGATGTAGGGACCAGGTTACTTTTCAGGATCCCTATTTGATGGAAAGTTCTTCTTCTATTCATGGGAAATCTAACAGGCCCTTGTAGTCTTGAAATCTCAACTAACTCGTATGACGTAAAACATCAGCAGGGGTTTTGGCAGTGCTTATGGACCCCTGGTTATTTGAAGTTCCAGCCCAAAGTAAGGGGTTCACTTGGTACAACTGCCTCATTGAGATTGGAGCTTGGACCCTGTAGAGACTTGAGGAAAAGAGGGAAAGGCCATATTCTCCACTCAGCCATACAAGATGCCAGGAATAGCATAGTTATCTCACATTTAAAAAAAATTAAAATACAAGTGGATGACAGGTTGCTTTGCAAACTCTCTCAATAGAAATCCTAATACATTTTGAAAGTATTTGCCTGTATTATATTTTAGGATAAAGGAGTGAGCAAAAATGGAAATTCTTTCTGTATCTCTATGGCACCTGGATTTGTACATTGCCCTGCATATTGAAGGTAATGAAATGAAGGGTCTAGATTCAGTTCTGATAAACACATATGTGCATAACTATCGCTATTAAGAAGTTTCAGTCACTCGTTTGCTGTTATGTTGTTATAAAATATTGTTACAAGATATATTTCTCCTGGCGTAACAATGCTTTTGTTCTTTTGGGTTAGGTTTTTTTTTTTAAGGTCAGACCTCAGCCTTGTTTAGCCACTAGGGATGTAGATACGTCTCAGAGTCTTTAAGATAAATCTTTTAGGTGTCCTTAAAATGATTTTTAACCTAGTATGTCCTTGGGGAGATTGCCTTTAAGTTTAGATTTTAAATAAGAAAACAGGCATAATACATACTATGGGCACAGATGTGCACGATAAGTAGGAAGATTATTTAAGTCTAGAAATTGGACCAAATCTAAAATCTTACCTTCCAGAAATCATTTTCATCTTTTTTATTTATTTTGGTCACCCTAAAAAGAAGCACATGATCCTTAGCTTTGTTTTGCCTTGTATCGGACTACAGACCTTCTGAATTTTACACCATACTTAATTCTGTTTCTATTACACACCAGTTTTCCTGGGTATGATTAGACAATATTATTTTCATTCACCCAATTAAAAACTTAAACAAAGTAGATGGATATTAAGGAGGAAGTTTTAACATCAGCTTTGCTTGTCTCTTTTTGTCTGTTTCTTTCTATACACTACCAAACCTGCATTTGCATGTGCAAATTAAGTAATGATTGCAAACCCACAAATGGAGAATTTCCATGTTTTCCTGCTCCTAGACCCTTGGGAAAGCACCACATTTACACCAAAAACAACTTATAATAAAGAGCTTGGCCCTTGGTGTCTGACTTAGCCAATGGAGTTTAGCACCATCCAATTTCTTACTTGAGTTGCTCCATGTATATGGACTTTTGAGTCATGCTTATAGGGTTTACCCTCAAACTGCCATGATGCTACCTCCCAATCTTCTCCCAGTCTAGTTACCAAACTGTTTAACAGGAAGTCCTTTAAGGGCAGCATTAATATGATCCTTTTCAGATGAATTTATGAGTCGTAGCTCGAAGTAACGTGTTTTTTTTTTTTTTTTGCGGTACACGGGCCTCTCACTGTTGTGGCCTCTCCCGTTGTGGAGCCCAGGCTCCGGACACGCGGGCTCAGCGGCCATGGCTCACGGGCCCAGCCGCTCCACGGCATGTGGGATCTTCCCGGACCGGGGCAGGAACCCGTGTCCCCTGCATCGGCAGGCGGACTCTCAACCACTGCGCCACCAGAGAAGCCCAAGAACCTTGGGTTTTTAATCTGGGTCACAGACAGGATAGTAATGGCATTCACAGAGATGTGCAGGTGAGGGCCAGGAGTAGATTTTGGGCTGGTGGATGGTTGGTCAAGGGAAACTATGGCTACTGTCTTGGGAATGTTGGGTTTGTGATGCTGGCGGAACATTTAGCAGAGATTTAGATTATACAGTGAGAGTGGCCTGGGAAATATGGATTTGGGTTTTCTCAGAGGAGAGTTGAAGCGGAAACTGAAGTGAGGGAGTGTAGGAGATTGGCAAGTGACTGAGGATGTGTCGTGTGGCCACTGTTTAGTCCAGGAGACAGGTAAGGATCAACGCCCTAAGCACTGTACTACAATGTATAGAGGTCATGGCTATGATAACACAAGACTGATAACAGCTAGTCTGCCAGGGAAAGCCAGGCGCATGTGTAGCTGGGCTTTAAAGCCGAGAAGAGGTTTGTCAGGCTTCCCACGGAAAGAAGAGCATTGCAGGCAGAAGAAAGGCATATCTGAAGGCACAGGTGGAAAGTGGTGGTGGTTTGATTTGTTGGGGGACAGCGTGGTGGTAGGAGAGAGAGAGGCGATAGATACTGCACAACCCCCCAATTTTTTTAGACAGAGGAAGAGAACCCAGAGTGGAGGACAGAGAGGGAGAGGCAAAAGGAAAGCAACCAAACTTGTGAGGTCTTGAAAGACGTAGTCAATAGTAACTCACCTGGCTGGAGGTGGAGGTGTGCTGCAGGACCCTGGACTGCTTTCCTCAGCTCTCTGCCTCCTGTCCTTCTTTTATAAAACGGGCTTCGCACTAGGCCATTTCTGAAGCCCTTTCTCACTGAGGTTCCGAGGGCCTCTCCAACTTTGAAAAGCTTTATTTTCTTTTCAGGTCACATGGAATAATTTCATGTTCTAGTAATTGGAGTCTAATTGGAAGCCTCGTGACCTGGAAGAGGTAACACACTTCCTTACAGGGTCACTCTTGCTCTCAGGGCATAGTTCGTGCACTGGAAGCACTTCCTCATTAGCTCTCCCCAGGGGCTTCCATCCAGCAGCCAGTTACTGCTTGGGGTGGGAGGGATATACAAATATTTATAAAGGTCACATTGGAAAATTTTCTAAAACAATTGAACTGCAAAACATGTGTTTAATATTTTATAGCGCTTGGAATGGAAAAGATACTTTTAATCATGCTCCTTCTCCCTGGAGTTTAACCACCTCCCATATCCCTTGGAGAACTTCTTCCTAACAGCAGAAAATAGTGAGATGTTGCTATCTTGAGGGGACTTTGTACCTCTCATTCGTTGTGATTTAGGTGAAGGCTTGATTGGAGCGCATGTTTTCTGATCCTAGTAATCTTAAATAAATAATCCAAGCCCAAGGCATTAATAAAAGCAGTAATTCTGTCAAGTATCCTTGCTAACTTCCTAAACTTCTGAGGGTCCAGAGCTGGTGATTTATGAATGTTGCCAGAATCTGAGCTGTGGTGTTTTTTAGGGGATTTGTTGGGAGGTATACTTTTAAAGGTAATTACCATGTGTCAGAAAGATGCCTTAGCCCCCTTGACACTGTGTGCTCAATTTTATTTAGAGGTCAAATGGCAGGAGAATTATATGTGAAGGGGTATCCTTTCAACATTTACAAGTAGAAAGTAAATGTAACAAGCTAAGCTTAATTCTGAGTGGATGCGATAGTCAATTAACTCTGTGTGTACCTCACTGTCGCAGGTCAGTAGAGTTCTACAGACATTTACTGTGCTCCTACCACATCCCAGTGGAAGATAGACACACACATGCCTCTGGGTCCGGCATGGTCCAATGCTGGAGTGTTATACCAAGGTTCCATGGAATGTGAAGGAAGTGCACCTAACCCAGCCTGGGAGGTGATAGAAGGAGGTGATGGAGGGCAGGAATGTCTTCTCCGAGGAGGTCTTGCCTGAGCTGGATCTTAAATAATCAACTGGGGACTTCCTTGGTGGTCCAGTGGTTAAGAATCTGCCTTCCAATGCAGGGGACCTGAGTTCGATCCCTGGTGGGGGAACTAAGATCCCACATGCCGGGGCAACTAAGCCCATGTGCTCTAGAGCCCGTGCGCCACAACTTGAGAGCCTGCCCACCAAAATGAAATATCCCGCGTGCCGCAACTGAGATTTGATGCACCCAAATAAATAAATAAATAAATAATCAACTGGATTTACCCAAGTAAAACATGGAAAGGGGGATAGTTACAGCAGTTAAAGCTGAGAAGGTGAGAGAAACAGTCAACTTGGTTGTCTGATGGCACTGGGTAGTCTTTCCCTGCTAGTAAATTTGCCCCAAATCTGCTGCTCCCTTGGATGGATCTGGAATCTTGAAAACTATGTGAATATCAGTCCCATGTCACCCCAAGTTAGACTTCTACTGAGCATGGTCAGGTTGTGTCACTGCTTTCTACCTAGATCCCTGGCTCCCGGCTCCCACCCTGGTTCTGGAACTGGAACTTGGATCTTCACCCCTTGCCTAAGCCAGTGGGTTATTCCTCCTCTGGAAGAGTCCCAGATTCCAATATCCATCCCATCAGCTAAGATGAATCTCCCTTGTTCATGACCCAGACACTCAAACAATGTTAAGGAAATCTTACTGTGGGCCTCTCCCCACCAACCACGACCAGATAGATTGGCTCCTTATAAATTAAGCCACCCAGTTCACTCTTGATCTTGCTATAGCTCTTGAATTTGGTGACTTGGACGATAGCTTCTCTTCCTCCCCCTCTGCCCTGATTACTTTTCCTCGCTGCAGCCAGCCTCAGTAGCTTTCTTTCAGCTCTAAACTTTCTACTACCTGTCAGCTGAAGCTGAGTTGGTTAGCGTGCCAGACTAGGCTGAAGCTCTCTAGAACTGGCAAAAGTCCATTTTCAGATGTCCAGACATTCCCTTGCCTTATCTCTACCCCCAACTCAAAACTTAGTTTTTAAGTCCAACTATGTGGCTGGCAATTTTATAAGGAAGCATTCCCTAATGTGTGTTTGGAAGAATGATGAATGTTGCAGACAATATACTCATACTTGGGGATTCACAATAGTTATTAACATATTGAAAGGCTCTGGAAAGTTCTGTGATCTAGAAACTTGGCTAATTTGAGTTTGAGAATTTCTAAAACAAAAGTTTTTTTTCCCCAAATAACATCTATCTAAATCCCCAGTCATCCAACATTTAACGGAACACACTTAGGGAACATGGCTTGAAAGCATTACAATTCTTTTCCAGTACTCTTAACCAGGGTGGTAACCTTCCAAGTGGAGGCATTCCTGAAGGACTTGGAAATACTGGCGTCTCAAATCGAATTGTAGCAAATTCATGGCAGGCTTTGCTGGGACAGGGTCTGCAGAGACTGGAAGAGTTTAGCAGACAGGTTGTTGGTGCCTGCACAGCACTGATTTCCCTTTCTTCTGATAACAGCCTCAAAATTTTCTTAGAAAATTAAATTTATAAGGCTGAAGTGTGCTCCCATCCCCAGCCAATTCATATGTTGAAATCCTAATTCTTAGTACCCCAGAATGTGCCTATGTTTGGAGATAGGGCCTTTAAAGAGGTGACTAAGAGAATATGAAGTCAAATGGGTGACCCTTATATGACTGGTGTCTTCATGAGAAGAGGAGATTAGGACACAGACACACACAGAGAAGATCATATAAAAGCACTGGAAGGAGATGACCATCTACAAGCCAAGGAGAGAGGTCTCAAAAGAAACCAACCCTGCTGACAACTTGGCCTTGAACTTCTCAGCCTCCAGAACTGTGAGAAATAAATTTCTGCTGTTTAAACCATCCAGTCTGTGGTACTTAGTTATGGCAGAGAACTACTACACAGGTGAAAGTGAGGCTGATCCCATTGCTTGGGTCCTCAGATACCCACACCCAGTGGATGAGAACAGTCTCATAATGGTCCACAGTGATTGGCTTTGGGCTGGTCACATGACCCAAAATAGGCCAATGAGATCCAGCTCCTATTTTCTTGTATCACTGGGAGAGAGGCATCCTATTTCTGTAGTTGTTGTTAAACTGGTAGGAGACTAGTTGGAAGCTGTCTTTAGTATGATTAGAGGGAGACCTGCCTGAGAATAGAGCCAAAGAAGGATAAATGAGCTGAGAGTAATAGAGAGGTTCTTGATAGAATCATTTGAGTGCCTAAACCTAGTCATACCTGAGGTTTTCTGGACTTCCATACTCCCTGGATTTTACAGTTATGTATGCCAACACATTCCCTTTTTTTTTTTTTTTTTTTTTTTGCCTAAAATATTTTGAGTTGTAAAAGGATCCCAAATGATACATAAAAATAACGAGGTAGCTTTTGAGAAAATGTCCATCAATGTTACTTTCGTATTCTTGCTACACTTTCCTTTCCAAATGTCTCTTTAGCCTGTTCCTTTTGAATAGAATCTCCTCAGAAGTAATAATTTTTGTTCCATGAAATGTATGCGATTTTTTTCAGATGAAACCCCTGATGGATTCAGTTGTGATATATCCTTTATAATCCATGTTACCGTGTCTGTGGTGGTATGGGTGAGTCTGTATTGATGCCGCCAACTGTAATTTGCAGCCAGGCAACTTCACACATTGCCTCACATTTACAACAAATGTTTTAAAAATTATTATGACGTCATGATTAATAAATTGAGTCATCACTAACGAAAGTCCTTTGTAAACAACTTTGTGATTTTCTCTAGTATCCAGACTCTTGGATAAACAATTTTCATGACTATATTCTAGGGCTCGCTGTGTCTTTGGGGATGTTTGAATGTAACCTGAAGACCCCCAAAGATAGAAAGCTTTAGGGCATAGGAATGGTCTTTCATCTGGTGTGAATTCCCGGATGGTGACCGAGAGGAAGGTATCTGTGAACCCAAGGCCCCCCTTTCTGCCCTAAGCACTCACCTCCACCCACTGGGCACGTGGTTGGTTCTTGTCAGCACGGGTAGTGGATGAACCTCCGAGGACATATTTGGAAAATCCAGGAGAAATGAAAATTCATGCAAAAATTGTTTTGACTCTTTAAACATCATTGTTTAGTGAACGTGGGCCAAAACCTTGTCACAGCAAGCTTCCTTTCATAATAGATGTTGTTTACTTTCCTCTTATCAGTCAGGACACCTGGCAAGCCTATCCCTTGGTGAGGTGTCCTGGCTCTCCCACGTGGCACTCAGCCAGAGTTCAGAAGTGGAGAGCTGCATTAATGCCACAGACCAAGGAGAGATGTCCACCATCCACATCTCATAGGAAAAACAGAGAGTGGCTGGAGGTGAGGAAGGGAAACACATTATTTTTTGTTTGTTTGTTTTTCTTTTTTTTCCTCTAGTGGTTGTGCTTCTTTCTTAAAGATCTCCCCTATGAATTTTCATATTCTCAATTCTTTGCTGCCCTCAATGATCATTTGGCAGTGGAAGATTCATTACCTAGATTTCTTGCTTTCTCACTATTAAGAAAGTGTATATAAGAATATGGACACCCCAGCACAGGAATTTATGAGTGATTAACAAGATTCCAGGTATTATTTTAAAGCTTGATTTAATAAATAAGGAGTTGAGTGTAGTATGACGTGTAACATATAGAAAAAAGGTTTTAAGGCTCATCATTTGCTTTCTTTCTATGTCATATTAATTTAAAAAAATATGAGATGTACAGTGATAATATGTCTTAAAATTGTCTTCATGATACTGGGCTACTTTCTAGAAAATTTAAATAAAAAACTGGGTTTTTTTGGGTTTTTTTTAGCTCCATTTGTCTGTTTTTTGTTCTGTACCCCGCACAAGACAGTGAAGGTCAGGTGTTTAAACACACAGGCTTTAGGTAGAGTTCCCTGAGCCAAGTCCCAGCTCTATCAGTTACTAGCTACCTCAGTTTTCCCACCTGTAAAATGAAGCTTAAAAATAATACCTCCCTCGTAGCGTGGTGGTGATGAATCAGAGTCGATGTTAAGTACACATTGCGGAGCCTGGCAGAGAACACCCACTGATAAACACTTGTTCTTCTCAATATTATTGTTAATCCACAGTGTACCTTGTGGGTACACAATAAATGTTGAATTGATTAATTTTACTTAGCGTTCATTGTATTTATATATTCGCCTTCTCACAAACTAAACAGAAGTATGAAAGATGTCATTTTCATCCTGTTTAAAATCAAATATACTCTTTTCCTGTGAACCGCTGACAGCATAATGCTAAGCAATCCCATGGCACAGTTAAAAAGCACAATATTGAAATGAAGGAGGTAGAAGAAAATTGCCAATTTGAGAAAGGATTCATATACATGGAAAAACAAAAGCAATGAGTTAAGACAAAAAATAGTTGAGGGACTTCCCTGGTGGCACAGTGGTTAAGAATCCGCCTGCCAATACAGGGGACACGAGTTCGAGCCCTGGTCTGGGAAGATCCCACATGCTGCGCAGCAACAGGGGCCTTGAGCCACAATTACTGAGCCTGTGCTCTAGAGCCCGCGAGCCACAACTACTCAGCCCACGTGCCTAGAACCCGTGGTCCGCAACAAGAAAAGCCACCAGAATGAGGAGCCCGCACACCGCAGTGAAGAGTGGTCCCTGCTCGCCGCAACTAGAGAGAGCCCACATGCAGTGGCGAAGACCCAATGCAGCCAAACATAAATAAATAAAATAAATACATAAAAAAAAGTTGAATCTTTTATAGAGAAATGTCCAGGTCATGCATAGCCAGAAAACTTACTTCATAAATTAGTTTTATAGAATTTTTGCAAAGTGCTAAAGCAATTTAGCATCAGGACACACTGATTCTAAGAAAAATAAATTAATAAATTTAAAATCTTCAGGCACCTATATTCAAAGACTGCTAGGCATTTTAATAGGAGATAAGTAAGAACCATTAATCACGGTTTCCACACGCTTTCTCACATTACCCTGGGCAACTGGGACCAGGCTGAGGAACGGTACTGCGAAGAGGAAGTGCTGGTAATGGACAAAATAGTGATTTTATCTACACTTTCTACGCTACATTTTGTCTACACTTTCACTGTCTTACAAGTAAGTACAAAATTGTACCTGTTGACAACTTAATTTTTTTCACCTTTTTGCCCTACCCTTAGGGAAAGGTAATAACATCAGTGAAATGTGCATTTCTTTTCTACTTGCTTGGCATACATTATTGGTCACCTTGAGCAAGAGAAGCTGGGAGAAGCCCTCATGTGCATTGGCCTCGTTTATGCATTGACCACGTTTCAATCCATGTTTGGAGTCACAAAGTTTATTAATAGAATCCTTGGTCTTTTTAGAGTCAGAGACTTCTCTGAGAATCTGATGAAATGAAGAACCCTCTCTCCTCAAAACACACAGACTCCATAAGATCTATGAATGTCCATCTTGAGACCCTCCATGGATGGTCCCTCACAGACATCATGCTTATGTTGCAAAGCAGTGATAATCATATGGAGAATGATTTAAAAAAAAAAATGCCACCTAGGAACAAATTTGTAACCTCTCGTTAGTCTCAACTCTTATCACTCACTTTCCCCATCAAGCTTCTGACATTTTCTTACATTAAAGTTACACATCAGCTGGATTTGCTTCCCAGATTCAAAGACTATTCAGCCACATTTGTGTCAGAATTCCGTCTCCCCCATCCTCGGTAAGCTTTTAAAACAAAGCACCTTCCCTTACCAGAAAAAATATTACATTTACTTCTTTTTTTTTGCAGTATGCGGGCCTCTCACTGTTGTGGCCTCTCCCATTGCGGAGCACAGGCTCCGGACGCACAGGCCCAGAGGCCATGGCTCACGGGCTCAGCCGCTCCATGGCATGTGGGATCCTCCAGGACCGGGGCACGAACCCATGTCCCCTGCATTGGCAGGCAGACTCTCAACCACTGCGCCACCAGGGAAGTCCTACATTTACTTCTTTAAATGTTGTAACCATGAAGTCAGTAACTGGGAGCAGCTCTGTCCATCCCGATTCTTCTCATGGTTCATACCGACTACTGTACCTGCCCCTCTGCCTTTCATAGTAGATTGAGTTCTATTTCCTTTCTCTATAATTGTCTGTTTTCAACAGAGGATCAGAGTCAGATTTCCAGCCATGATTTGAGGACTCTTGTTCTACTATACTATCTAATTTAATTAACTTCTGCTGTAGTAAACCTCCTTTCTGAGTGAAATAATTGGATCTTAAGCACCTACTAGCTCTTTAATTTTGAGCACGTCACTGAGCCTTTTTAGGACCCAGTTTCCCAATACATCAAATCTCTAAGATTGCTTGAAGTCTAACATTCTATATTTAAAAAACACATATAGGTATGTGTGAGTGTGTTTATTGCCTAGACCTGGCAATTTTTCTAAGTGGCTGATAACCTCTGAGGAAACCCAAATGCTCAAACATTTTTTTTCTTTTCAGTACTTTTTAAAACATACAAAACCATTTTTATTCTTGCCCAAGTAGTCTTGTCACCCTATTAAAGCATCTAAAGGTCACTAGCAAATTACTCATTTGAAATAGCAAGTCAGGAATATCAAGCTTTAAAATATTTAAGAAATTGTGCTTTCTTCATATACATTAGTTTCAACCACATAAAAATAAGATACAGTGCATGAGTAGTTATACTGAGATGACATTTAAGAGAGAACCTGAGTTTCTCTAGACCACTAGATTCACCAGTATACTCCCAGCCCCTCACACTGCATGTGGCACATAGTAGGTGCTCAACGAATTTTTGCTGGGCAAACGAAAGGGTCTAATAATTGCTATGGGATGGCCATAAAGTCCAACAATTATTTCCGGGAGGGGGGAAGGAATTAGGAATTGGAGATGGTGTGTTAGTGGGTGGAAGTCAGGGTGAGAAGATAGAAAAAAAAAAAAAAAAAGGTACTCCAAGAGGGGAAAAGATCATGAACCTGGAGCTGTTTTTGATTGTCATAAAACTAATAAGAGATATGAAGAGACAGGGAGTGGACAGTGGAAACATTGTGCTACATTTTTTTTTTCCACAATAAGTAATTTTACTTATGGCAAAATACACAGTGCCTCATATCATCCACTGTTTAGATTAGTACCCTAAACTGGATTCTGAATGAGACAGTCCTTTGGGTGAATGGAAGCTTGTGTATTTATTTTTAAATATGCACAGAACCTCAAGCCTGAGGTGTTAACTGAAGCCACTGAGTAAACCCTATGATCTGAGCAAAATCATGATCTTGTATGTCTGTAAGTAGCATCTATTTTAGGATCTTCCTTATTTTAAAATCTCATTTTCTTTATGAAATGTATTAATATTAATCTGCAGTTGAAGATTTTCAGCAAGGATGACTATATCAGTTAGGAATGTATCTGGCTACAACTATCGAAAGACCTGGCTTAAAAAATTCGAGCAGATGTCCAAAGGTAGATGGTTGCTGGCATTGACTAAGATGCTCTGTGATGACATTAGACGCACAGGTTTTTTTACCTCCTTCCACTCTATCATCCTATGCTTGTTGGATGCCATCCTCATAGTTGCACAGTGGTTGCTGTAGCTCCAGTCATCACATCTACATTCAAGGAGGGAAGATGTGTGTGCATGTGCATGTGCGTGCACACAGTGTGGGGGAAGGACGAGCCAACTGCTTCTGTCCCCTCTAACAAATGCTAAAATTTTCCTAGCATGTGAGTGGACTTTCATGTATATCTCATTGGCCAATGGCTTTACAAGGCTATTTTAGATGTGAGAGTGGGTGAGAGAGAACATCTCATCTGGGGCTAGACACATCACTGCTCCAACAACATTTGGGTTCGGCTGACAAGAAAGCACCAGAGAATGGAAATAGATTGAGAAAACAATAATGTTTGCCACAGTCACAGTGATAGAAAGATGATGGGAACAGAAGAATAAAAGCATAAATAAATAAATACATTTCTCTTTTATTTGTTGTTTAAAGCTAGTCTTATTTCCTATAATTTCTTTGAGTAGGTGTTACTGCTTGCTTGCTTAACTCAGGAGAACACTTAGTAAAAAATGATATAAGTTATACTTAGTAGTTTAAATAACAATGAGCCAGATGTCCTGTGTTGCAATTTTTTTGCATACATGAATTTTAAATTTTATGTGAAATCATTATTTAATGATTATATTAAAGTTGTACATAAATTTGCTAATTTGCACATATACAGTTTTGGAATGAAATTCCTGCTTTTTTATTAATGGCCAGAATTGAGGATATGGCAATATTTGGTATGTAGAAGTGTTCAGGGGAAAATAAGATTTTTTGTCTACTGTACGTAAGTCAAAGAAATGGGGGAAAAAGGCAGTAAGGGAAATGGAAATTGTTTAGATAGCATAGGATGAGAAGGAGAATGAAATTTAGACTGGTAACAGCAAAGACTGAGGTAGGAGAAGAAAGAACAGAAATATGAAATGAGTGTTGAAGTCCTCTTTGAATTAAACATCTTATAATGGAAAATTTCAAGCCTCTGCTAAGGCAGAGAGAACACTGCAGTAAACCTGTACCTATTCACCACCCAGGTCCAACAACTATCAACACAAGGTCAGTTTTGTTTCAGTTACATGCAACCTCCACCTCCTGTATTATTTTGAAGCATCTCCCAGACATCGTATCATTTCATTAGTAAGTATCTAAGTAGTTCTTTTTAAATTAAAAAACAAACAAACAAAACTTTAAATATGTAGTTATCTTTGGATTTGGATAGACCAGAGTTCAAATTTTAGCCTGGGTACCAACAGCTGTGGGACCTTGGGCAAGTTCATTCATTCACTTAATACATATTTATTAAGCATCGCCTGGGAACCCAGAAGCAAACAAATACATTAAATAATTTCAGATAGAGATAGATGTAATGAAAAAAATAATAAAACAGGGCAATGAAACTGAGAATGACTGGGGATCTACTTCACACTGGGGAGCTGGAAGGGATAAACCCTTCTCTACTCTATTCTGGCTTCTGGTGCTGTGAAGTAGAATCTGACCTGTGTCTCGTATGGGTCTTGAGAGTTAGTTAATCTCTGAGGAAGTGTTTAGCAAGACCTGGTATGTGGCCAACTCTCCATAAGTGAAAGACCTGGTGATCATGATGTTCTTCCTTTTTTTTTTTTTTATCTTTATTGAAGTATAATTGCTTTACAATGGTATGTTAGTTTCTGCTTTATAACAAAGTGAATCAGTTATACATATACATATGTTCCCATATCTCTTCCCTCTTGCATCTCCCTCCCTCCCACCCTCCCTATCCCACCCCTCTAGGTGGTCACACAGCACCGAGCTGATCTCCCTGTGCCATGCGGCTGCTTCCCACTAGCTATCTATTTTACGTTTGGTAGTGTATATATTCCCATCCCAGGGAGACCCCTTCCCAGGGAGGACTGTGATGGTCCATCTTGCTTCATTCTCACTTAAGATACATTGGGGTGTGCTGGGCTCATTGCCATGACTAGAGCTTGGTAAAAACTTTGTCACCTCTGATTTTTTTTTCTCTCACAAACCACCTCATTCTAGGACTTGGTGAATCTCTGGAGTTGCACCAGGAAAACCAGGTTATCCTGGGCTGTCTCTCTTTCCTCCTCCTCACCTCCCCAAATTTGTGGGAAGTAACTGGCTTATAAATTCACCATATTTTTATGTAGAAAAGACTTGTTTTTTTGCTAGAGCGAGTATTTGAGAAGAGCTGCTTAAAACCTTATATCAAATTTATAAAAAAACCTTCTGAGATTGAGTTTTACAGTTTCCAATGTGGCAGACATTTAATTCTAATCCAAACAAAGTGCTGCTGGCAGTCTATCAGAAAAATGAAAAATTTTCAGGTTTTAGGAATGGCTAGTTTTCTGGGATTTAATGATCTTTTTCATAAAATGTTAGCAGATCAACTTTTATTTATATTAAACGTAGGCTTTGATCCAAGCTCCATGTAATGAAGCAACAAACAAGGGAAAAAAATAGAATTCAATACAGTCATTCACTTCCTTTAGGTGTGGGAAATGCAAGGCCAATGAGCTGTGTTTACACAAATCCTGCCTATGACTGAGTAGATTTGAAGAACACAGGCTCTCACTCTGCAGGAATGATTAAACAGTTTCAGCCATTCCTTGTTGCTTAATCCTAACCTGGAACAGTAAGAGGGCTGAGGAAGGGTGAGCTTTAGGACTAGTTTATCAGCCCCTCACACCCACCCCATCAGGATTTACATGGAGGTTTTACCAGGACTTTTTGCCAGTCCCCATCAACTGACGAGGATCACCCCATCAACTGGCTCTGGGGCCCATTCGCGCTGCTGGCTCAGTCCTGCACAGATGACTTCAGCTGGGGCTTTGCTGCTGCCTGGTTGCCTTTTCAGTCACTTGTCCTCCACTTCTTAGACCCGAGTCTCTGTGAGGGGCTGTTTTCAACCCCCCTCACAGAAATGATATGAAACCTCCATTTCCCCCAGGTACTTAGTCCTGGGAAAGTCCTTTACTCCCTCCCACCCTTTCAGAAGGCATCCTCTTCCTGGTGCAGGCAGAGCACGGCTGACCTGTGCTCTTCCCTCATCTGGATCTTTCCCACTTTGCCTCTCACTCTCCCCTCTATGAACCTTTGCTCCCTTGAGGGATTGTGGGATTGTAAGTAGTGGGCAGAGGAGGGTGGGTGACCATTCCTGGCCCTTTGAATGAAACATCTACAAGACAAACAGCCCTTTCTCTTGCTAATGTTGACCAGCTCTTATAAAAACTCTGCTACATTATTATGCTAACAGAGCCTTAGCAAGACTGATAAGATTGTAGCCTTTTTAACCTAATTGGTAAATCTCCTGCTTTAGGAAGAAGATGGGTAAACGCCCACAAAAGAGGATGAGGGAAGGCGAACACCCCATCCAGACGCAAAATTCTGGGAATAAGTATTTATAGGTAATCTGTTGATTTATTACAGGGTATTTGTTCCTTCTACAGGAATGGCTTCCATTATAAACCATGCTTTTAATAATCCTGGCCCTTGGATTTTAATGATCTTGTGATCACTTTCAATTTGGAAAAGTCTGGCTCTGCCTGACCCTTTCACTAATTGCATGATTCTAGTTGAAATAAAAGGAAGCTTCCTAAGGCTAGAAGGACTAGAGACAAAGGCAGGGTTGGTGCTGGGAGTAGTAATTACATCAACCTGCAGGTACCTGGGGAAGAAGGAGCCCACACCTTTCTCCTGGGTCAGGGTGGCACAGGACTGAAATCAGTACCAGGAAAGAATAAACCCAAACTTATATGAAAAGACAGAAGAAGCTCCTTTATTATAGCCCAACAGTTATGACAAATGAAGACACATCCAAGAACAGATAATGAAAAATTTTGAATTATTGCCATTGTTTCTCATATTCCTGAGACTCTTGAATTAATATAGCAAACCAGTCTGAAGATAAAAAGCCAGAAGCTTTATCAAATACATTATGTCTGGCAGAATGTCTACACTGAACTAACGCAAAGTCCTGGTAGTAGTTTGGGTTTTGTGTAAGAAGCGGCATGGATTTTTCTGGGAGGCATTGATTTACTTACTTTTCATTCAAAGCCCAGCTGACTGACTATGATGGTTTTATACTTTTCCCATTGGAGTATCATGTTTATTTCTTCCTGAATTCTGATTTTATCTACTTTCTAGAGGAGCCAGGATGTTCTTTTCCATAGGTATCAAGAATACTGATCCAAGGGGGAAAATGAATTTAAGGCCAACCCTTCAGTAAGAGAGTGCATAGAAAGTAGCATTAAGTGTTAACCTATGTAAAAAACTCAACTTGTGCAACAGTTAGACATGAAGAAATGCTTTAACATATATTTAATTTGTTTCAAAGGCCAGCTTTAATTCCAGATTTACCCTGTGTTTTCATTGCTTTACAAATAAGAATGGTACTTTCTTTCCCATCTGACCCCCCACTGTACATGCAAGTCACTACAATAATGTGAGTAGCTATTTACATATTTTATGTGATGAAATACTAAAAAAAATATGGAACTGTACATTTGTTGGAGGATTTAGGATTTTAACCTAGTAGATAAGGAACTATTTCCTGATTCTGAAAAAAAATTTCCTTCCAGCTATGTTTTTATATATTGATACATGGAATCATGTAGCAGCATGGCCTGAGTGAGGGCTGACCGGCAGGGCTTCAGCCTCTTTCTCCCTCAGGATCCACCTTGAGAGGATCTGATCTGAGCTGCATCCACCAGCCCTGCCAGATAGCATAATAAAGTGGATTCTAGAAAGAAAAAACAAAACAAAACAAAACAAAAAGCCCTGTACCCAGTATTAAGGTGATATACAATAGGTTAATTCAGCATACATGGGAACTTATGGTTCTTAAATATAGAAATTGTTCCATTGTTAATTTCCCCAAAGAGACTTCTGCAGTAAATGCCATGAATGTGTATTAAAAATAATACATAAAAGAGGTCTAGGGCTTCCCTGGTGGCGCAGTGGTTGAGAGTCCGCCTGCTGATGCAGGGGACACGGGTTTGTGCCCCGGTCTGGGAAGATCCTACATGCCGTGGAGCGGCTGGGCCCGTGAGCCATGGCCACTGAGCCTGCATGTCCGGAGCCTGTGCTCCGCAACAGGAGAGGCCACAACAGTGAGAGGCCCACGTACCATTAAAAAAAAAAAAAAAGAGGTCTAACCTTTAATAAGTCCTCTTATGCAATGACATATCCAAAGACCTTTAGTCCCTATTGCTATACTATTGGACTTGACAAACAAACCAAACTTAAAATCTTACTAAATTGAAATGAAATTGCAATCTCAAAATGAGAATCTATTTTTCCCCCTTTTCTTTCCTTCCTTCCCCACACTTAACCTGAAATGTCCCCCTTATTTTCCTGATAGCATTCCATCTAAAAACATAGCATCATACCTTTAATTTTAACATTCACTATTTCTCTCATAGTCTGACATGGAAATAATAATATATTAGTTTTGGGGAGATTGGTTCAAGATGGTGGAGTAGAAGGACATGAGCTCACTCCCTCTTTCGAGAGCACCAGAATCACAACTAACTGCTGAACAATCATCAACAGGAAGACACTGGAACTCACCAAAAAAGATACCCCACATCCAAAGACAAAGGAGAGGCCACAATGAGATGGTAAGAGGGGCACAATCATAATAAAATCAAATCCCATAAATGCTGGGTGGGTGACTCAAACTAGAGAACACTTATATCACAGAAGTCCACCCACTGGAGTGAAGGTTCTGAGCCCCACGTCAGGCTTCCCCACTTGGAGGTCTGGCAATGGGAGGAGGAATTCTTAGAGAATCAGACTTTGAAGGCTAGTGGGATTTGATTGCAGGACTTTGACAGAAATGGAGGAAACAGAGACTCCACTCTTGGAGGGCACACACAAAGTAGTGTGCATGTCGGGACCCAGGGGAAGGAGCAGTGACCCCATAGGAGACTGAACCAGACTTACTTGCTAGTGTTGGAGGGTCTGCTGCAGAGGCAGGGGCAGGCTGTGTCTCACCGTGAGGACAAGGACACTGGCAACAGAAGCTCTGGGAAGTACCCCTTGGTGTGAGTCCTCCCAGAGTCTGCCATTAGCCCCACCAAAGAGCTGGGTAGGCTCCAATGTTGGGTCACCTCAGGCCAAACAACCAACAGGGAGGGAACCCAGCCCCACCCATCAGCAGACAAGTGGATTATAGTTTTACTGAGCTCTGCCCACCAGAGCAACACCCAGTTCTACGCACCACCAGTCCTCCCATCAGGAAGCTTGCACAAGCCTCTTAGATAGCCTCATCCACCAGAGGGCAGAGAGCAGAAGCAAGAAGAACTACAATTCTGTAGCCTGTGGAACGAAAACCATATTCACAGAAAGATAGACAAAATGAAAAGGCAGAGGACTTTGTAGCAGATGAAGGAACAAGATAAAACCCCAGAAAAACAACTAAATGAAGTGGAGATAGGCAACCTTACAGAAAAAGAATTCAGAATAATGATAGTGAAGATGATCCAGGACCTCGGAAAAAAAATGAAGGCAAAGATCAAGAAGATGCAAGAAATGTTTAACAAAGACGTAGAAGAATTAAAGAACAAACACCTAGAAGCATTAAAGAACAAGCAAACAGAGATGGACAATACAATAACTGAAATGAAAACTACACTAGAAGGAATCAATAGCAGAATAACTGAAGCAGAAGAACAGATAAGTGACCTGGAAGACAGAATGGTGGAATTCACTGCTGTGGAACAGAATAAAGAAAAAAGAATGAAAAGAAATGAAGACAGCCTAAGAGACCTCTGGGACAACATTAAACACAACAACATTTGCATTATAGGGGTCCCAGAAGGAGAAGAGAGAGAGAAAGGACCCAAGACAATATTTGAAGAGATTATAGTCAAAAACTTCCCTAACATGGGAAAGGAAATACCCTCCCAAGTCCAGGAAGCACAGAGAGTCCCAGGCAGGATAAACCCAAGGAGAAACATGCTGAGACACATAGTAATCAAATTGACAAAAATTAAAGAAAAAGAAAAATTATTGAAAGCAACGAGGGAAAAATGACAAATAACATACAAAGGAACTCCCATAAGGTTAACAGCTGATTTCTCAGCAGAAACTCTACAAGCCAGAAGGGAGTGGCATGATATGCTTAAAGTGATGAAAGGGAAGAACCTAACACCAAGATTACTCTACCCAGGAAGGATCTCATTCAGATTCGATGGAGAAATCAAAAGCTTTACAGACGAGCAAAACAAAAGCTAAGAGAATTCAGCACCACCAAACCAGCTCTACAACAAATGCTAATGGAACTTCTCTAAGTGGGAAACACAAGAGAAGAAAAGGACCTATGAAAACAAACCCATAACAATTAAGAAAATGGTAAGGGGAACATATATATCGATAATTACCTTAAATGTGAATGGATTAAATGCTCCAACCAAAAGACACAGGCTCGCTGAATGGATACAAAAACAAAACCCATATATATGCTGTCTACAAGAGACCCACTTCAGACCTAGGGACACATACAGGCTTAAAGTGAGGGGATGGAAAAAGATATTCCATGCAAATGGAAATCAAAAGAAAGCTGGAGTAGCAATACTCATATCAGATAAAATAGACTTCAAAATAAAGAATGTTACAAGAGACAAGGAAGGACAGTACATAATGATCAAGGGATCAACTCAAGAAGAAAATATAACAATTATAAATCTATATGCACCCAACATTGGAACACCTCAAAACATAAGGCAACTGCTAACAGCTATAAAAGAGGAAATTGACAGTAACACAATAATAGTGGAGGACTTTAACACCTCACTTACACCAATGGACAGATCATCCAGACAGAAAATTAATAAGGAAACACAAGCTTTAAATGACACAATAGACCAGATAGATTTAATTGATATTTATAGGACATTCCATCCAAAAACAGCAGATTACAGCTTTCTCAAGTGCATACAGAACATTCTCCAGGATAGATCACACCTTGGGTCACAAATGAAGCCTTGGTAAATTTAAGAAAATTGAAATCATATCAAGCATCTTTTCTGACCACAATGCTGTGAGATTAGAAATCAATTACAGGAAAAAAAAATGTAAAAAACACAAACACATGGAAGCTAAACAATACATTACTAAATAACCAAGAGATCACTGAAGAAATCAAAGAGGAAATAAAAAAATATCTAGAGACAAATTACAATGAACACATGATGATCCAAAAACTATGGGATGCAGCAAAAGCAGTTCTAAGAGGGAAGTTTATAGCAATACAAGCCTACCTCAAGAAACAAGAAAAATCTCAAATAAACAATGTAAACTTCCACCTAAAGGAACTAGAGAAAGAAGAACAAACAAAACCCAAAATTAGTAGAAGAAATCATAAAGATCAGAGCAGAAATAAATGAAATAGAAACAAAGAAAACAATAGCAAAGATCAATAAAACTAAAAGCTGGTTCTTTGAGAAGATAAACAAAATGGATAAACCTTTAGCCATACTCATCAAGAAAAAGAGGGAGAGGACTCAAATCAATAAAATTAGAAATGAAAAAGGAGAAGTTACAATGGACACTGCAGAAATACAAAGCATCCTAAGAGAATACTACAAGCAACTCTATGCCAATAAAATGGACAACCTGGAAGAAACGGACAAATTCTTAGAAAGGTATAATCTTCCAAGACTGAACCAGGAAGAAACAGAAAATATGAACAGACCAATCACAAGTAATGAAATTGAGGCTGTGATTAAAAATCTTCCAACAAAAAAAAGTCCAGGACCAGATGGCTTCACAGGTGAATTCTATCAAACATTTAGAGAAGAGTTAACACAATCCTTCTCACACTCTTCCAAAAAATTTCAGAGGAAGGAATAAACCTAGAAATAAACCTACCTAAGGAGGTAAAAGACCTGTACTCAGAAAACTATAAGACACTGATGAAAGAAATCAAAGGTGACACAAACAGATGGAGAGATATACCATGTTCTTATATTGGAAGAATCAATATTGTGAAAATGACTATACTACCCAAAAGAATCTACAGATACAGTGCAGTCCCTATCAAATTACCAGTGGCATTTTTTACAGAACTAGAACAAAATCTTAAAATTTGTATGGAGCCACAAGAGACCCCGTATAGCCAAAAGTGTCTGAAGAAAAAAAAAACAGAGCTGGAGGAATCAGACTCCCTGACTTCAGACTATACTACAAACCTACAGTAATCAAGACAATATGGTACTGACACAAAAACAGAAATATAGATCAATGGAATAGGACAGAAAGCCCAGAGGTAAACTCACGCACCTATGGTCAACTAATCTACGACAAAGGAGGCAAGGATATACAATGGAGAAAAGACAGTCTCTTCAATAAGTGCTGCTGGGAAAACTGGACAGCTACATGTAAAAGAATGACCTAACACCATACACAAGAATAAACTCAAAATGGATTAGAGACCTAAATGTAAGACTGGACACTATAAAACTCTTAGAGGAAAACATAGGAAGAACACTCTTTGACATAAATCACAGCAAGATTTTTTTTGATCCACCTTCTAAAGTAACGGAAATAAAAACAAAAATAAACAAATGGGACCTAATGAAACTTAAAAGCTTTTGCACAGCAAAGGAAACTACAAACAAGATGAAAAGACAACCCTCAGAATGGGAGAAAATATTTGCAAATGAATCAATAGACAAAGGATTAATCTCCAAAATATATAAACAACTCATGCAGCTCAATATTAAAAAAACAAGCAGTCCAATCCAAAAATGGGCAGAAGACCTAAATAGACATTTCTCCAAAGAAGACATACAGATGGCCAAGAAGCACATGAAAAGCTGCTCAACATCACTAATTATTAGAGAAATGCAAATCAAAACTACAATGAAGTATCAACTCACACCAGTTAGAATGGGCATCATCAGAAAATCTACAAACAATAAATGCTGGAGAGGGTGTGGAGAAAAGGGAACCCTCTTGCACTGTTGGTGGGAATGTAAATTGATACAACCACTATGGAGAACAGTATGGAGGGTCCTTAAAAAACTAAAAATAGAATTACCATATGACACAGCAATCCCACTACTGGGTATATACCTTGAGAAAACCATAATTCAAAAAGACACGTGCACTCCAATATTCATTGCAGCACCATTTACAATAGCCAGGTCATGGAACAATCTAAATGCCCATTGACAGGCAAATGGATAAAGAAGATGTGGTACATATATACAATGGAATATTACTCAGTCATGAAAAGGAACGAAATTGGGTCATTTGTAGAGACGTGGATGAATCTAGAGGCTGTCATACAGAGTGAAGTAGGTCAGAAAGAGAAAAACAAATATCGTATATTAACGCATATATGAGGAACCTAGAAAAATGGTACAGATGAACCGGTTTGCAGGGCAGAAATTGAGACACAGATGTAGAGAAGAAACATATGGACACCAATGGGGGAAAGTGGCGGGGGGTGGGTGGTGGTGTGATGAATTGGGCGATTGGGATTGACTTGTATACACTGATGTGTACAAAATGGGTGACTAATAAGAACCTGCTGTATAAAAAATAAATAAAATAAAATTCAAAAATTGAAGAAAATTAGTTTTTAAAGCCCGTATAATGATGCAATTAGCAAGTCACTTGTATCTTCCAGGTTTAAATATGGCCTTAAAAGAATTTAAATGTGCATTTGGGGGTGTTTTGCTGGAATGCCATGAGCTTTCCGTGATCACCACCGCAGTTAAATAAACCCTGAATGAATTTAACTTCTTCCAGCGCTTATAAATAAATTATATCTAGTGTGTACTTACTTTGTCACTCCTGTCCAGAAGCTCACACAGCTCAGCATATACAGCAGAAATTTGCAAAAAGGGGTGTGAAATGTAGAGCAAGTTCCAGTAAAAGCACTTGGCTTTCTTACCTGAAGGCATAAAAAAATAGGCCTTTTGCCAGGGTTTTGGACACCTCATTCTTTACGAAGCTCACTTCCCTCCTGTTTAGCTCTGTCCTTCCCTCCCTTTCCCTGCCTCCCGGGGTCATTCAGAAAGAAGAAAAATCCCCCCAGTCTTCAGCTGGAAGGTGAGCTGTCATTCACTTGCAGGCTTCAGAATGGTAAAATGTCACCTGTGATCTGTTTCGTTTGTAAACACTTTCCAGAAAGTTCTGTAAAGAGTTGCTGCTGTTCCCTGAAGATGTCTACCAGGCTGGCTGCACTGACGTTTTGAAACAGGCAGGTCGGGACCTGTGAGGACGCTTCTCCGTGCTATTTATGAGCCGAGCAGCTTGCTGTGAAAAGCTGTCATTTTTCCCCTGGGTGTGTCGAACCAGTTTCCCCGGCAGGCCAGCCAGGAGGCTGAGGCTTATCCAGAAGGAGGGGCCGCTGAGGGGCTGCGTGGAAAGCCAGCGATGTGTCACTCGTCTAAACTTCAGGTGTAAAGAGAAGCGAGGGCGAAAAAAGGAAGAAAAAAAGCCATCTTACGCAGCTCTCTCAATGATCTGTGGTCCCAAAGAATGGAGCCATTTTCTCTCTCTGTCCAGCGTGGGTGGAGGGAAGTGTGGGTGCTCAGCTTGGCCCGAGCAGCACAGGATTTACCCACAGCTGGCTGGCTGGAGGTGGCCTGAGCTTGGGGGCCCAATCTTGGCGAAGATAGTGAGGACCAGCATTCCCTGATTGACTTTCACGCCTTCTAGGTTAAATCTCTTCAGAAAAATGTCAAGGTTATCCAAACAGAATAAAACTGTCCTTTCTTATTTTTGGAAAAGATTTGCACTGACATCTAAAATAACCTCATATAAGCTTTTGAAATGGTGTATAGTAGAACTTTGGTGTCTCTCCAGAGATCAATACCTGTGCTGTCATCACAGGGTAAAAAAAAATTCAGTATGTAAATAAAACAGGGGAAAAAAAAAAGATGAACTGCTTTCCCAGTTGCCTGCAAAGCATAGGCAGAGTTCTTTAGCAGGCCTGCTTACACAAATGCAAATGTTGAGATGACTTTTCATAATGTATAAAGGCAAACTCGGCCAGGCATTGATCACGAAATGAACTCGCAAATGACTGTACTTGCTGGTATAAATCAGTGCCACCCGGCAAAACAGAGGAGCCAGATCAGGGCTTGGTTGTTGCTTTTCTTGAATTCTTTCTTAATATATCTGTTTTCTTTTTTAAAAAAATGATTCTGACTGTCAACTGGGATTATTAGACTGCATAATGATATTTTTTATGTCCAAACATATGAATAAAATTACTTTCTCACCATGTATATTATGGTTATACATGCTTTCTGAAAGTGAATTAACATAGAAATAAATCTGTGATGTCAAGAATATACATTAACCTGTTTGGACCTTATAAATATGTAAAAATAGCATCTAGCTCTTTGCCTCTCTGTGGAGGTATACTATCTTTCGCTGAATCTAGAACTGGACATGTTGTGTATTAGCATATACCATTATATTTACTTGATACAGTTTAACAATAATTTGTAAAATACCACGTGTTGGGTGTTGTACCTGGTGGTCTAGGGAATACAATAAAAGGCTTTAACGCAGTCTTATTATGAATATCATAATCTTGCCTCAGATTGACTTATTATTGTTGCCTGGGCTACTGCATCAGAGTCTACCTCTGTCTTTATCCTCTTTGCAAACTGTTCTTCACACTTCTTTCTAAAGACATCCGTCTTAGCCTTTCCCTCACCTCTCAGTGGCATGTAGATCCTTCACTGCCCCTCCCCACAGGGACCCAGTGCTCTGGCCACACTCACCGGCATGGCAGCCCACACAGGCCCTGCTCACACGTCTCTGCTGCCTGCATTGTCTCTCCAGTTGGGGCACATCCTCCTTGTGCAGTCTGTTCAGGCACCATCTCTTTGGTGTACAAGACTTTCCCTGCAACCTGCCCAGAGAAGGGGCTCAACCTTCTGTGTCCTCCTCTTGCGGGATGACCCCTCTCAGAGCTCTTAACAGGTTCTCTGAATGTCTTCTGCATCTTTGCTGGCATCCTTGACTAGCCGGAGAGCTCTTGGTCTTATTCATCTTCATATGGCCGCCATGTGGCCCACCTGGGTGGACATCCAACAAATGTCTGCTGAATGCGTAGTTCATCACCTGAACAATGGTTGTCAAGCACCACTAGATCTACAAAGAGTTTTCTATGGCCACTAAGGCTGCAAGAATCCTTGTGGACCAAATATATCCAAGGCGCTTCTCTCTCCATCACCCATGACTCTTGTCTCTGTCTCCTCCTGCCTCCTGTATTTCCATCTACTGACTGCTTCACCTGAGCTAAGAGAGTACAAGTCACACAAAGCAAACCACCTCTTTTCTGGCTTAGACATCTATGATGACTTCCATCATCCTTAGAATAAAAGATGCCTTACTTTGGCTTGCAAGGCCCCATGTGATCTTGCCCTGCCAGCCACCTCAACTTCACACTGTGCCACTTTCCCCCTCACTCAGAGTTCTAGACACGAGGACCTCATTGGGTTCCTATAACAGGCCAAACTCTCTTCTGCCTGGAGGCCTTCACATCTGCTGTTCCATCTGCTGGAACACTCTTCCTTATCTTTCAAGTATAAGCTTAAATGTTACTGCCTCGAAGTCTCCTTCCTTAAGCTCCTCATCTAAAGTGGATCCCTTGAATCCCCCCACCCTTTTCTCTAGGACTGTACCCTTTTCTGTCCTTCAAAGCAGAATCACAAGCGTGACTGATTTATTTTATTTACTTGTTTATTTATTTGTTTGTTTACTTCTTAATTGTCTTTCTCCTTCTCTCATTAAACTGTGAGCCCCATGAGGACAGGGGACGGCAACTATTTTTATCCCTTTTTTATCTCCCAAGGCCCACAACTGCACCTGGCACAGAGTAAATGATGATAAATATTTCTTGAATGTCAAATGAACGATCATCCTAAAGCAAGCATGTAAAAGGACTTCTTTAGTTTTTTAAAATGTTTTATTCTTTATTTTTTTACTATTAATTTAGTGACACTTTATTTTTTAAAAAATTTATTGGAGTATAGTTGATTTACAATGTTGCGTTAGTTTCAGGTGTACAGCAAAGTAATTCAGTTATACATATACATATAGTCATTCTTTTTCAGATTGTTTTCTCATATAGGTTATCACAGGATATTAGTAGAGTTCCCTGTGCTGTACAGTAGGTCCTTATTAGTTATCTTTCTTATATATAGTAGTGTGTATATATTAATCCCAGGGTCCTGATTTATCCCTTCCCCTCCATGTTGCCCGTTTCATAACCGTAAGTTTATTTTCAATATCTGTAAGTCTGTTTCTGTTTTGTAAAAAAGTTCATTTGTGTCATGTTTTTAAATTAGAGGACTTCTTTAAATATAGATATATTCATAATAACCAAATGAAATACAGTTATAAAGTGCTAAAATTGCTTTAGGTGTGGTTGTGAACTGAATGTTTGTATCTCCCCAAAATTCTTATGTTGCAGCCCTGACTCCCAACATGATGGTATATTCAGCAGTGGGGCCTTTGGGAGGTGATTAGATTCAGATGAGGTCATCAGAGTAGGGTCTCCATGATAGGATTAGTGCCCTTAAAAGAAGAGGCGAAGATGCCTCCCTGGCACACACACACACACACACACACACAGGGGGGAAAGGTCACCAGGGGAAACAGGGAGAACTCGGCCATCGGCAAAACACGAAGAGGGCTCTCGCCAGAACTGACCGTGTTGGCCCCTTGATCGACTTCCAGCCTCTAGAACTGTAAGAAAGTAAACGTCTGTTGTTTAAGTCGCCCAGTCAGTATTTTGTTATAGACAATGGGGAGCTGCCTGAGTGGTCCTTGAGTACTTCAGCCAGTCTTAGTTTCTATGGTAATTTTGGTGTCTAACATTTATTTGGTATCTTCCTGTCCAATTTCAAACTTGCATACTTTCTCTAGCTTCTTTTCTCCTTTACATTTATACACCCTCCAACATATACAGCTCACTCAGCACACATAGCATTCATGGAAAGGTCTGAACTCCTACCCAATCTATACCTTCCTGTTGCTTCAAGGGGGTCCTTTAAGTGACTTTTAAAAGGGAGAATTCAACAAGATCTCAGGTTGAAGAGGGGGTCTCTAGGTCTATTTTTGGACTGGTCTTCCCATCTTTCAAATACTGTAATCTGCCAGGGAAGCTTAATGTAATGATCTTGATGCATTATTGGTGAGAATATCATCACATCCCTCTGCTCTGTGTACACAAATAGGGCGGTAACTCAACTTTGAGTAACGCTAGGAACTATGTAAATAAATTCCAATTTACAGTAGCGTGTTTTTCCTTTTCACTCCAATTTTTAAAAATCCATTCAGTAACTCAGTTATTTCTTTCAGGACATATTTAAATACCTCTAACCTCTCTCAAGCCATTAAAAGTGAAGTAAAGTTCAAGGTCCACATTATCTGGTGGCCACTGCACTCATGTAGCTTTTCTGCTGTTAATGCCATCCAGCGAAATGACAACAGAATTGGTAGGACTGCTAATAACACATTCTTCAAAATTAACACAGCACCTTGGACCCTACAAGATCCAAGCCCTTCAGGAAAGACACAGCGATGTAAATGGCCTCCCACTGATTTCATGAGCAGCCCTACGAGGTCTGGTGAGGATTAAAGGTGATTCTTGGAGCTAACATATTATTGAAAGCCTCTGGAGTTTGAAAGAGTTTAAGCAGGTTAAAGAAAAAAAAAAAAACCCAACGCCCTCTCTGCCCCGCCTAACAACCCAGACCAAAACCAGTCCAGGCCATGGGTAGGCACAGTAAACATAGCTTTTCTGTTTCCCAGTGTCAGAGAACTCCTGTCCACACCAGCGACTCAGCATCATTTACTTCCTGGCAGGGCCACCAGGTGCCCAGCTGTCCTTAATGAGAATTTTGTCTGATAGGCTTTGCCCTTTGATTCTCATCCCTTTCCAAATTCCTCTGGTAAACATATGTTAAAGGCCCTCCACGTGCCAGGCACCATGCAGCTCTGCAAAACCTCCCTGAGATCTACCTTTGGAGTAAGAGAGACAAAGATGCAGAGAGGATGAGAAGCTGGTGTGCCCAGTGTTCAACCACTTTTGATGGTTTTAAAGAACTTGAAGAATTTTAAGTCTTCAATGCATGAAACATTTGCTGAAGGTCTGACAGCTGCCAGGCGCTGTGTCACATCCTGGGGATGCAAAGTAAATTCTAGGAGGTCCTTGCTCTCAAGAGGTCCCAGTCTGGACATAGACCTTTAGGATGTATTGTTCAGAGGAAGAAGCAAAGTACAGAAGGACATGGATGCTCCTGGGTAAAAAAGGGTGTGTACAGTAAAAGAGTGCACGATGCACACACATGCATATACGCACACTTGAGTGTGTGCTGGTAAATGCCTGGAATATCTGGGAACACTGATTGATTTTGGGGAGAAGAGCTGGTTTTGCTTTCTAACAGCACCTATCACTCTCTGAAATTGTCTCATGTATTTATTTATTTTCTAACTTATTTATTGTCTGTTTCTCTCACTAGCATGCAAATGCTTCTTAACAGCTGTATCTCCATTAACTAGAATAGTGCTTGGTATATTTTAGATGCTTAATAGTTTTGCTTTTCCTTTTAAGCGAAAATGAGCTTAGTGTTCAGAGATGGGAGGGAGTTTTACTTTTACCCGTTTGCCAGTTTTTTATGGCTTGAATATTTAACTTTTTACTCTGAAAAATTCAAATATATGCAAATGCAAATACAGTAGTATAAACTTCCATATATCCATTGCCCCATCTCATGGCCAATCTTGGTTTGTATATATCTCCCCTCACTACCCTGCTTCTCCTCCAGATTATTTTGAAACAAATCCTAGCCATCATTATATTTTTAAGTATTTCAACATGTAGACCATAACTATAATACATTTCATACCTCAACAAATAAACAATAATTTATTAATATGAAATATCCAGTGTTCACATCTCCCTAATTAGTGTCATAATTTTTTTACAGGTTGTTTGTTTGAATTCTATTTAAGAGTGTGCATGTATTACTTTTCATAGTTATACTACTAGATGTTGACAATCTAGTAGAAGATATTGTTCCATCCATCTGTTCATCCTTCCTTCCATCCATCTATTAAATAAATACATATTAAGTGCCTAGTACATACCGGAAACTGTTTCAGGTGCCTAGGATATATCAGTGAACAAAAGAAAAAAATTCCTGCCTTCCTGGAGCTTTTACTCTTGCTGAGAGAGGCCAGTAATAAATAGTACAAGTATGTGAAAAGCTGATCATGAGACAATGTAACATGTATTATAATAGAAGGGGCAATGTCTTCATAAGATTGACAGAAGAGATTCAAAGTATGTAGGCCCTTATTGTGGCATTTAAAATTTGCAATGTTTCATATTCTGTTAAAACCTTGTAAACAGAGCATATTGATTCTTTTTATAAAGAGGAAGTACACTAAGACCATCACATTTTTCAAAAACTTTTTTACAACTGTGTTGACTGGGCTGTGTTATTATAAATCAAGCCATGATAGTTGGGTGCCAGAACATTATTTGCCAGGGTTTGGGGGGTTCAGACTTGGTGTTTATGAAACAGAGCTGGGACCAGTCGGACACCAGGTTCAGGCATATGGTCTACAAAGCATGGATTGGCATTTATGTGAACGAGGCCAGTGGATATAAACCAATGCTCCTCCAGCAGGTCTCCTTAGAGAGAGCTTTTTGTTGGAAAATGGACAACATCAGTGAAGGCAGCCATCCCTAAATCATAAAGTATCAATTTAGGAAAAGCAGAGTTCTTGGTAGGCTCTATTAAACCACAAAGTATTTTTGATTAGGACTTGAATCCCACATTGAAAGGTGGCGTTTTAACTCTTGAAAGGAAATTCCAACAGTGTTAAAAACAATATTAAAACAGAAAAGGGGGGCTTCCCTGGTGGCGCAGTGGTTGAGAGTCCGCCTGCCGATGCAGGGGACACGGGTTCATGCCCTGGTCCGGGAAGTTCCCACATTCCGCGGAGCGGCTGGGCCCGTGAGCCATGGCCACTGCGCCCGCACGTCCGGAGCCTGTGCTCCACAACAGGAGAGGCCACAACAGTGAGAGGCCTGCGTAATGCAAAAACAAACAAAAAAACAAACCAAAAAAAGACCCCAGAAAAGGGCCAAGATAATATTTTAAATCTCTAAATCTCATTGGGTCATCAAGACAGTAGCTTACCTTAAAATTTTTGGTTAGAGTTGAAATCTGCTTAAAAAGGGGATGGAAAGTATCCTTGATAAGATATTGCAAAGACTGTAAAGTAGCCGTACTGATTTTCATACAAGTCCCTCAGAATTTTGTATCTGAATGATGTTATTTCCTACACAGTGATCACTTGTGAAGAGGAGGATATACTCTTATTCTTTCAAAGGTGCAGTTGTGCAAAACATTTCTGAAACATCTCCCTTATGATTGCTTCCAAAGATAGTTTCTCAGTTATGTAAGAAAAACAATTCACTTTCCAGAGCTTGGAATTATACCTTAGTTGTACCAAGATGATGCTAGTAAGTGAGAGCCAACCCCCTGTCTTCAAAACTACTGGAGGTTGGTGCTTACCCACTCCCCTTTCTAAGTGTTTTGTCTTACTTTTGGAATACAGGTGAAATAAATTTCTGTGTCTGGATTTGAGCTGGAGGAACAGCAGTGAGTATGTTAACTAAACAGATTCATTTTTTTCTTATTAAATCAGTGCTTGATTTCACTGCCTGAAACCAATCAGTGGCTAGTTTGCTTAGGTAGGGTTTGGCACATAGCAGACAAACTGCTTTGTTAATCCCATCCTGCCTTCTACCAACATCCTTTTTTTTCCTCTTTAAATCCTGATTTAGCTCAGATTACTGTTTTTTCAAGATTTTGAGAGCTCTCAGAAGAGGCAAGAATATGATTCTGCAACCTACAAACTGAAGACCTTGATTCTAATTCTGGGTAAGTTGCTAGATCTGTCTACTGAAAAGATGGTTCAAAATATATAAAGAGAAGTGATGATCTTTAGAAACCTCATGGGCTCACCAACCATGAATCATGTTGGATCAACCTCATTCCCTTTCTACAGGGTTACAAGACCTCTAGCTACAGAGGACATGGTGTGGTGTGAAGTGGTCTGAACTAGGAGCTAGAAGATCCATCTTCAAATCCTTCTTGTCACTTTCTAACCACGTGATTTGGGACAAGTCACTTGTCTTCTCTGAGCCTTAGTTGCCTCATTTATAAAACAGGGATAATATTAGCTTCTAGAACAAGGTAAGAAATGAATTAATAATACTTTCTTTTTAGGATTGGCTTGAGGGTTAAAAGAGATAATGAATCTTAAACAGATTAGAATACTGAATTATTTTCAAATAATTCAATACATGTGAGTAATGGCCACACACAGGGAAAAAGACAAAACCAAACCAAAAAAAAAAAAAAAAAAAAAGCAATTTTAGGTTGGAATAATGAAAAGTATTACCATGTTTTACAAGAAGTAGATAAGATACCAAGGAATATTTAATTTGGAAAAGGGAAAAGCTCAGCTGGGGGAAAGTATGAAATCCTCTATCAAAATAGTTCAGGGTCTGGCAAAAGACAGCCCGGGGGCTGAATCTGGTTCACTATCTGTTTTTGTATGGTCTGTGGTTAAAAATGGTCTTCCCCTTTTTAAATGGTTGAAAAAAAACTCAGAAGAAGATAACATGAAATTCAAATTTCAGTGTCACAAGTAAAGTTTTATTGGAACAGTTACCCTAAACATTCACATATTATCTATGCCGAGTTGATAGAGACAGTGTTGCCGGAAAACCCTCAAATATTTAATCCCTGGACTTTTACAGAAAAGGTTTGCTAATCCCTGTAATAGTTGAAAGTTGTCATATAAAAGAGGAAACAGACTTGTTCTGTTTGCCCCAAGAACTTAATGAGAACTAATGAATAAACGAATAGGTTAGTGGGTAAATAATGGGTAAAAAGTACAGGCAGGTGAGTTTCAGCTTCATATAAATAAGAGCTTTCTAATAACCAGAGATCCTTAAAAGAGGAATAGACTCTTTTGTTAGGTAGTGAGATCCCCGTCAATAGAAATATTTAAGTTCAGCTATGTGACTGCTTGAGAGATATAGAAACCATTTAAGCACAGGTTGGAAGTTGGGCCAGAAAACTTTTCAGAAGCCTTCTGAACCTTGGATTTTATGATTCAAAGCTTGTTCCAATCTGTCCATCTCTGAAATCCTGCAAGTACTTATAGGCCATTATTTATAATTCAGATTGGATTGTATATTCTTCTGTATTTATTACTAACAATTTTTTGGCTAAATGCTATCCCAAATTTGGGAGTAATAACTACTCCTTTAGGGCATCCTCACTGATCCCGCGAGCATATGCTTCCAAGATTAGACCTATTCTATTACTTCTCCTATTTATTTCCTTAAAATTGCCTGACTCTTATAGCACATCAGTTACTTGCTGGAAAAATGGCGTTTTGCCTGAACTTGCCAAGGTAAGCTCTTTGAAGTCAAGGACTGTATCTTTATCGCTGTTGATCCTCAGCACCAAACACAGAGAGCCTTGCAGATAGTAACTATGCTCTGGGCCAGTTACTGTCATGGCCATGTGTCAGCTCACTTCATGTTCACAGCTACCCTCTGAGTAGCTACTGTGACCAACCAAATACACAGATCAGGCTCCTGATCCTGCAAGCAGGTTCAGTAACTCAGTGTGCAAGGGGCAGTGCTGGTGTTTGAACCCAGGCAGTCTGGATTCAGAGTCTGTGCTTGTAACTGCTACACTTCTTGTTGAATAATGGACAAATTTTTGTATTTTATCCATGACTGGATTACTAGAGCTCTGAGCACAGGAATCGTAACTTACACTGTTGAGCTTTTCTACATGATCTAACACACAGAAGTCAGCACATGACATTATTGGATAGTAGAAGATTGAGCACTTAACTTGGAGTAAATAGACCCAATTTCTAGGCCATTGTTCTGTCTCTGAGCTGCTAAGTTACTTTTTTTTGGCTGTTCCACATGGCGTGCAGAACTTCCCTGACCAGGCATGGAACCCACACCCCCTGCATTGAAAGTGTGGAGTCTTAACCACTGGACCACCAGGGAAGTCTCAACCACTGGACCGCCAGGGAAGTCTCAAAAAGTTCCCAGTTGGTTGATGTTCCATCACTGCATTTCAGTTTTAGATAAACCACAGCCCCCCGTTCATCAGTTTCTTTTACAACTTTTACGCGGGCCTCTCACTGCTGTGGCCTCTCCCGTTGCGGAGCACAGGCTCCGGACACGCAGGCTTAGTGGCCATGGCTCACAGGCCCAGCCGCTCCGCGACATGTGGGATCTTCCCGGACCGGGGCACGAACCCGTGTCCCCTGCATCAGCAGGCGGACTCTCAACCACTGCGCCACCAGGGAAGCCCTCTCTAAAAATTTTTAATGTAAAGATTGGGTTTTAGTAAGTAAGGTCAAGAGTCCAACTGATCATCAGATATTGGGTTGATTTATGTGGTGTTTATAAATACAGTCATTTGTCTGGTGAGTCTTTTACGTGCTTGAAGACTCAGATTTGATATGATTTCATCACAAATGATTAAGCAGTATAATTCTGTTCTTACTGAGAGTTTTAGTGAGTGGTTTCAAGTAATTATAACAGCATTATGTGTAAATGAATGCTTTTAATACAAGTTTTCCTTCATAGGCGTCAACAAACTATGTTCCATGGACCAAATCAAGGCTGTTGCACGTTTTTAGGAATAAAGTTTAGTTGGGCTACGGTTATGCTCATTCACTTATGCATTGTCTGCGGCTACTTTTGCACTACAGTGGCAGAGTTGAGTAGTCGCAACAGTGACCCTATGGTCCAGAACTCCTAAAATATTTGCTCTCTGACTCTTTATAGAAAATGTTTGCTGATCCCTGCTCTACTCAATAGACAGCAACATGTACAGCTAAAAAGCATGGAAAGAGGAGTAAATTTCCTTCTTTAGAAATAATTTACAGATCAGGAAGAAATATATTTTTATTAGATAGAGATCAGCAAAGATCCTCAGCTGAGCAAGAAAGCCTATAGAACTTCGCCTGGCCCTGTTTACATCCAAGTGGATTTATTTGTGATAGATAATACAATATATTCTAAATAGGTGAGGATGACACATAGTCCAACTTGTGATTCACTGAAAGAATTTTGTATTCCTGAATTCAAAACAAAAAACAAACCAAAGCTCTGAAAACATATGTTCTCATATGTAGAGCATTCAGTTAAGCTTACTTTTTGGGGGGTAGGGATGGTGGAATTAACTTTACTCAATTTTCATCGTTTACATCCTTATACCATAAGTGTTAATCATGCAAACATTTATAATTGGCTTTGTCCTTTAGAAATATACTTGGAATAGAGCCCTTGTTGAAGTTGAAATTGTTTGAAAGTAGAATCTACTTCGGACATTCCCTTACTTTAGCTTTCTACCCTTTCTTTGGTCAATCTCAGTAAGCATCTTTGCTTCTTGAAAATTAATTTGCTATTCTTAGATGTCAGTAAGTCAATTTTCCAAATGTTTCATGTTTAATTTGTTCTAAAGTTACCTACTCTCAAGAAAGCCTGAAGTTTTAAAGGACTGCCTGGGTGAGAATGAGGTTTGAAATAGTAAAAAAAAAATTGACATAACATTTATTTCTTGGGTCTTGTATGGAAAAGAATGCTTAGCAGCCTTCGAGACCAAATGGAATTATCAATTAACTAGCAATATGTACCAGTTTCATCTAAGTCTACTTCATTTTTATTTGTGTTAAGACTGAAACTCCTTTTCTACTTTGGGAGGAGGTTCATGCCGTCCTCTGCATATAATTGGAATGTATATATGCCCTGAAGATGTTTTGGCACATAGTCTGATATTGAATCAGAATACTGAAAACCAAGAATACAATGGGAAATGACCGACATATTTTTCTTACACAACATTTTTCTTAAATTGACCCAATGATGAAGTATTCTGTGGATGACTTTGCTCCTCTACAATAAATTAACTCAGATGCCCTTTATCATTAATATATTGGATTAACAGGGTGGCTTCTAGTTCTTTTAAATAAGCATCATTCTATTACCTAACATGATTAATATAAAATGCAAAAAATATTGAGTGGTATAATTAATATACTTATAGGAATGCGTGTAGATCTTTTGTAATGGATAGTTACTGCTCTAAAAGTGCAACTATGATGCAGAAAGTTCACCATGTTGGTATGATAGGGCCTGTGGGCAGATGCCCAGCTAGCCTTCCACAGGAGAGATAATTAAGAGACAGTGGTACAGAATTGCATGTTGTAGCACACACACGTGCTCCCAAGTGTTGACCTTGCAGCTCCAAGCATCTTAGAGAATGGCTTGGTTTTTAAAATTACAATCCCTCCCAGGTTCTAGAGGGAGGCACAGATGAGATTCTTCAGATTTTACGTCATTTCAGAAAGGTAAAATGCCTAGTTTGGGGAAAGTTGCCCTCTCCTTGGAGACTTCCTAGGATACTAGAATTTCAGGTGCTTCTAAAATACAGGACAAATAGAAGAATCGGAAAAGCTGCCAGAAGGAAGCAATTTTCTATTTTGTGCAAATCCTTACAATAACAGGAAGGTGGAGAGTGACTGGGAGAGAAATGAAAAGGGAAATCCACTGACTGGGAGCATAGTTCATATTGGTTATAATAGGCATGGCTGACTCTTTCAGTGTGGTCCTGGTGGTAATATGCCTCTCAATTACATATAACCTTTTACTCAAAACCCTAAGAAGGGGAGGACTGTGGGTTTGTCAACATCAGAAGTACAGGCAGACTTTGGAGACATTACAGGTCTGTGTCCAGACCACCACAATAAAGCGAATATTGCAGTAAAATGAATCCCATGAATCTTTTGGTTTCCCAGTGCATCTAAAAGTTGTGTTTACACTATACTGTAGCCTGGTAAGTGTGCAATAGCTTTGTGTCTAAAAAAACAATGCACTTAACACTAATTGAAAAATACTTTATTGGGCTTCCCTGGTGGTGCAGTGTTTGGGGGTCCGCGTGCCGATGCAGGGGACGCGGGTTCGTGCCCCGGTCCGGGAAGATTCCACATGCCGCGGAGCGGCTGGGCCGGTGAGCCATGGCCGCTGGGCCTGCGCGTCCGGAGCCTGTGCTCCGCGGCGGGAGAGGCCACAACAGTGAGAAGCCCGCGTACCGCAAAAAAACAAACAAAAAAAACCTTTATTGCTAAAAAATGCTAATCATCATCTGAGCCTTCAGCGCATCATAATCTTTTTGCAGTAGTAACACCAAAGATCACCGATCACCATAACAAATAGAACAATAATACAAAAATGTAAATATTGCAAGGATTACCGAAATGTGACAGAGACACAGAATGAACAAATGCTGTTGGAAAAATGGCACCGATACGGACTTGGTGGATGCAGGGCTGCCACAAACCTTCAAGTTGTAAAAAATGTGGTATCTGGGAAGCAGAGTAAAGCAAAGTGCAATAAAACGAGGTAAGCCTGTATCCTGCTATCAACACTGGACAAGAGGAGCCCCGTTCAAGAAACTTACAGCAATGTGGTAACCATGGGAACCTGCTTGGTTGTACAAACTGAGGTGAGATTAAGTAAGACGTATTTTAAGAGACCCAAATCTCAATGAACAAAATAATGCCCTATAAAAAAAGAATCCAGAGAACCAATACTTTTTGTCCAAGAATATCATCAACCACCTTAAGCACTGAGTTGAATGCAATCTGGGTGTATGCACGTGTGTATGTCTAGGTAATAATGAAACCAGTCTTTTTTTGTGCGAAGATTATTTTGGGATCGGTTAAATGGAAATAATTAACGTCTCGTGTGTAGAACCCCCATGTGTGCTTCCTTTTCAAAATATTGATTTCCTTTTATTCCATTCAAAAGGGAGACCTGTGAGGAGCAGAAAGAGGAGGGCACAGCCTCTGCATGAATACTAATAAGGAAGTCAGGGGAGGTGGTGGCACTTCAAGTTTCATCTTTCCATTTCCTAGAGGCGCAAACTCTGCAAGTTGTCACCTTGGTGTATTCAGTGCCTTTTGAAGCACTAGACTCCTCCAGAGAGAATGTCAGCCCCAGCCCTGGGCAGTTTTGACAAACAGAGTATATATTGATACATGATAAAGTATGCTAGAAATCACCCCAGTGCTAAAGGCTACTATAGTTTTAATATCATCATTTGAATTAACAAGCATTCTGTGGAGAAATAATGAGCTTTCATTATTCAGAGCATCATCCTTACCCGGGGAACTCAGAAACCATTAGCTCTTGAGAACTTAATGAAAAGATGATAAAGAATGTTTTAGATAAAAGTTTGAATGGGCACACTTGATAACTGAGGTAAAATATTCATGTTTGCTTGGATGGTGCATTAGGGTTGCTGAGCTAGGCTAGCTGAAGCCACGGATGCCAAGGGTGCCGTGAGCCTGTGCAGTGGCTGGACTGGCCCAGTGCACGGCCCTGGCTGTCATTCCCAAGGTCACCACACTCACAGCATGGTCAGGTTTCCTGTAGACTTACAGACAAGAAGGGATGGAGGTACTCAGGAAAAAGAGGAAACATAGATAGTGTGATCAACAGGTCTTGCTATACATGTTCAGAATTGGCTTCTCAAATAATTTTTTAACAGTGTCTAATGTATTAAATAGAAATAAAATACTTGAGTTTATGTGGTCAATATTTTGTTTTTCTTGTCTTAGTCTGAGTCAAAGACTAGGAAATTTTAAGTTAGCATTTCAGTTCTGGATTTTAAACTTAAAATTGCATTGGGAAGGGAAAGAGAAAAAAAGTAAAAAACAAGCAAAAGGAGACTACATCTTTAACACTTGGATGCCCGCGTGAATGGTCTCTGAAATGAGAGATGGAACTTGACCAGTGTAGACGTGAAATAAAAGTAATGTTATAGTTGAGCTCCTGGAAAATGCAAGAGGTAGAAGATAGCAAAGCATCATTCACTTGTTTCACTATACTACAAAGATCACCCCTGGTAACACTTTCAGTCTCCTTGCAGTGTGTAGATTATTTACACAGCAATGATCATATGACATTTGCAGAATTACCTTTGTTGTCATTTTTAGAGCATTTTTCTGGTTATAAAACGAACACAGGATTATCTGAAATGGGAAGATCCTGGACGTTAATAAAACTTTTGTCCATGAGAATCACCCTGGAGAGCTTATTAAAAGCATAGTCTCCTGGACCCCGCCTCAGAACTACTGAATAAAATATCCAGCGGAGAGGCAGTCTCGGGGGTAGAACCGTCCAGGTTAGACTCTTTTGGTTTCATCACTTAGCAGTATGTCGCCTTGAGCATATTATTTCACCTCTTGAAGCTGCAGTTCTCTCATTTATAAATTAAGGCTAAAAAGAGTTCACACTTTAGGGCTGTTATAAGGATAAAATGGCACAATGCCCATAAAGCACATAGAATATCGGCTGACACAGAGCATGAAATCAAATGTTAGCAATTAATGATATTATTATTAAAATTATTACTATTGTAAACCTTATCCTCAGTTACAAGCAGCTCTAATGGACCATTAGAATCATGATGTGTCCTTAGCCTTTTTTAAAATCATCTATTGAAGAATACAATTAGGATTGTATAATTGTGGATATAACAGATTAGCGCTCAGTATCCTTTCCAAACATTTTCTAGTGTGTATTCTTGTACATTTCTCCGAATCCCTCGTATCTAAGGTTCTGAATGTAATTTAGGTTCCAGAAAGTATATGAATTAGATGCACTCAGCTAAGATATGGCAGGTGGAGGGGCGGTAGACGCTGTGCTTAATTTTCCTAGCAGGCACAGGTGGGTGGGAAATTGGTTCTTCTGCTACAGCAGGAGTCTCAGTAGCTGTTGAAACACCGACCTGGGGGTGGGTGGTGGGTGGAGAGGAGGCCCATTGCCTGGTGGAGATCATAGCAGCTTCTTGGGTGGGATGGTGGTGGTGAAGTTCAGGAGCTGGTTCCTTACCCCTCTGCAACGAGCGAGCTTTCCTCGTCACCGAAGAGGCTCCTTTGGTGGCTGAGATTTGCGACTTTGGGAGTCATTCCCGAAACCGAACCCAGAGGCTGTTTCCTCAGGCTTCCCAACAATGCAGGAACTCATTTAAAACTTGTAATAAACCTACTCCGGCTAAACCAGCTAGGGTGGATTTTGTTCTTTGCAAAGGAAATCTGACAGTACCATTGACTAGACTGCTTCAGAAGAATAATTAAGTAGAAATATTCTCAAGTCTTAGAAGGAAGATGGTAGTAGAGGGGGATTTGTGTCAGATAAAATATGAAATAGGCCCGTTTACTGGTCTTGACCAAGTATATGTAAAATCATACTTAGCTGTCTCAATATACATTTTTTTTAAATTGGAGTATAGATGCTTTACAATGTTGTGTTAGCTTCTGCTTTACAATGAAGTGAGTCAGCTGTATGTACACCTATATCCCCTCCCTCTTGGACCTCCCTCCCCCCACCCCACCCGCCATCCCCCCCATCTAGGTCATCACAGAGCACCGAGCTGAGCTTCCTGTGCTTTATAGCAGGTTCCCACTAGCTCTCTATTGTACACATGGTAGTGTATATATGTCAATCATAATTTCCCAGTTCGTCCCACCCTCCCCTTCCTGATGCAGAAAAAAATTAATATCTAAGAAACTTGGCAATGAAAATGGCCTTTTTGCTGGTGCTTGTGGTTCTGCTTTTGTGCGGGGCGAAAAGAGCTCTTTTTTTTTTTTTTTTTTTTTTTTTTTGAAAAGAGCTCTCTTTGTATCAGGCGTGTGAAAAGTTTGGTCATTGTTAGTAAATGCTGGCACAGAACAGCATTATTTCTTGTTTTAAGTGATTGTCAAAGAAGTCAAGAATCTAGAACATGTGGCTTAAAAAGCGTTTCTGATGTTGGGAAATTAACAGCTTCAGAAGCAGCAAAGGAACAGTTGGGTGAAGCACTGCAGAGAAAAGCTCTGTTCGTTGGCTGCAGAATCAATGTAAAAAAAACATTCTTGGGTAATGATTTTTCCTTATCTTTAAAATGTATATTGAAAAAGCAAAGTTACGGTTTTGTTTAACTAGTAAAGACCGATAAACTGCCCCACGACGGAGGTTCTTTCTGTTGCCTTCTGCCATCAAATAAAACTTGACAGGGTAAAAATTCGAGGATCATAGGGTTTTTTCTTGTTTTTGTTTTTTCCTCTCTTTCTCTCTCTCAAAATTCTGTAAACAGTGCTGCACTGTATTCTGGCATTTAGGGCTAAAGGGAAAAAATCTGAAGACAGCTTGATTTTTATTCCACCTCAGATGATATTTCTGTCTTTATACTTTTAGAGAATTTAACTAAAAAACAAAACAAATGAAAATGGTGCAGGCAGTTGGGAAGACTTTGGGAGGTACACTGCATACTGGGAGATGTGGTCCTTATCAGGTATGGGGCATTCTGGGAAATGGAGTTTTCCATGTACTTCATTGGCTCAGGATAAACTCTGGGGGAAGTGAGGGAGTCGGGGTAGAATAAGATCCTATCTCTAGCTGACAAAATTTATCTTTTTATGAAAATGAGAAAGAAGAAACATACCAACAGGAGGCTTACAAAAATATATTGCAGAATTAGGGGAAAAATCACCTTGAAGTCTCAGAGAAATAGAAAGTATTACTTATTTCAGGTAAAAACAAATTTTTATTTTTTTTATAAAATGGCTTGGCATTCTCCATGGATACAGACACTGTGGCTAGACCTTGCTTTTCAGGTGAGAATACATAATGGGAGGTAGGGGTGGAGAAGGACTGCTCGGGTTGCTAAGCTAGAACGTGGGTAACCGACCGTTTATTTTCAAACTGCTCCATCGTCCTCGTAATAAGTGTTACTTCCTTCCACATTCTAGGAATCAATTGTCTATTTGTCTTAGATTTCAACATTGTTGTAGACTAAATTGTACTCCCCAAAATCCATATGATGAAGTTCTAACCCCCAGTAGCTCAGAACGTGACTGTATTTGGACATAGGGCCTTTAAAGAGGTAATTTAGGTTAAATGAGGTTATATGGGTGGACCGTAATGCAATATGTCTTGTGTCCTTATAAGAAGAAGAAACTTGGACACACAAAGAGACACCAAGGATGTACACACAGAGGGAAGACCATGTGAGGACACAGCAGCCATATGTAAACCAAGGAAAGAGGCCTCAGAATTAATCAACCCTGTCAACACTTTGATCTTGGACTTCCAGTCTCCAGAATTGTGAGAAAATATATTTGTGTTATTTAAGAGACCCAGTCTGTGTATTTTTTTTTTTAATGGCAGCCCGAGCAAACTAATACAAGCATTATTTTGAACATTGTCTTTTTATTTACCTTCATTTATGTATTTTAGTGGGAAGCTAGAAAGGCTGTGCTGGGGCTGATAGATGGCTTTTTTGTTTTTCAATTATGAAGTGTTTTAAGTAAACAAAAAGCATAATGAATAGTCTGATGAACAGCAAGGTACTCATCATTCAGCTTAAAAAAGAAACCATTACAAGTCCAATTAAGGCCGCTACCCTTTTGCCCTCTTCTCTTCCCTCAACCGAGATCATTAGTCTCCTGAAGTTGGTGTCTACCATCTCCATACATATTGTTTATTTTTATAATAGATGTCAGTATTAATAAGTAATTCATAGTGCTTTTTTGCATGTATTTTAAAACTTTATATAAATCTTATTGAACTGTACTTGTCCTTCCAACTTACTTTTTCCTCTCAACTTTATGCTCTGGGGATTTATTCATGCTGATACACACACACACACACACACAGACACACACACACATATATATATAATGTCTTATTGCTATTTTAAAATTTTCATGAATATATCACAATTTTTAATACATTACATCCTTGATGGAGCTTTGGTTTTTTCTAAGTTTTTCATTAATTAGCAATGCTGCTATGAAAATTCTTGAGGATATCTTCTTGGGCACATGTACAAGAGTTTCTCCAGGTTTGGAATTTCTGAGTCATAGGTTGTGAGTAGTTTCAAATTTGCTACATATAACCCCAAACTTTCTCCAAATTGCATGTAACAGTTTATACTCCCATCACTTGTACATAAGAGCTCCTGTCATTTCATGTATTTGCTAATACAATGCGTTGTTAGAATTGGAAAAATTTCATCAATCTGATGGGTATGAAATCTCATGGTTTTAATTTTCATATCTGTAATTCTTTTTATGATTGAATATTTTTTTCATATTTTTGACTATTTGAATGTTCTCTTCCATAAATTCTCTGTTTACATATTTTGTCCACTTTTCTATTGGGTTGTCTTTTTAAAATTGATTTGTAATAAAAAAACAAAAAGACTGGGAGAAAATATTTGCAAATAATGCCACCTGTCAAGGGCTTAATTTCCAAAATATACAACTCAATATCAAAAAAAAAAAAAAACCAACCAATAAAACCAATCAAAAATTGTCAGACCTAAATAGACATTTCTCCAAAGAAGACATACAGATGGCCAACAGACATATGAAAAGATGTTCTACATTGCTAATTGTTAGAGAAATGCAAATCAAAACTACAATGAAGTATCACCTCACACCAGTTAGAATGGTCATCATCAAAAAGTCTATAAATAATAAATGCTGGAGAGGGTGTGGAGAAAAGAGAATCCTCCTATGCTGTTGGTGGGAATGTCAATTAGTACAGCCACTATGGAAAATAGTATGGAGTTTCCTTAAAAAACTAGAAATAGAATTACCATATGATCCAGCAGTCCCATTCCTGGCCATATAACCAGAAAAGACAAAAACTCTTATTCAAAAAGATATTAATACCAATGTTCATAGCTGCACTATTTACAATAGCTGAGACGTGGAAGCAACTTAAGTGTCCATTGACAGGTGAATGGATAAAGAAGATGTGGTACACATATACTATGAAATATTACTCAGACATAAAAAAGAATGAAATATTGCCATTCTCAGCAACATGGATGGACCTAGAGATTATCATAATAATTGAAGTAAACTAGACAGAGAAAGACAAATATCATATGATATCACTTATATGTGGAATCTAAACAAACAATACAAAGCAACTTATTTACAAAATAGAAAGACTTACAGACATAGAAAACAAACTTATGGTTACTACCAAAGGGGAAAAGAGAGGGGAGGGATAAATTAGGAGCATGGGATTAACAGGTATATATCACTATATATAAAATAGTTAAATGACAAGGATTTACTGTATAACAGAGGGAAGTGTATTCAATATCTTGTAATAACCTACAATGGAAAAGAATTTGAAGCTGTACACCTGAAACCAACACAATATTGTAAATCAACTGTAGTTAAATTAAAAAAATAAAACATAAAATAGATTTGTGGAGTGTCTTAGTCCTTTCAGGCAGCAGTAACAGAATATAATAGTCTAGGTGGCTTATAAGCAGCAGAATTTATTTCTCATAGTTCTGGAGGCTGGGAAGTCTACAATCAAGGTCCTGGCACGTTTGATGTCTGGTGAGAGTCTACTTACTGGTCATGGAAAGCCATCTTCTTACTGTATCCTCACGTGGCACAAGGACCAAGGGAGCTCTCTGGGGTCTCTTTTTATAAGGGCACTAATCCCATTTGTGAAGACTCCATCCTCATGACCTAATTACCTGCCAATGTCCGCATCTCCTAATACCATTGTCTTGGGGATTAGGATTTTTTTTTTTTTTTTTTTTGCGGTACGTGGGCCTCTCACTGTTGTGGCCTCTCCTGTTGCGGAGCACAGGCTCTGGATGCGCAGGCTCAGTGGCCATGGCTCACGGGCCCAGCTGCTCCACGGCATGTGGGATCTCCCCAGACCGGGGCATGAACCCATGTCCCCTGCATTGGCAGGCGGACTCTCAACCACTGCGCCACCAGGGAAGCCCCACCAATGCATTTTTTAAAAGTTAATTTGAAAAAAGCAAAGTGTTTCAAAATCCATTTGTATTTGAAAATCCTCCATTAGGATTTTTCTTGGCTCCAGGCAGGCAAAGAGGCTGCTTCTACATGTCGATTTTCTCTCTCTATAGACTTGAAGATTTGTGGGAACGTTTTCAGTTCAAAATTGATTTCTTGAATATCCTTAAAGTATATAAATGAATATCATGTTTCAAATAAAGTATAAGTTGTTTAAAGAATTTATGCATTCTTTTGGCTTGGGCAAATATTTTATTTACTGAAGAACATATAGGAGGAGAGATGTATTTTTAGGTATATAGCCTCTCTGCTATGGGACATGCACTTTGGTGGATATGATGGTGGTGAACATGGTGAGAGGGGACAGAATTCAAGATCCTGAGGGAACAAAAGACGGAACCAGTCAGGAGAGAGAGAGAAAATAATCAGCTGGGTTTAAAGATGAACATAGGTTTGAGGTGTCCAGGGAAATGGCAGTTTCCACTCTTAGCAATTCCATCTGGGTGGTTTCCTATGTGTCTGCAATAAAACTCTTGCACAATAAATGAAGAAAAATATATGAAAGTTTAAATTTTATTGGGTGTAAAGCTCTTAAAGAAAGGCTGCTCACCAAGAGTGTAAGACTGACTGGCGGACTTCTGCTGTGTCGCTCAGCTGCCTACTCCTTGTTCGTGGCCTGAAGATTAGTGTGCCGAATTGGTCTGTTTATTAAGATTAAACATGTGAACAAGAACCACTTTAAAAAAAAAACACGACTGAATGGGTTTGATTGGATGGACCCCTGGTACAAGAGTGTGAGCCCCGCTGTTCTCTCCCCAGCACTACGGCACTGTGTTGTCTTTCTTGATGACATTCCCTTGCCAGTGTGGACCACAACCAGCTAGAAGCAGAAATTTACCTGCCTAGACATAGAAGGAAAGGCTGTACTAGAACCTAAACATAAATTTCACTCCATGAGAACTGCTATCCACTGGAAATGGGAATGATAGAACATAGGCAAACAAATGGGAATAAACTTTCACATAAACACTCTTGTCAGTGCTGGTTGCTAACAGATGCATTTAGGTAAATGCTGTTACCTCAAGAAGTGTTATCTTCTGGGGATCCTTATCATAATTTTATTTTAAATCCAAACAGCTGTTGTTTAACTACCACAGACCACAATTTATCTACAGCTTGGGGCCATAAAGTTAGCTTTAATGCACTCTGCTTCCTTTTCCCTCCTGTATTTGATTTAATTTCCATGCATCTGACATTCACATGCTATATACTATTTGCATATTTCAATATGTACTTTTGCAGATCCCATAAGTACTCAGGTGCTAAAAGTGGAAGAATAAATAAAAATGGAAGTTCCCAGTGACAAATTATAAAAGAAAGGAAGAACAACTCTCAGGGTTCACTTACATGCAAAATATTCTGAACAATAATAGCGCCTTGCGGACGACAAAGCAGGTTTTTCTAGGGTGGTTGGTTTATGGTGACTGTAGAAAAAAACGGATGTTATTTTTGGCAGTGAAACACAGCACACTTATCTGAACTGAGCCCTAGGGTTTACCATACTTTAGAGAAAACTTGAGCTTTATTTAAGAAATCAACAAATGTGGCCACATAACATAAATTCTTTCTAAAGTAAATATTCATAGTTTTTCATTCATGAGATTACAACAAATGAGGTTGCAGTTTCAGACAAAAGAAAACTCTGGGGTAGATAGGAAGAGAATATAGTCACTCTTGGGGAAACTTTAAAAAAGATCCCTTATGGGTTATGGTACCATATTTAGCAAAGGCACTTTGTGAGACAGCATGAGCTAACCCAGGGCTTGAGCAGCTGCTGGATGGAAAATCAATTTTGTTCAGGGTTAGATGGGCCCAAGACGGTTTTTTGGTCTAAACTACGGTGTCTGAAAACTTCCAAGCAGAGGGCAGAGGACTCAAAAACCTTTCTCTTTTCTCCCTCTTTTAGCCTGGTTTGCAGACTCAGGCAAGTCTGGAGAACCCCAGCTTCCATTCCTCCTTCCATGCTCTACGGTACCAGCAATATCTTGGCAGGCGTGCTTGGCTTTCAGAGCCATTTAGGGTGACTTTTAAGCTTTTTGAATTCTTGTTTGTTATAATCGAGTTTCAAAAGGAAGTGAGATGTGATCCTTATTGCAACAGAATGAGGCAGGTCCTGGGCTCTGTGATTCTGGGGTTTATTAATTTGATGATTAGTTTTCTGGCAGCAAACAGTTGTTTCCAAAAATGATGATTTCACAGGTGCTCTAACACACAGTAAAATCAACAAGTGCAAGAAAAGTACCCTCACTGGCAAGGTGAACACACACCTGTCCTGGAGGTGTAACTGAAAAGTGGCATCACAGTGTACAGTTTTATTTCTGACCCATTTTTGCTCATGGAAACGGAAATAGTCCAAATAGACACAAAGTAACAGTGAGAAGGTGGGAAGGATTTGCAGGGCCTAGTCTGGGAATGTGATGTTGATGGATGCAGATGGTGTCACCATTATAAGATCTGACTACTGAGCACACTTTCACCTTTGATTTTTTTGCTGCGTGTGCTTCCAGTAGACCCCAGAATTGGAAATCAATGGACAGGGGACTATATATTTTTAAGGAGAGTGACTTGGTACCCCAAGTTTCATGAGAAACTTTGACCCTATGAAAATTCTTAGCTGATTTACAAACCAAAGAGAGAGATAAGCGACAGTAATCACTACCTATCACTTCTTCAGCAACTTTCATTTGAAGGTTTCAAAGAGTGACAAACCTTAAGGAAGCCTCACGATACCCCAGCGGGATGGATAAAGGGGTAACTTCAGCACTTCTGTATGGAATGCAAGAGCATCTCACTCTCCTCCCCTCTCTTCTGAGCAGCACTCAGGTACTTGACACAGAAACTCAGGGGACAACATGAAAGGCCACCTCTCATGAATCTCTAAAGGAATGTGGACTGTTTCCTTGCAGGTGGTGTGATTTGACCATGGACATCGCTCCTCTCACCCCAAAGCCCAGGAAGGTCAACAATGAGCAATGCTATTCTGAACAGATGGAATCTAGTGGCCGCGAGCAGCAAAATCCCCAGAATGAGGCTGACCTGCAGTATAGAAGTAAGGCGGCAGGAAGGAACCCACTGCTGCATTACCCACACTGGATGGCTTCCTGCTGTGCACATCCTCCACCAGACATCTCCCAGTTGACTGTGGCCCCAGCCTACCTCTAACTGCCTCAAACCATTTCACACTGGATCATAGCTTCTAGGACTGAGGCTGGAGGATGCTTATCTGATTGATGCCGAACTGAGGTGAATCATCTTTCTAAATCTATTTTGGTTCACTGATAATTCTCTTTAAATGAAAGCTTTAAAAAAAAAGCCTACTTAAAGATAGACAACATATTGTCTTTCTAATTCTTCTACAAGGTTTGGAAGTTAGCAAGTATTTTATCTGAGGAGGCAAATATTTATATGGGGTAAAGAAAGCTGTTTTTACTTTTTTAAAAAAAATATATTTATTTTTTGGCTGCGTTGGGTCTTCGTTGCTGCGCCGGCTTTCTCTAGTTGTGGCGAGCGGGGGCTACTCTTTGTTGCAGTGCGCAGGCTTCTCATTGCAGTGGCTTCTCTTGTTGCGGAGCACAGGTTCTAGGCACGCAGGCTTCAGTAGTTGTGCCATTTGGGTTCAGTAGTTGTAGTGCACGGGCTTAATTGCTCCGTGGCATGTGGGATCTTCCCAGACCAGGGCTCGGACCCGTGTCCCCTGCATTGGCAGGCGGATTCTTAACCACTGAACCACCAGGGAAGTCCCTGTTTTTACTCTTAATGTGATTTGTTTTATGTATATGTTCAATGAAGTTATTATTGGAGCTACTCTGATAAGCCTTTAACTCAGGATTCAAACGTCATCATTATTATTCTTTTTAGTATGCAGAGAATCTTAAGAATGCAAAGACAGTAGGGGAGAAAAAAAGAAGAGGAGGGGGAGAATGAGAAGGAGAATTTTTGATGAGCATGAGATGAACTGTATTGGACATTGATGCATTAATTTTAACCATGTTAGAGACTCCTAAAGACCAAGTCACAGTCCATTCGGCTGTGGGGATTAGGAAAACTTTCATGATAGCTGAAATGAATAGACATGCTATGTTGAGGATTTTGTTTGGGCAAATATATATTTTGGAAGTGATATTTCATTCTTCCATGGACCATACTCAATCATATATGTTGTGCTTAGAGTATATATCTCATAAGAGGCATGAATTTGACCAACGGACCGCATTTATATTTTTGGGTGTCTGTACGTCGTTCAAATACAGATTCCTTTATTTATTCATTTAGTAAGAAGAAATGGAGTGTACAAAGATGAGTGGGCCACAGGCATAGTCCAGAACTGTAAACAAACCATGAACAAGTTTAGCTGCCCCAGTTTCATAGAAGTTGGCAGAAGACATGAGACTCTCAGGTCAGAAACAAAAGATTTTATTAGCCACAGCAAGAGCAGTAGCCAGAATTTGCTCTTGTTCCCAGAATCCCAGTTGTCACAGAGCAGCATAAAGCGGGCCAGGTGACACCTGCACATGTAGTAGGCTGAATTATAGAAGAAGAAGCCTGAACCTAGGGAATGAATCTTTTGTAATAAGTAATAAGCATGCCTGCCCTTTGTCTAGGAAGGAGGCATTATCCTTATTATACTGGACTGTAAGCATACCTGCCCTTTGCTGCAAAGGGAGGCTGCATCCCTATCTTCCAAAGCTGTTCACTATACAAACATCTTGGAACAAAAATAGTCAAGTACAGAAGCAAGAGAGATCCATAGAAAATTGTTTTCTCACAGTATCTACTGCTTGTTTCTATACCATCCTGGATTCTGGTCAATTTACTCATGTGTATGTCACTCCAACTGCCACTCTGATTAAAATGACCAACCAAGGCTGGGACCAGATCGATTCAATTTATCTCATGCAGCATTTACACAAAACTATTACCAATAGGGCTCCATTCTGTCAAGAGGACATCCTGGCTTCAGGATGAGGCCAACCTGCAGTATTGACCCACCATGACCTCAAGGGTCCCAGACTCAATTAGCTGACTGAATCCTTTGATGACTTATCAAGATCTATCCACCTTAGAAAACCAGGTAGATTTCTCATTTAGTTTTCCATATTGGCTTTTCTCCTCTGCCCAAGGTGTTAATCCAGGTACAGTAGGATGTATTAGTGATTGCACAGACTTTACCTTTGTCTGAAAAGAGGAAGACTATGGCAATTCTACCATTCATAACAACACTGGCCAGTGAGCTATACTGACCTGAATGGTAGTGGTGAACATTTCTAATAAAATCAGGTCAAAATTTGTATCACCTTTTCTAATTAGAATACTCCTATCATAGGGATAACTTCTTGTAGAGTGAGCATAAATAACAGGTCAGTTTCCCTTCTGGCACGCTCCCCTGAGTAAGTCCTTGGTAGGCTCATTAGGATAGATCTCCACAGTCACCTGAGACCTACATGATCTACTGGTGGAGTTTCTTTAAACACTTCAAGGTTTCATATGACCCCCACCCACCAACCCCTCCAGCTATGGTGTAAGTCACCATGTTTTCAGGAGGAAGGCAAGATAATACTGGCTTCCACATATGGTATTCCTGGAAATAAATTGTTGTTTACAATTTGGGGGACTCCCAAGTTGGATTTCTGTCAGTTTGGAGGCACAGGTGGACAGCGCCTCCAATGTGGTCTTCTAGCCAACTGGTTGACCTTAGGTTCCTATTATGGTTCAAATAATAGAGCACAGTATTGTTTTTGCAGGGACTGCCTAAGGGCAATGAGTCCACGTGTCCTGTTTGTCCATGCCACCAGCCACGTGTCATTTGTCTGTGTCTTGGAATGATTGATTGATCAAAGGCTACTGGAATGGGGGTTGGAAAGCCATCTGGAGGGGGTGACAGGTGTTTTGTTTGGGAGGTGCAGGAAGCAACAGCCATGCCTTGCTGTTTCTGATGGAACTCTTGGTAAAGCCAAGAGGAATGGTAACCAAATTGTGGAGATGGATGATGCCAGACCCAGCAGTCACTTAAAGTTTTGGAGCTTACAATATTTTGGGAGACCTACACAAGGTGGTCTTTCTCAGCAAAGAAGGCTTCAGGGCAGTCCTGAAAAACAAAGATTATTAATATTCCTCCCTCCCTAATACCTCCCAAGTCTAAGTTTTTTCCTCTCCAGGTGTTGGGGCTGTTGATCAACTTACACCTCCATGAAACTGATGTGTCCTATCCCAGGAGATATAACTTTGCCTTTATTTTATTCATCCTCTACTCAACCCATACATTTTGTCTGGAAAGGTCAGGTATAAAACAAGCAAGGACGTTTTTATAAAATTTACAGAGACCTATTAGGGACCCTTTGTGACCCATGTGGACCACTTTAGAGGGACTCAGCAAGCAAGTGGTCATTATCCTTTTAGTGTAAAACTATGTCGATATGATAAGAAAATCCAGGTGGCTGGGCCAGAATTAAGTTTGAACACCATCTTCCCCATTTTGGTTGGGCTGCTACTTAGAGGGTGACACAAGCAGGCCTGCCTGAGGTCACCATTAAGAGAGAGAAAAAGAAGTATCACATCCAGGAATTGTTGGAGTAGAATCCTGAATTTTCCAAACAGATCTATGTGATGGGATGAACTGGGAGATTGGGATCAACATATCTATGCTAACATGTATAAAATAGATAGCGAATAAGAACTTGCTATATAAAAAAATAAATAAAACTCAAAAAGACAAAAAAACCCAAAATAGATTTATATAAGATTCTATACTTTTTGTTCTGATCATTTCCCAGGAAGGATCTGAGAAGAGATGATCATTTTCCGGATCCGGCCACATTCAGTGACCAAACTGCCTCACTAAGTGTGTGAAAGTTGAGTCAGATATATTATTTACTTATAAATTTATAAAAAACAGTTTTATTGTGATGTAATTCACATACCATACAATTCACTCATTTAAGATGTACAATTCAATGGTTTTAGTGTATTCACAGATGTATGCAACAACCACCACATTCAATTTTAGAACATTTTTATCTCCTCAAAATATAGTTTTCATTACATTAAACTTTGCATTTATCATTTCTGGTTCTTTTCATTTGTTCTTCTGAATTTGAGTTACCATCTGGAGACGTTTCCTTAGCCTAATACAGCTTTGCTCCTATCCACCTCCTTTGCACTGTTATTGGCAAATATGTTACGTGTCCATATGTTATAGGCTCAACAATATATTACATACATATTGGGAGAGCACAGCACAGGGCATTAATATGAAGAGATAAGGACCATGGGGATTACTGTAGAGTTTATCTCCCAGAGTCTGCCCGAGTTTCACAGGTGCTGCAGAAGGCACGAGACTCCTGGGTCAGGGACAAAAAACTTGATTTTTCACAGCAATAGGAGTAGCCACAGTATCAGCATTTGTGCTGGTTCCCTGAGCCTCAGTCCCCAAAGGACAATGTAAAAAGGGCCAGACGATACCTATACCTACAGTGGGATGTGTTACAGGAGAGGAACTCTGAGCTCTGGAAGCCTGAATCTTTTATCAGAGGAAGGAAGCATGCCCGACTGTGGTCCGAAGGGAGATATGACCTCTGTCTTCCAAGACTGCTCTGCAACCATCATCTTTGCGAAGATCGTCTGAAACAAATGCAGCCAGAGTCTCCGCATGGAAGATGTGCAGAAGCATAAGATCCATGGAGCATTATCTCCCAGTGGGCAGATCTTGACTCATATCTATGTAGAGAGGAAAATATAGATGTGTACATAAATCACTCAAATGAATGGTTGAGTCTGGAAAGACAAATCCAACATGGTATGGAAGCTCAGAGGAAGGCAAAGTTATTTCTAACTCCAGAGACCAGGCAGTCCTTCACAGGATTTATGTTAAATTTTAAAGTGTGACTAATATTTCAAGTAGTGAGGGGAGGTAGAGAAGAAAGGAAGAATATATGCTTCCATATAAGCAAGAAAAGCACAGAGGACGGGAAGCACGGTGTAGTTTTGCATGCTGCACAATTTAGGTGGACTTTGGTGTGAGAAAAAGGCAGTGGTACGGAGAAAAGTCTGGAAGTGTAAAATGAGGTTGGCTAACCATGGGCCTTCAGTACTTACTTAGATGTCATTAAAATGTTTTAAGAGGCCAAATTGGTGTCATTAAAATGTTTTGAGTGAATGACTGTGCCAGGAGTCATTTATTCAAGGTTGTGCTTTTAGGAATTGTAATCTAGAGGTAGTGGAGTGGATTAGAAATGGAAAAAGTAGCAGAATCCCTAGTGAAAAAATTGTTGAGAATGGTGCAAGCCAGAAGGTGATGAAAGTCTGAAGTAGTTCTTTGGTGGTGGGAAGGAAGAGGTACGGTGGGATGTACACCTTCTCCACTGGTAGAATCAGATGGACTTGGTAGCTTACTGTGCCTGTAATACAGCAAAAAGGAGCCAGGCAAGAAATTACCTGAGTAACTGAAAGGCTGGTGGCCTAAAGGAATAGAGACATTATGAGGAGTTATGGATATCGGGGAGAATATGATAAATGTGGATGAGACAAAAAACAAGCCCTTGAAAACGATGGCTATTGGGGAGAATATGATAAATGTGGATGAGACAAGAAACAAGCCCTTGAAAATGAACCTACTTGAAGAGTAAGGAGATCTCTTGATGCACTTAGAGTTAATTCAGTGGTATTGATACATTGAAAATCATGTGTCAAGAAACGTCCAAAGCTTTGAGACATAAATTCAGGATCATTTGGGTGGTGCTAATTAGGTAGAAGGAGATTCTCTTCTTTCATTTGGCTGCCATTGTACTTAAGAAAAAGAACAGGAAACTTAAATTAGGATTGGTAAAAGCTGGATTGTTTCCATACCTTTCAGGCCTGAAAAATTTGATTATATATTACAGTTCATTCAGGTAGGCAGAAGTCATTTTTAAAGGCTGAAACTTTACAATGTAAGGTGTAGGTCTTAATTTTTAAACTCAGTGACTGTGTAAATGAAATATACACACACAAGCTTTTCTTATTTGAGGAGAGCTATGTTGTATGTTTTTACATCATTTGAACTTGGCTGGGCAAACGTAACAGGAAAAGAAGATACACCCATCTCTGTTGAGCTCCTGGTGTAGTTAGATTTGACCCACATGTTATTCCTTCAAGATTATCCTCCTTCTAAGCAGTATGTAGTCACCAGGAAGCACTAGAATAATTTTTGTTCCCACTGTAATTTTTTAGGTTTTGCTTCACAGAGTCAAATTTTCGTGACTTTTTTTTCCATTCCATGAATCCAAACTTATAATTAAGGTAGCTGTCATATGACCATAGATGCTTGGATGCTTGGACTCACCTACCAGAAAAGAGGGAAGGGGTGGGAGGGGAGGGAGAGACAGAGAAACAGACCTTAGGATGCCTTCCTTCTCACTTGACATCTTAGAGGTCAACAAGATAACTTTATTACAAGACAGAAGGAAACACTGACTTATTACCTGTCCTTTATATGCTCAGTTCTTTCCTCTTCAGTAAAACTCCATTTATTGTTATTCTCATTTTACAGATTAAGAAACTGAGGCTCAGGGAGTTTCAAAAACCTGCCTCCATCTAGAAAGTTATAATGATAACCCTTGACCCACAAATTTTAACCACAGCAGCATGAATTCCTTTCTGTCTTGGTTTCATAAAATAGTACATTTCTTTTTATAAGCATAGGCTGACAAAAATATACCACCTAATTAGCTTCATGAATGGTGACCTTGTTGTTTTTCCATGTATTTTGGGGTAGATTTGATCTATGTTTATTCAGTCCTGAGTTTGACAGCACTAATGACTGGATATGACCTCATCCAGCTTCTCACCAGTATGTGACTGATAGGGACATGCCAAGCTTGGGGACTAAGGAGATGTCTCAGGAGTATGAAACAGACAGAAAGGCAGGAGGGGAAAAGTCACCTTACATCTTTGTTTAAAATACTTTCATAAAAATATGCTACTTTAAATTGTTTTTTCATAGTGAGAACATAAGCTTTATCCTAAGACCAATCTGCAGAAATCTTAACATAAATTGGAAATCAACACCTTGACTGCAGCTCAGGAGAGATCCAGAAGTAGAGGCCTCAGCTAAGCCATGCCCAGATTCCTGACCTATAGAAACTGTGAGACAACAAATGATGATGGTTAAAGCCGCTAAGTTATAAAGTAACAGGTCATACAGCAATAGATAACTAATACACATGGTGGTTGGTTTTACCTTTCAGGCAGGGCCACTCGCCTTCAAGAAGTGTGCCCGTTGGCCTTGCTGAGATCTGTAGCCAAGGGCCTTCTCTCTCAATAGCTTGACCTTTGCATCTGGCATCTCTTCCTAATTCCTTGGGAGTTGGTGTTTGTTACTTCTTTAAAGAAATCATTTAGAGTTGTAGTATTACAACTATAAATGATTTATTAAAGAAAGAGTTTAGAGTTGCTTTTCTGTTTTTTTTTCTTTCTATGTATTGTTTTTGGGTGATTCCCCCCCGTCATTATAAAAGCAAAAGTACAATTTTGTTGTTGTTGTTGTTTTAAATTTTAACTGGTGTAGAGTTGATTTACAATGTTGTGTTAGTTTCAGGAGTACAGCAAAGCGAATCAGTTATACATATAACATATATCCACTCATTTTTTTTTTAGATTCTTTTCCCATATAGGACATTACAGAGTACTGAGTAGAGTTCCCTGTGCTATATGGCAGGTTCTTATTAGTTATCTATTTTATATATAGTAATGTGTATATGTCAATCCCAATCTCTCAATTTATCCTTCCCCTCCTTATCCCCTGGTAACCATAAGTTTGTTTTCTACATCCATGACTCTACTTCTGTTTTGTAAATAAGTTCATTCTTTTTTTTTTAGATTCTACATATAAGCGATATCATATAATATTTGTCTTCCTGTGTCTGACTTACTTCACTCAGTATGGCAATCTCTAGGTCCATCTATGTTGCTGCAAATGTCATTATTTCATTCTTTTTTATGGCTGAGTAATATTCTGTTACATATATATATACCACATCTTCTTTATCCATTCCTTTGTTGATGGACATTTAGGTTGCTCCCATGTCCTGATTATTGTAAATAGTGCTGCAATGAACATTGGGGTGCATGTATCTTTTTGAATTATGTTTTCTTCTGGGTATATGCCCAGGGGTGGGATTGCTGGGTCATGTGGTAGTTTTATTTTTAGCTTTTTAAGGAACATCTATACTGTTCTCCACAGTGGCTGTTGGAAACAAAAGTACAAGTATTGACTTGTGCATTTCATTTTCTATATACCTCCAGAGGCTCCTGCTTTAGCCCCTTGGGATGATAATATGTAAGAGACTTAACAGACTTTAGCCCAGTGACTTAGTAAAAGCATCAAGCCAGCTTTGTGCTGGTTTTCTGAGCCAGCACCTGCCTTTCACACTTCTCTAGTGTTATATTTTTAGCCCAGAAGGTGGTGTGTGTGGGCTCTGGCGTCTGATTGTCTGTGTTTTTACCCTAGCTCCGCCATTTAGTCCTGTGGGACCCTAGGAAAATTACCCTCCCTAAATCTTATTTCCCTAATCTCTAAGTGATTTATAGTATTGAGAACTAACCTTGATAGTATTGTGAGGCTGATGAAATAAAATAATTCATGCCAAGTGTTTAATACGGTACCTGCCAGATGGTAAGCCCTTAATAAATACTGAATAGGTAAAACATATATTTATTGAATGCCTATTAATTGCCTGACATTGTGCTAAGTTATGAGGATACTAATGTGAGTGTAATTTGGTTCCTTTTCTCAAGGAGATCACAAAATTCTGAGTGAAATAGTAATGAATAGCTGTATAACATTGTTGATTACAAACATTATCATGTACTTTACTTAAATGATCCTGATAAATTCACCTATGAGGTATTGTTCCTGAATTCCTGGTTTCTTGTCCAGTATCGCAGTTACTCTAAAATTAGATGACATTTATATCCCTAGTTCCTTCCAGTGGCCAGCCAAATGAAAATTGTCTATCTATCTGACCTCATTTCTGGAACCCATTTAGGTTATTCTCATAACATGTCTATATATTTTACAAAATTATGTGGGTGAAGCTTTTGGATGTAGGGGAGGCATTTAAATAAATCAGTTAGTGAGCATGAAGGAAACTACTACCACTGTTATCTCTTTTGACCTCGGATTGGCCAGAGCCAGTAGTTCAACTTCTGCAACCCACTCCATTTGGCTACGATTCCTGCCCTAAACCCAGATCCTAGATCAGTCCCTGGAGGGTCATCTGATAACCTGTGACCTTGCTCCTCTCCAGATCACCCCACATATGAATTTTAGTCAGGGAAGGGTAGTCGAATGGAAAGGCAAGCAAGAAGGTAGGTGAGATGCAGGCAGAGATAAGATCTAGTTATCGTGGAGAGGTAGGTAGCCAAGGGATTATCCACTGCAACTTTGTTCAAGAATCGTGGGGAGAGATTGTCATGAATGCTCAAGGGAGCTGCTTTGGCATAAATAACAAAACCACTAGGCAAATCCCTTCCCTATAGACCCATTCAATTTGCCTGGCAGATACATTTTAGAAAATAAAACTATTTAGACCACCACCCAGCTAAAACCCCCAAATATGAACAATGCCTCTCCTTGTTTAGGCCACATCGTAAAACTTTTCAGACCAAACAAATAAATAAACAACAAACAAAACAAAGGCAAAACCCCCAATTATGCCCACTTCTGTTGGGCAGACATAGCTGAGAGCTCAAAGCAGGAGACAGGAGAGAGCTGGTGAGCTTCTAGGAGCTCCTGGCCAAAGCCAGAAGATCAGATACCCATGGCTCATTTCACTGGTGTTCATCTGTGATGCTTTTGGTGTTGTCGAACGTATTTCATTAGTGTTTTCCCCTTATTAAATATGAAAATCATGTCAAAGGAAAATGTCAAAGGACTATAAAATTCCCCTTCTTATCTTCTGTACATTTATCAGTTGATAAATGGAAAGACACTGAAAGCCAAAATAACTGAATGAATAATTTATAAATGACTGATGCATCTTGTGTGTTGTTTCAGGCACAAAACAGTAGGACATCAATAATCAAAAGAAGGTGGATTAAATTAGCAGTATTTTGCCGTTGATATTTTTATCTAAATGCTGCAGTCTAGGCTGCTGTGAGCAGACAAACCCCTTTCTGTCATTTCAGTCCTGTACCGATTTGGAGGCAGAGAGGCAGGGAAGGAGGGTCCCCCATCACTCACCCCAGAGCTCCTTCTCTGATACTAAGTACTGTTAATGTTGATGTAATAAGATTTGATCTACTCAGCCCCTCTCAACTTTCATGAATCTGCCCCTAATACTTCGATCAGGAATGTTAAAAAAAAATATCGTATGTTGATTTAAAAAGGGGCTGCACATCAACCCTGAATTTTAACCTTGCCTAGAGGTCATTTTATTCCCCTTAATTTACATTAAGGCAGTGTTATCTTTGAAATGTTAGTTTCTTTGGCCGCATTTTCTTAAATGCGTTTACAATTCTGTGATATTGCGAGCTTGGTCACCCTAAAAGGCCCTCTAGTGCGCTCGTAGAAAGGGGACAGATCAGAACTCAAGTCTACTGAGTGTAGGTACAGCGCCCACCAAACCCCAACCAGAGAGAGGGCCTGGGAGCCAGAAGCTCGACCCAAATTCTTCCAGAAAAAGGCAAAAGGGCAGGCAGAAGAAAATTCTGCTGAGAAAATTTGCTTGGTTTTGGAAGTCTCACCTTGGATCTAATTTCCCCTGAAGGTGAAGCAGCCACTTGTTTCGGGATATCTACTAATAGGGGAAGGGGCCATACAGTTCACATCATGATTTATTCTGACATGAGTCTTGAAGGGTGGCCACTTTATAATTTTTTTAAAATTCCACCCTGTGGCTTTCCCCACCAGGCCCAGGGATCTGCTTTTCGACAGCCCACTGTCAGAACGGCCTTGCCTCGGGTCCCCAAGCCCCACTGCCTGCTAACAAGAGCAGCTTCCACGGAACACGACATCCGTCCCAACGTGGTAATTGGGCTGGGTCTCCCAACCGGCTCCAGCTCGGCTCTGTCTGCTCCACGCGGGAGGGATCCCAGCCCTCCGGAGGGCTCCGCAGCCACCCTGTCATCCGCAGCTCCAGGGTCAGAGAACCACTGTGACCGAATGCAGTTGGGAGGCTCTGCAGGCTAGGGGTGAAAAGTGGTGCCCTCCCTCCCAGGGCACGGAGCTGAGCCGCTGGACGGGCCTGGACCCTGGAACTTCACAGACAGCGCAGCAGAAGGCACTGGCTCTCTTGTTTGGGCGTTTATTACCTGGAGCAGAATGTGTAGAGAGGGTTGATAATGAAGTACTTGACTAATCAGTGTGATCCAGCTGGCTGAGCCAGAGGGGCTGGCTGCCGAGGGAGACCGAGGAGCTACAGGACTCACTGCTAGCCTTTCTCCCTTGACACCTGGGAAGCCGAAACAAAGGAGTGCAGAGATCAAAAAGCAGAGAGGTATCAATAATAAAGAAGGAGGGGAGATGGGGAGAGAAGGAGGGAGTATGGGGGTGAGGCCTGCACTCCTTTTCGAGAAAGTTGTTTTGCTCATTTCGTTTCCGAACGAATCACTTTCCACTCTCTGGACCTTCACAGTCTAAATTTAACCAGCCTTTTAGTAACCAACACCAGGTTTTTTTTTTTTTTTTTTTTCTTTCCCTTTGTAAACTTGTATGTTTGCCAATGAATTCTGGCAAAACAAAAAGAGACAGATTCACTTTCACATACACAGAAATCCAGAAAGTGCTTCCGGAGGAGATGGAAGTATGCTTTGGTCCAACAGCTCTGTGACTAGAAAACTAATGCGACAAGAGGATAGCTTTCTCTCTAGCTGCACAGAAGCCACCTGCCTCAGTATGCTCTTTTTAAAAAAAATTTATTTAAAAATAAATAAAAGTCTTTTTAAAAAAATTTATTTATGTTTGGCTGTGTTGGGTCTTCGTTGCTGTGCATGGGCTTTCTCTAGTTGCGGCGAGTGGGGGCTACTCTTCGATGCAGTGTGTGGGCTTCTCATTGCGGTGGCTTGTCTTTGTTGCGGAGCACAGGCTCTAGGTGCGCAGGCTTCAGCCGTTGCAGCACTCGGGCTCAGTAGTTGTGGCTCGCGGGTTCCAGAGCACAGGCTCAGTAATTGTGGCGCATGGGCTTAGCTGCTCCGCGGCATGTGGAATCTTCCCGGACCAGGGCTCAAACCCACGTCCCCCTGCACTGGCAGGCGGGCTCTCAACCACTGCACCACCAGGGAAGTCCTTCCGTACCTGCTAACGGCTCACACTAAGTTCCGCCTCTCTTTGCCATCTCGTGCAATAAATAATGGATCTTGCGTGTTCAAATGTGCTTAAACACTTTGAGGACCATCTGTTTACCAATGCAATAAATGAAACGCTGGGATGACTGCCTTTAGCACTCTGGATTGTAATTATCTTTTACAAATAGACACGGGATTCATCCTGCGTTCTAAGCACGCATCCTAACAGTCCTGTGGGGTTTGCTGTCTTTCATGCTCAGAAAAAAGGGGTGCCCTATACAGCCAGAAAAGCAATGTGACTGATGAGCTTTAGTGGAAAGAGTATGCAGGTGAGCGAAAGGGGAAGTAGTTTTACCAAATGTGAGCTTGATTTATAGGCCAATCAAGTCAAAGGTTTACTTGTAACAAGCAGGAGCAAAGTGAAAGTTTCTGCTAATAGTTCCTCTTTACCTGAAACTAACAAGTCTGATTTTAGGAAAAACAGTGAGGTATGAGGTCAGCTCCCTAGTCTTCCCGCTCTTTTCTTACTTTGTACTGTCTACATGTCACTTTTCTTTAGGAGCCCTCATGGTGTCTTTCCTTTGCCCTCAGCAAAAACTCTCCCTTAATCTTACTAAGGTGTAAATGACTACCAGTACTTCAAGAATTAAACCTCTCTTGCTCCTGGGCTATTTGTATTAAAAGAATCGAATTGTTAAATATGAAGGGTGAAGCTATGGGTTTGAAGCATTAAACTTTAGGGCAGAAATATTTTGAGTGTGTGACTGAAAACCCTTCATTTTTCCCTCAAACTTCACACAGGTTACGCAAATACCTGTATCAGTCACATGTTGGGGCCAATCCCAACGCCATCATCCCTGAAATTCAGTGTTATGCAGATATTTTATGATACTGAGCACGTGTTAATGATATTGACCATTTTGACTTCCCTCTTTTGCAATGAGAAAAAATATTCACTTTGATTTTTAAACCTTTAGAGTGTGTATATATATATATATATATATATATATATATATATATATATATATATATTTTTTTTTAATCAGGGCTTCAGGACATTTTTTGGTTAAAAAGAATAGAGACTCACTCAAGCTGGATCAAGCTTTGTAAGGAAGAAGCCAGTATAAGGAAATGGTTATTATGGGCACTAAGATCTAGGCCTATAGTATGGCTGAGCCTCACAGATACTCAAGTGGGAGGGTGATTCGAGATCAAAAAACCCAACATCAGGGGAATATGGTTCATCACCTAGTGCTTTGTTGTTGAAGTGACTCAGCTATGCTTCATACGTCTGTTCACCCAGAGCTTCTGCTCCCTCATCTTTTTGGCTCTCATTAGCCTCTCGAGCCCAAAGTCCTTATTTCCAGTTCCCCAAAAGGAATTGAATTGAGCTAGTTCATCATGTGGCCCCAGGACATGGGCTTTGGACAGCCTGTGGTTCGGGTCTCCCTGGGTCACGTACTCGTTCCTCATCCACTCAACACTGGCAGAAGGTGGGTAGGGTTACATGGGACAAAATATAGACCAGCAGTGGCCTTAGGCAGGAGGTTCCTTTGGGATATGAGCTGGCAGAAATTCTGATGATTATTCCACAAAGTATAAATGAACATTACCTTCAGCATTTATTCATGTGTGAAATATATTCTCTGCTATTGAGTGCTGGGTTATGTAATTTATTCTACATATTGCTTTACTCAATTGAATTATTACATAGTTAATAATTGTGTATATTACTACCCTTAAGTAGGAGACTTCATTTTGTGATGTCTCTTATGCCGCTCAAGTACATTCAGAAAAATGATTCATCTTGTGGTAACCTTAAAGACCTAATGGAACTTGCCTGCAAGATGTATCATCCATTCTTTATATATGCTTCTGTGTAATCCATCTCTCTAGTATACACTTCCAGTCACCAAATACTAGTTTGCTCATACTTGTAATGAACCAGTTTAGATAGAGACTGAGTTCTAAACGTAACCCTTACCCATGGGAAAAAGGCAGATCTAGAGAGATAAAAGGCTTTGTCAGGGTTTTCCACAGGTTAGTGTCAAGCCAGCTTTTCTGATTGTCACATCAAAGCAGCAACTGGCTGCCTTGAAGGATGCTTTGAACACGTACGTATTATATCCTCCTGTGGCATTTCCAGAATTTTACCCTTTGCTCTACAACCTCTTTAAGAACATGAGTCCAGGGAGTATCAGTTTAGGAAATGGCGTATGGAGCCCATCTACTCAGATAGTTCAGACGCCACTTGGGGGAGCAGGAGGAAAGGTGTAGGATGTGGAGTATCTGGATGACACAGAAATTAAGGAGGTGGCATGCACATCTCAGTCTCTAAGTATCATATCTAGTCACGGATCAGGAAAGCACCATGAGGAAACCAGAGTGTGGTAATGTGGTGGCCCAAGGGCTGGATACACTATGGCAATGGGGCAACTGGAGTCACAAGTTAGAAGGCCAGCAGAACGGGGAAGTTTGTTGGTGATAATGGATATGGCACAAAACACCTTATAGGTCAGTGGAAAATGGACTCAGATTAGGAGCCGAAAGCAATTGTCAAGGTCCATTAGAAGAGACACCCAGCAGAAAGGGAGGGTATGGGCTCAGGAAGCTTCCCAGAGGAGCCCTTTTACCTAGAGTGAGCAAGACTGGGCAGGGTGGGAAGGGGGAGGGACGGCATGGACTCAAGGAGCATGTTCAAAGTTAGTCTGATGAGACCCACACTGCACCAAGCCCTCTGATTTGAGAAGTGTCTGTGTGTGTGTGTGTGTGTGAGTGTAGATGTGGAAAGGGCTATTGAAGGAATCCTTGCTTTAAAAACATAAAAGAGTCTGTGTTTTGGCCTAGAGAGTCCTGAAAGTGACAGTCCTCACCCCTCTGTCACTTTTAGTCTAGAACCTTCATCCTCAGGAAACGGTATTAGCAACTAGTCAAGTTGATATCCAAGGTAGGAGCCATCTATTAATATTAAGATAGGCCATGGTCTAAGAGTTTAGCAAATAGCTGGCGTTAGAATGGAAATATATACATGACGAGTTACAACTCCAAGGATATTTACATTAACATAGGGCACATTTTTGTTGTATATATACATCTTCACTCATTATTGCAATGAGTACATTCCATCATATGCCGAATTCAAGGACCATAGTGGGGAAAAGAGGTCATCCTGTGAAGAACTCGGTAATATTTGTGTTTCTTGGAATCCTGGCAGGAAACACATATGGAGCGCTCAAGGGGGTAACTGAACTGAGTTTAATAAAGGGACATTTAGAGATGTGTGGGGTAGAGTTAAGAGAACTAATAAGAGGTGATGAGGCGTCCAGGGACTAGCAACAGAGGAAGCTATTACCACACCTGCTCTAAAAGGGCAAGGGGTTGGGCGTCCCTGGTGGCTCAGTGGTTAAGAATCTGCCTGCCAATGCAGGGGACACGGGTTCGAGCCCTGGTCCAGGAAGATCCCTCCTGCCACGGAGCAACTAAGCCCGTGCGCCTACCACTACTGAGCCTATGCTCTAGAGTCTGTGAGCCACAACTACTGAGCCCTCGAGACACAACTATTGAAGCCCACGCACCGCAACGAAGAGTAACCCCCGTTCGCCGCAACTAGAGGAAGCCTGTGCTCAGCAATGAAGACCCAACGCAGTCAAAAATAAATACATAAATTAAATAAATTTATATTTAAAAAAAAGTGCAAGGGGGGAGGGCGGTGTTACTGGCACACGTCGAGAGCAGGAGGTTGGGAAGGGGCCTGCCTGTGGTCAGAGGAAGGCCCTGCTGTCAAAACTGTGGCCGTAAGGGAAGGAGCGGAAGCATCCACATCCCAGTCTCTCTCTCCTTCCTTCCAAGATCCTGCTGGTGCCTCCCACTGACCAAGTTCACCCAGAAGCCAGAAGTCACGGGAACTTAGATGATGTGGTCTATGGAGGTGAGTGACCAGGACACAGAGCAGGGCAAACAAGAGTGAAGTGTGGATCTGGGGGGACAAATGGAAAATTACGGCCACAGTATTTTTATCTGGTTTTACTTGGGGAAAGGTGAGCTAAATGCAGGTGAATCTATCGAGTACATTCCTAGATGAATCAAATAAACAAATTGAAGTTGCTCTTAATGGGGAAATCATACTCACAGTGTCCGAAAGTATTACAGAGAGGTAGGCCTGGTTATTTCTTACTAGAAAAATTTAAGAAACTTTGATGAACTAGCTTTTAAGTTATTAAGTAAAGCAGTGGAACTTTTTAAAAAAATTTCATTGATGATTATAATTTATTTATTTTATTTTAATTTTTTGATTCTAGACAATATTTCAATAAAAATAAATAAATAAGCAGTGGAACTCTTTAGAGATGAAAGTTAGGCAAGCAATAGTAATTTTTCTTGTAACTCAGCAAGTTTAACTCTATTTAAAGTTACCTGTACCCTTCCATACAGTCACCCTTAGTGTATACTCAAAAGATTCTCTTTAAACTTATCTTTCAAGCATATTTAATATTTGCAATGGAGAAATATTTTCAGTCTTCTGCACTGAGATTGGAAAAGAGGCCTTATCATGTGCTGAGCTGGCACTGCAAGCCAGTCCTTTCACAGTATCACTTACCCAATTAGTTGCTTTGGAATGTCTGTACATTTTGTGGTTATCATAGTGGCTGGTGAGATATCACCTCTTTGGTGATACTAGGATCATGACAATTCATAATATTTAGCATTATGACAGTTGGTAATCAGTGAAGCACTATTTGAAAGAGCCTAATTTAATCTATATCATATAGCATGAACTTAACTATTGAAATACATTTAAAGAATAAGTATATGTTTTAGTGACATTTTAACCCTAAATAAAATATGCTACCTGGACCACATGTGTTCATGTCATTCAGTTTAAGTGGGCACCACACTTTTATTGAGCACTTACTACATTCCAAGAAGTTCTGAGAAAGGCAATAGAGCACCCTCTCAAAGCTTATCCTTCTACTTAACAGAGAAAGCAAACCAGGGCTTGCAAATACAATCAGTGAGTAATTTTGTACACTCTTTGGAAAAGCAAACCGTGGTGGAAAAAACAGATTCTGGCCACTCAAAACGTGGGTCTTAGGTGGAGTTTCCATTTCTACTTATCCAAATTATAAACCTTTGATGGAGCCTGTTTTGAGGCTGTGCTTTGTAAGGCTTAATGAATGTCAAATAGTAATTATAAAGTTTATTGTATTTGAGATAACAGCAATGGCAATAGTAAGGATAAAAAAACCCATCGTCATCAGTATTCGGGACTGTGCAGTAATGGTGTTTGTGGTGCCAGGAGACTGTGGTTCAGCAGCAGATGGATTGAGGGGCCCATCTGTTCCCTCCTCACCAGGGCTGCACCCAGGGCGCAGCCACACCCTGTAGAGGACAGAGGCACTTTTCAGAGGATACTGTGAAAGTGGGAACCAGAACTTTCTGGTCCCTCGTTGTAGTCCTAAGACCCAGCCTGACATAAATTAGGACCTCACATATTCATATACATTTCTAAGCAAAAGGTAGGAGAAGAATTCCAAAGCTTCAATAACAGAAGAAAACAGGTGTATTCAACATCCCTCAAAACGCTTCACCATACACTCTCTGTTCCCTGGGAGTCAGTAAGATGCAAAGCCTATTTTTAACAAATCTTTTGCTCACTGGATATTTGTGCTGAAAACAGGTTAGAAGTTAAGGAGCGAAATCTCCCCAAAGAAGTTCTATTAAAAGGGTATTAACCTGTGTCTATAAAATTTGTATCTCATAGTATTTTATTTTCAAGTACTCTTCATCTTAGAGTAGGGGTATAAACAGCAGTGAAAAAAAGACCACAATTAATAGAACTCTGTGAAAATCAAACTCAGTCTATGGCTTTGAACTGAGGTCAATTCCCAGTTTAGGTTCCATAGTTTTATGACCTTGGGCAAATCCTTTATTACAGAAAATGAGAAATTCTTTTGTCTGATTATAAAGTTGCTAGGTCATTGAAAAAATACTAGATGGTGATGTAATTTTTCTCTAATTCTTACCTCATAACTAAGCCTCTGAGGATACCTCTCTGAGTATAACCTGCATATTATTTTTAAAAAATTAGGGCCATGTCGATATTGTTCCTCATTAAATTGTTACTAAATGGGAGGCTTGTACACATTTCAGGCACCCAAGTCACAAAGCCCTGTGATTTGGGGGCCTTCCAAGACCCAACTTGACTACAGAAGAGCTACCACTAAACCCCTTGGATAAATGTCTCTCTTGGACCCCGTGTGGATGACTCCTATGCTTATCTACTTTCTGGGGCTGTTAAGAGGATTTATTAATGCTTATGAAGAGTTGTAATCACCTTGGATGAAAGGAAGAGAAGAATAATGACACTTCAGAGTAACATGGCACCTTTCATCTGAGGATCTCAAAGCACTTCACAAGTTTGAATTAATTAAGTCAGGGTAATTGCAAGGCATAATGACAATAACAATAATGATTATAATTATCCTGTACATTATCCTTAAGAACCTGATTTGAAATGGATTCCTGACACTGTCTCTGCCTTGGTGCTTGTCAGCCTCTTGCTGTCCTGGGTCTGCAGCAGGAATGGCAGATGCCCTGTCCTCCCTCTGTTCACTCGCCCCTTCCTCCCCAGCAGTGCCCATGACCTCTGCCCTCACCGTAGGATGAATGTGGGCTTCATGAAAAGAGGGATTTAGCCTCCTGGACTAGCATCTGGATTAGTGGTGACTTTTGGAAATGTCAGAATATGCTATTGAAAGGAATGTTTACCATGTTAGTGATTGTCCTTGAAAGTGTTTTGGATGAATACTTTCTTACTTCCAACTTTTAGTGCTAATAGTTTATGCTTATACAGCATTTACTATGTGGCACTGTTCGAAGTGTTTCTTGTATATTATTTTATTCGACCCTCACAATGACTCTGGGAGGTAGGTACCATTATCATCATTATCCCTGTTTCACAGATGAGGAAACTGAGGCACAGAACAGTTAGGTACGGTGGGAAGCTGTTCTTTAGAAGTTAGAGGGTCTTGGACATGGGATTTTAGTGTGTAGGAGAAAACCTTCTCCCTGGGGAGGAGGTTTCTCCCTTGAGAGTCCTTTGGAAGCTTCCTGGCACTTGATGCTGAACTGAACATTGAGTTTGAACCCACTTAGAGGTAATGAGCACTGTAATCTCTCGCCCTCTTTTTCCCTCTCTCCTTTTCCCTCCCCATCCCTGCCAACAGAGTACTGGAGCTAAAAGGGATTTGGATGTGCTGGAAAGAGAGACAAGGACAAGGTTCCTGTAGGACCGATGAGAAACTGAAGTGGAGATGCTTTGTGGAGACGGGATAGGAGGAGAGCAGGGGTGAAAGGTCAATTTGTCCTTTCCTTCCCTGTGGGCTCTTGAGGTCTTCCCTGTGGGTTTATGACTTGGGACCTCCCCCATGCATGAGAGGGGCACTGCTTGTTTCTCAAGGCAGCACCCTTCCTCAGCCCCCTCATCATATGCTTGTAGGTCAAGCCTACACATCACAAGGTACATTAAGAAAGTATCTGGACAGAAAAAAAAATATTTTTAAGCAACAATGAAATTGAAAGGGAAGAAAGACGAGAGAGTCTTTTCTTCCCTCATCGAACAGAAATATTTGCCTAGGGAAACAGGCTTTAGTTTCTTCCCAAAGACTTCGAAAAAAGAATAACAGTGATATAAAAACGCTTTGTGAAACGTATGAAAAAATGTTTCTGTAGAATAGTTGGCAAGGGAGTTATAGTTCATACAAACCATATTGATTTCAACTCCTAAACTTCTGAAAGAAGGATGGAATAAAAAATGAGATTTATGCAAGAAATAAAGTGAAGCTGAATTTCTAGCTTAAAATGGAAAGAGAATAGAAATGTCAGCAATAATGAAATGAGAAAAATAGCTCTTGATCCTTATTCACTAAAAAGAAAGGAACATGTTGCTTTCCCTTCACCCTTTTCTTTGGAAGCTGCAGAAATCATAGATCTTGAATAAACTTCCTAACCCCAAAACATGTCAATACAAAGAAGGGAGTTTTTTAAGAGAAAGGCATAAAAAGTAGAGAAAAGATTGATATGGGCAAATGTCTTCTGGTGGCGTACTTAAAGAGCCTGAGATGACATCACTGCTCATCTTCCTCGGAAAGCTTGCTTGGAAATTAGCATTCCAGAGACAGGCAAGCACCGTGATGGCCACCACTGCCACCCGCCTCCGTGTGACAAGAAGCAATAGCGTCCCCAACACTCCAGCACTGATGCCCCGCCTTGGATACAGAGCCAGGCCTTTCATTTGAATCTGACCATCTGTCGTGATCAACAGAAGTGGTGGCGTGGTTTCTGTTGTAGAAAATGTCTTATTAATATGATTCTAAAATAGACCAAACGGATACAAAATACATGCAACAAAATAAATCTCAGGCTAGCTCTAAGAAAAGGTGAAAGCAATTTAGCGTTATTTTGTACCCATGACCTTCGGTCTGGTCTCATATAAAGACAGGTCATAAAGGCAACGTCTCCCCTCTTTTGTTCTGAAAAGTACCCAAGATTTGTTGATGTCCTTTGCAAAAATGGAGTGACCTGTGTCCAGAGGTCTCAGGTAAGTCGAGTGGTGTCTTCCCAGGGAGGCCCAGGAAAGGAAAGGTGTGCGGGGTTTTCCCTCTGTCCTTTCCTTGATGGCTCAGTGGTCTTTGTCTAGCAAGGAGTGTCTTACATGGGTGTCAGTTTTATTTTATTAACTATCATTTTGACTCTGGAAGAGTTGTTCACAGAGACTGTTTGTGGTACAGAAAGCAGTTTGCTTGTCTGTTTGTTTAACCATTTTGCGTTGTCCCTGGACTGACTGTATTTCACTGGAGTCTCTGCTAGGTGCGTGGTTTGCTCTGATTCTGTTTGATGCAGAATCTCTGTCCTGCTTTGGCTCTGAGCTGCCTGATTCCCCAAAGCTCTGTCGCCACCAGCTCCTATCTCTGAATAGTGAGGTTTGTTGACAAGCTATGTCAAAGAGAAGTTGCGAAAAATGTGCAAAGTACTTACGGAGCACTTTGGGCACCTTGGAAGAGAGGCGCTACGTACACTCCAGGGAGCCCTAGTGTGGAACCGGTCTCTGAGTGCCATTCAGCCTTGATGTAGAATTTTCTCTCTCCACCTACGGATGGAGAGAGTGGCAGGCTGGTGAAAGACAGAGTTTCTGGATAGTGTAGTCCAGATTGCACGTGTGTGTTATTGTGCAAAAGGGAGTGTCTCCAGGTATGGCCTTCTCATGCCTTAGGCATGGAAAGCCTCACAGAAGAAGTGGAGTTTTAGGAAGGCTTTTTAAAATAAGAGGAAGAGAGATGTGCAGCAAATGCAGGGCAGAAGAGAAGCTTTGGAAATGAAGGGATTGACTTTAAAAACGGGGAGAGCACAAATGGGAAACATCCTGCGTGGAAGGAATGAGAGTGAATTGCACTCACTTAGGAAGATGAATTTAAAAATCTTTCCAGGAATCTGATGTGGGAGGGAGGCTTTTGCTAACTTCATAGCTGTGAAAATTAATGTTATTCCTTTGAGTGACTCTCTGAGAAGGAAAATCTCAATTTAAAAAATACAGGCAGGTGTTGGGGCAAGTTTGTAATATATTCCAGACATTTTTTTTTCTTTTAACTTGATAATAATCAGTTGCTTCTTATGGGATATGGATATGAGTCATCATAAAATAAAAATGCAACCCTGACCTATATAGTTTTGAACATACTTAACCCTTCCTAAGTTTTTGATTAATCAAACAAATGCATAAGAAACCTAATGCAAAGGTTGCTTGTGGACTTGTATGGTGACAACGATGACAAAAAATAATTCAAGAGAACAAAAACGTACAAAGTGGAATTGGCATTTCACTTTGCCTCAGGGCTGGTCCTGATAAATAAGTGATGAAAGAAAAAGGAGACAAAGATGGATTAACAGAGTATGATGAAAAGCCAAACTTTGTCGTGGGCATGAATACTCTGGCAAAGAGCACACTACCTTCTCTGCCGTTTTAGGCCAGTTTGATTAATTCCTAGGCCCAAAGGTGAGGGTCTGTCCCGAGCAGGGGCTACTGTGACCCTGTACTATCTTTAGACCAGAGAAGCTAGGGAAAGATGGAGAATTTTTTTTTTTTTTTTTGCGGTACGCGGGCCTCTCACTGCTGTGGCCTCTCCCGTTGCGGAGCACAGGCTCTGGACGCGCAGGCTCAGCGGCCATGGCTCACGGGCCCAGCCGCTCCGCGGCATATGGGATCCTCCTGGACCGGGGCACGAACCGGCGTCCCCTGCATCGGCAGGCGGACTCTCAACCACTGCGCCACCAGCGAAGCCCAAGATGGAGAATTTTTGACACAAAGCTGAAAATTGCTCTCTGGAGTTTGAAGAGCTGTGTTTGAATCCCAGGGCCACCATTTATCAGTCAGGGTAACTGCCATTCTTTTGTTATTCCCAGTCTCATATTACACACCTGCAGAAAGTAATTTCTCACCAGAGTTTTGTTACAATCCAACTAAAAAAAAAGGTTAGAAAGGGCTTTGAAGCCTATTTTTTTCTATTCAAAATCTGTTTATTTCAACATCGTTTGGTTCAAAAACACAGGTGAAGTTCCAATCACTTTTTTCTTGAAACTTCAAGAAAAAGCTATTTTTTAAAAAAGAGAGAAACACAATACAAATTGCTGTTTGACTCAGATTGGAGGAACAGGCCAATATTACCATTGCTTTGAGTTCTTTAAGATAAAAAAACAGATGTTATATATTTAAGGTCCCCAAATTGAGTCCTTTGAGAGAGGAATCTTTAAATAAAACGTACCCATCCGGGCTTCCCTGGTGGCGCAGTGGTTGAGAGTCCGCCTGCCGATGCAGGGGACACGGCTTCATGCCCCGGTCCGGGAAGATCCCACATGCCGCGGAGCGGCTGGGCCTGTGAGCCACGGCCGCTGAGCCTGCGCGTCCAGAGCCTGTGCTCCGCAACGGGAGAGGCCACAACAGTGAGAGGCCCGCGTACCGCCAAAAAAAAAAAAAAAAAAAAAAAAAAAAGGTACCAATCCAACTATTTTATCACATTTCTATGATTTTGGCAGAATGTTGGGTTTAACTTAGGAAAGGCTCTTCCAGTTTTGTCTGAAGTTCTCCCAATTCCCAGTCTTGGTTAAACTGGGCATAATCATCCCAATATGACACACGCCTCCCTGTTCCATTAAAGCAAAAATGAGTTTGCCAAGAAAAAGCAGCTCTTCACAGAGGGTGTAGCACTTGTTGTGGGAAAACTAGTCTGGCTGGTTCCACCTCAGCTCAATCTTTTGAGTGCAATTTTTGCTGTCAACCATACCAACGAATATTACAGCAACCATCGCCCTAATGCCAGTTCTTCATTTGGGAACACACACACACACACACACACAGAGTCACTGGAAAATTATAAGTGGATGTAACTTTCTAGATGGCCTGAGGTCTTCAAAGAGTTAGAGAAGCATCAATCAGATAAAAACCAGTGTGAGTGGCCTATGTTTTCAAATGCTACAGTCACGCTTAAATAGCTGGCAGGTCAGTTTTTTTTTCTTTCCTTTCTTTTTGGAGCGTGCAGCAAAATGATCTTTGACAGACCAGCAAACTATAATTCTTTTCTTTCTCTCATTTTTTGTTTTTATTTTTTTGCTGTTTCTCACAGTCTGGTCTTGCACTGGCTCCAGGAAGCTGGGGTGGGGGGGTGGGGGGGTGGGGGGGTGGGGGGGTGGGGTGGGGAGGGACGGGGAAAGCTGCATCCTGTCTGCCTGCGAGGGGAGAGCCGGGGCCGGGGCTGGGGGTAAGAGCAGCAGGCCTTCCTTCCCACCCCCATGCTCTGTGCCTGCATGCCGTGAAAACAATCTTCAGCACACTTGTCGTCAGAGGAACTTTCTGGAGGCCAGCCAGCTGCAAGGCCCAAGGTCAAGCAACTACCATGACTACCAGCACCAAGGAGAACTTGGGGGTGCCAGGGAGGTGAGGCAGGTGGAGCAGCTGTTGGTGAGCTCCGCAGAGCCCCCTGCACACCGCTGTGGCTTCGTGGATGGCAGGGGCTGCTCTGACTGCTGGGAAGGTCTTATCTACTGATCAACGCAGTGTGCCAGAGGGCTGGGGGGCTAGCCGGCTTTGGCAGAAGGCTCCAGTTGTAGCGTGCAACCAGACTGCAGAAGGAAAAGGAAAAAAAAAAAAATCTAACAGCAGACCAGCGGGATCAGGGCCTCAGAGCACACACACCAGTTGCAGCTCCATCCCCAGCTCTTGCAGCCATGGCTGCCTGCTTGAATGAATTACTTCTTATTACCAGATGCATTTATTCCAAACTACTTTTGGGGTTCAAAGTGCAGGAACAAAATGACTTGGGTTGAAAGCAATTAACAAACAGGTTCTTTTAAATTAACAGACACTTTATCAGCGGGTCCAAATAGCTGGTTCATGCTATGGCAGAGTTAGCAACACTGTATATCCGGTGAAGGGTTCAGTGGGTGCCATTCTCTCCACTGATGTACATTAATTTTATTTTGAGATTTAAGTATTGCATCCAGACATATTCATCAGTGAGTTAATGAAACTAAAAGCTTACATAAACTTCTCTCTAATAGTAGTCATCTTTGTTTGTATATAAAATGTTAGAATTTCTGTAAATGCAGTTTTAACTTGTCAGGTTTGTTTTTTACTTTGAATTTTTCTAATACCTCTATAGTACTTGAGTTGTTACAGCTTTTGGAATGCATCCTTTTCCCCTTTGTTATAGATATGGCTTTTCTCTCCTATTTTTGAAGTAGGCATTCTGTTCTATATGGCCTTGTATTTAGTGGGAATTTAACAATGTTGAATGAAAAGAATTGCTGTACAGTTTTTTTTTTTTGGCTGTATTGGGTCTTTGTTGCTGTGCGCGGCTTTCTCTAGTTGCGGCAAGCGGGGCCTACTCTTCATTGCGGTGCGCGGGCTTCTCATTGCAGTGGCTTCTCTTGTTGCGGAGCGCGGGCTCTAGGGCGCATGGGCTTCAACAGTTGTGGCACATGTGCTTAGTTACTCCGTGGCATGTGGGATCCTCGGGGACCACGGATTGAACCTGTGTCCCCTGCATTGGCAGGCGGATTCTTAACCACTGCGCCACAAGGGAAGTCCTGCTTTACAGATTTCCAAATAGGTGATTACAGGAGAAAAGTCCAGAATTTTATATCAAATTTCTGTAAGTTAATAATATGCTACCTATTGCTTCATAGAAGAACTCTCCATAGGATAATGGGTTCCTCAACAGCATTTGACATTATTTGATTTACATGCGACTTTTCAGGAACACTTAATAATACAAAGTAGGAAAATGCCCATTGGGCTATTGTGGGTGGTAATGACACCTGGGAGTAGCTGTGTTTTAGTGTCATTTATAGCAGCAGTAAATGCATATTGATTAATATTCACACGTACAACCTGCTCTTCAATCTATTATTTAGACAGATTAAATAGAGGTGGTGTTCTCTTTCTCTTTTGTGTAGAGCCCAGAGCACTGTTGACACTCATTAAAAGTTAAGGATAGTAACATCTAGCTAGCACATGATGCAAATTTTCCATTTTATTGATACAAACCATTGAACAGAAATGACAAGGCATGAAATGCCAGGTAAAATGCAGAGATGTTACAGTGTCTTTACTCTGAAGGAGACAAGAGAAGTATATTTGGTAGACGTTTCTCATTGAAGGTTTACTGCTCAGCACTGACCACTTATCATAAAGAACCAAGAGAAAAGATTTAAAAGGTCATATGTTGAGATAAATTAAACAAGCACCGCTAAAATTTTAAATTCAGGGGTCCAAACAACTAGGCTGTCATTAAAAATTGAGATGTAGAAAATGTGATGTAATAAGGCATTAAAACTTGTTATAACCAAGTTGTTCAATCAGGATACGATGAATTTACTATGAACCAATTTCACTATGAACCAATTGAGACTTTTATTTTATCAGGTGGATTCTTACTGGGGGAAAGTTAGATTCTTCGGAAAATGCATTGACTCCTCCAATCCAAAAAATAAGAAGACATAGGTTCTGACTTGGTGCTGTTGCTAACAGACTGACGTTGAGAAAGGCTTTACTGGTTTGCTTTGCTTTCCATTCTGTCCTCGGTAGGTGAACAGCATTCTCTTGCCATGAGACTTTCATAGGTTCAAGAGTCTATGATCCTAATTAAGCCTCTTTCTGCGGAGAAGTTATTTGTGTTTGACCAACAGATTGCCAAGATCACCAGAGAAACAGATGGACAGTCCAAAAATTTGCACAAAGAATAGGAGTTAGGAGGCATTGGCTTCTGCCCTTATTTCTGCCTCTACTTCACTTTCCACTTTGAAACGTGAAGCGGAGCACAGCCCTTATCTAACTTGCCTGGTTGCAGTGAAAAAGAAAAATACAGTTTACTATTTGAAAAAAACTTTACATTCTTTTGATAAAATATAATCTAATTATATATTTATATGTGTGTATATGTGTGTGTATATATATATATATATACACATATATATTATGTAAAAAAAGATACCTCGGTTTTGGTCCTCTAGGGTACCTTGTGTTGTAGCTATTTTATTCCAAAACATACAAAATCTTATTTAATTGTCCTATGTTTTCAAGAGCATAATGTTTTTAAAACTTTAAACTTAGTAAAAAGAATGTCCCAGAATCAGGCTTTGAGTTTTATAAGTCACACCAAAACCTTTCCAATCAGTAATACATGATTGTTTTTCCTTGTTTCAGATAAATAGAAAACAAGTGCACTGATTGAAATACAGACAGAACTAAAATCCACTATTAGTATAAAAATCTTTAATCAGATTCATTTCAGTGTTTTCCATTTGTGTGGCAATGTTATTAAAAAGCGTCTCGATGACTTAAACGTACAAGCTGGAATGGTTGTATGACTATGGCTTTTGAAAGGGAATTACATCCTTACGGGTAATTTTCCATATCCCACGTAAGCAAGATATAAGCTGACTTCAGAGAAGCCCTGTTCTACCTCTCCCAACAAAGTGAAGGAGAGCAGGACCTACAGCAGTGAAAGAAATGAACAATCAAGTGAGTCATGTAGTAGCCTGTATTATTAATGGGAAAACTGAGATAAAATATGTCAATTTCTCAAGATCAGATGGCTAGTGAGGACCAGTCTTGGAGTTGAATCTTAGCCTACAGTGCCTGGGCTCTTTCCACTGCACCTGTTTGTCCTGAAGCAATGAGGTGAAGAGGGGAAAAGGCCAGCACTTGCTGTACTCTCCAGAAAATCCATCTCCAGGCAGACTCTCTTGGTGGGCCTCCAAGTTTCACCAGTTTGTTTTGCACATGATGTGCTGTTCCTTCCCACTGTTCATCACCTCCACTGCTACACCCTTACCCATCCTCTTCCAGGTGCAATGTGACTTTGGGGTATTAAACAAATGACTTCATCCTGACACATTTGGAAATTCCTGCTCTATGTATTTTCAGCCTCTCTGTCTGTTCTGATCAAGCAGGAAACACATCCTAATATCAGCAGAATCTATTCTAATTTTCCCAAGTACCCTTTCCTCCCTCCAGACTCACCACCATTACTCACCTCCAGGAAACTAATAATAAATTCACTGGCCTTCCTTTCTCATCTGGTACTTGTTCTTTAAACAACAGTAACAGCATTCACCCTCTCCTGCTCTAAAGAGGCAATCAGTGCAGCAAGTTTCCTGTGTGATCCACCGGCCAGGTCATTGGGAAGCTCAGACCCACATTCCAGTCTTGAGGGGTCACCTGTCATGCTCCAAGACCCTTGCATTTTCTTAAAGACAACCTATCATAAAACACTCTTATGAAAATCAAGATTTGGAAAAGTGAAAATATTGAGTCTCTCCTTCTGGCATCTTGAGCAACAGTCCATTTTGTGCAATCAGCTGTCCAATTCTATTCAGGGTGTTTAAAATTTTTTTATTTATGTACCTATCAGCTATCTATTTATTATATTTCAGAGGACTCCAAGAAAACAAGAACTGTCAGAGCTTTAAAAGAACATCAAAAGAGGCAACCATGGAATAAGGTTATAAAAAATAGAATTCCGAAGTTCTAGTTCAATGTCATTAGTACTTCTAAACATTCTCCGGCATCAGTAGGTGGTGCTGGAATTCGAAGCCAAAAGACTGCAAATTACTAATAGGTGCTGGAAATGTCAACGATGAAATTCATTCGGCTGGTATTAAAAACGTTGGTGCTAATTGTAGGCTCAGTAAGCACAATACATTTTATTACCACAAACCACACTATTATATAATTATTATTTATGTGTAATGTAATCACTAGCAATTGGCCAGAATTTTTTCTCCTCTGCAATTTTTATTCCTATTACCTATGAATATCAATACTGTGGCTGAACAGTAAGCAAACGAATATGTCTGAGAATGATAAGTAACTGATGAGGAGAAAATGCATCAATTTTTAAATGGTGGGTTTTATGGTCTAGATGTAAAAAACGCTAGAAATAGCAATTTTCAAAGGCCACCAGCAGAATTTTAAAATTATAGGGTTTTGACACTGATCTTGGAAGAATAGTTGCTTTCAGACCTTGACTAGAAGAGCCAGTGCATAAAGTGGTCTCAGCCATATTGTATAGGGAACAACATTCTAGGCTCTCTTCCCACCCTCTGGCAGGATCAGATGGGGTGAGCTTCAGACTTTGTCCTCTCAACAAGTCCTTACAGCTTTGCCAGTGTAGGAAGGAACACTGAGGGGAAGGAGGCTGCCAAGGGAGACTGCAGAAGGGACGTGAGTTCTCACTGAGACAAGGGAGCTGGGTTAGAGTTCCCTTTTCTGGGCTTATTTTCAATAAAACACAGTGTTCAAGGGTAGAAAAGTCTAATGATCGAACTTTTTGGTTTTGCCGAGAGCCTGAATGCATTTTATGAACTTCAAGCAAAAGCAAACACTGTGGCACTGAGAAGCAGAAATACAGATTTAGGATTTAGTCTGAGGGCACCCACTACCAGAAAGTGCCCATGTTTTTGATTTCAGGACAAATACCTTTCCTAGAGACCAGCGACGCTGCTGGTTTTGAACATTTTGCAGCTCTTACAGTGCAGTCGTTTCTCTTACTTAGGTGTGTATGGATTTGAAGGCAAACACAGATTGTTTTTCTAGAAGGGGCTATAATGTTCACCATTGGAGCAGTGGTTACTCTCTATGAACTTGATAACTACGGGGGTCAAAGTGGAAGGAACCTTCAAGGTTGCTAGTCTCTACTTTGGCCTTTCTGGAAGTAGCTGATGGTAATGATTTAATAATCGTCAACTCATCTTTTAGGAGTAGGGCCCTCAGAGTAAATAATTGTCATTTCTGTGACAACAAACAGATAAAAAGTCAGAATACATGGAACTATCTATATTATTTCCTCCTTGCAAAGCTCTTTCTCTTTCTTTGTTGTGACCTTTCTATGATTGGATACGAAGTCAGCTTTCACTTTTCCATGCTGAATGGATCGTCCATCCAGTTTTCAATAACTAGCTCTATTCTCTTGCCCTCCAACAAGTCAGCGAGCATCTTAACTCCAACAGGAGGACTTAGAGATGAGAACCAAGGTGGGACAAGGGTTGCTTGCTGACTTCCATCAGCCTCTCCGCATGGGATAAATACAGAACTGCTCTGTTGGCAGGATGGAAAAGAAAAATGTTTCTTTGAAAAATGGAGATCTATTGTTTATGTGTACCTCAAAGTTAATAGAGTATTTTATTTCCTTAGGTCGGGCAGATTTACATTTACGTGTTTATTACGTACACACATATATATGTATGTAAACTGAAGGCAAAATTTTATTAAGGATCAATTCCATTTTTTTTTTCTTTAATGCAGCGAGGTGTCCATTGACTTAATGGCCTAAATTATACATCACTCTTAACCAAACCTGAATATCAAGTCATCCCAACTTCATTGAGCTGGGTGCAAAAATTTGCATTTTTCAATTCAGTTTCTTTCTGGTGGGCCAAAGCTCTTCTTTGGTTGAGAAAAAGCCAGAAAAGAGATAAGAACCTCCTTATCAGATTGAACAAACTCTGAGAGTCAAGCTGGAAAATGCCTCCCAGTGCTGTCAGAATCCAATGGAAACAAGTGTTACATAAGTGCTAAAAAAATCTTCTGAAAATTACTGCCACTTCCCCACTGCATTCTTAGATACAGATTGCTGAAACAGTCAAAATCCACAGGTATGGAATAAAAGCTAAAATAGTTCATCAAATAAAATGTTTACATATGTATGTAAAAATTCAACCTACTGTTTTTTATCTGCATTCAGCTTTAGATAGTGACATCTAATCCATGAATTTCATGTTTAGAGGCTGGAAAAAAAGAGAGACTTTAAGCTCTTTAAGTTTTAAAGTTTGAATTGTGGTTTTTTTTTTTTTAAATCTTAAAAATCCATAAATTCTTCTAGAGATACAAAGGTATATTATTATGTTGGTTAGTTTATATTTTGCAGTAGCTCTATTCTTTATGAGTGTATTTATTAAAGTGCTTCTATACTTTAATAAGGAAATTCTTTCTAGTCTAATTATTCCTTTAAAAGATACATCTGAAAAGGAGAACATTTGCTCTCTTTTTTTTTTTTTTTTAAGGTATGTGGGCCTCTCACTGTTGTGGCCTCTCCCATTGCGGAGCACAGGCTCCGGAAGCGCAGGCTCAACGGCCATGGCTCACGGGCCCAGCCGCTCCGCGGCACGTGGGATCCTCCCGGACCGGAGCACGAACCCGCGTCCCCTGCATCGGCAGGCGGACTCTCAACCACTGCGCCACCAGGGAAGCCCCATTTGCTCTCTTTTTAAAAAATACTCTTTTCATCCTATTACTTTGGTGAGTATATAACATTCCTAAATTAACAAAGATAGAGACTGGCATAGGATTTGACAAACTTCTTTGAAAAATAAGTTGGGAAATTTCAAAACAGACATATGTAACGTTCTAACCCATTTTTTGTTTGTTTTTCCTTTTTTAAAAAAATTATTTAAAAATTTTTATGCTTTTTAAATTGAAGTATAGTTAATTTATAATGTTGTGTAACTGATATTTTTTAATTGAGACTACATGGAAGCAGAAATAGCTTGAAATATACACACTCCCTTTTGATGAACTGAATATTTTCAGTGTTGCATGTTTTATATTCTCCCCACCCAAGAATGCACATCGTTAGCTCACTCCATCAGGCCTCTCCTTATTTGGATCCTCTCTTTCTTTCTGAAATTACCTAACTCTGTTGTGTGCCTGGTGAAAAATACCATGCATGAAACGCCTCCCTTCCATGGAACCAGGAGTGGAATGAGTGGGAGGGAAGGAGGGGCCCTGATTTCTTCATGAGCTGTCCTCCTATACTCCCTGGCACCTTGCAGTTTGGTTACCACATTTTTCATGGCCTGTCTTGTACTGAGTTATTTATGTGTCTGTTTCTTCACCTGGCAGAGCTGTGTTGAGTTGAACTGAAGTCAGTAGCCCTGGCTGGATCTGCTTCTGGAACAACTACTTTCCTTGTCCATAGTCACTCCCTAAAAGTTGATGAAAACTCATCCCATCCTCAAAATTTATGAGACAATTCTTGGGCCAACAGGGTTGGGAACTGAAAGTAAGAGAGGCAACCACCTGGAAGAAAGATTTCTGCTTTAGTTCAGAACGAATTGGCATCAGGACCAGCCATAGCCCTTTTCACCTATACGGTCCTGCAAGAAATCTACCCCTGTAGACATTCCGAACTTACCTGGATTTCTCAAGCCTAATTTAGATCAGGGTGTGAGTAGGGAAGAGTGTTCAAAAGAAGAGGCCCCTGAAGCTTCCAGAAACTTTCTATTTTTAGGATGCCAACTTTGATGTTTCCTGGAGTCTTGAACTAAGCCAGCCCTGATACCAGGAGCCTATGTGGAATGGGGTAAAGGGCAGGCTCAAATCCCAGATCTTGTGCCAACCAGCTGTGTAACCTTGTTGTCTAACTTCTCAGGGTCTCAGTTTCCTTATCTAATATGTGAGTATAATAATCGTACCTGTCTGGTAGGGTTATCATGAGGATTAAATGAGTTAATACATGTCAAAAGTTTAAAACAGTGACTGACATCAAAGAAGCATGGGATTTAAATCTAGTTGCATTTATTACTCGATGACTTATTTGCTTTCAAAGTTTTTTGACTTTTTCTTCAATTCTAAGAGATTGATCAAGTGCTAAAACGCCTCATGCTCCCATGTTTCTCAGGCGAAAGGATACTAAGTCACGAGGTGGGAATGTAGGAACAAAACAATATAGTTCCTTCATGACAGTGTCTGTGGGTACCTCTGCTTTTGATGACCTAAGGACCTCTGGGTTCTTTCCCTGTCTACTTTGAATTCCTACAAAAAACTAAAACAAACAGGCCCCCTTTCCAAAGTTATTATGTGACCTTATTTTGTCTTTGGGAACTGCATTCAGGTGAAAAATTGAGAAGCTATAGCAGCAGCTCATCAAGGAAAACCCCTCTTACATAGTTGCGTTAATGTCAACACTCAAAAAGGTGAGACAAGTGTTGTCTTTTCATGTGCCCACCTGAATTGGGGAGTTTAAACAGGGAAAAAAATATTTATACACATACATACCTGTGTAGCGCGCGCGCACACACACACACACACACACACACACACACACACTTTGAAATGGTAAGGACAATGAGACATTTAAAAGACAGAAGAAGTTCCAAGGATAAGTGAGTCACCACATGGTCACATATTTGAGAAGACGAAGAAGCGCATGCTGCTACTTTGATGATTATCTCCAAATGTATATTTTCTTTTACAAAATTAAAAGGAGAATCACTATGAAAGACTCCAGGTGCTTTTAGTTAACTACCCAGCTTCCTGGGTGCTGCTCTCTGAGCGTTCTCAGCAGCTGGGGCGTCCTGCTGAAGGGGAACATGGGCTAGATCTGCGGAAGGACAAAGGCGACATTGACGTGGGACCGGAAGAGACTCTGAATCTGTCCTCAACTGATTGTGTGATCCTGGGCCATGTAAACAGCCTCTCTCTGTGACTCAGTTTACTCCTTGCAAAATGAAGGCATTGGGCTAAGTGACCTTAAACGTCCTTCTGCATCTGAGACAGAAATGAGAGAGGCAAGCTTACCACATAAACCTTGGCCAAGCCCACAGGGTGAGATGATTTTGAGCATCCTCCCAACCTTTTTGTTTTGCTTGTTTTTGCTCGTTTTTGACCATTTCATCATCTGTTATTCCCTATCCTGTGAGATGGATTCATCAAGTGAGAGAATGACTGAATAAACCAAGCCATCACTTTTGTATTTTTCCTTGAGGATAGCTGATAATTCTTATGGGTGAGGAGGTTTATCCTAGTGATCTGTTTATTTATGCCTTTTCTTCTTTTAGGCCTTTCTGATCCTTTCTCCATTAGCAATGGAGAATAAAGAATTGCTCATGATTCACATTGTACGTGTCCTTTTATTACACACACAAACACATATACTATGGAAGTACTGAAAATGAACATAGAGATAGATGGTGCTTTTCTTTTTGGTCAAGTTGTTTATATGTATAATAACAAAAGGGACTGCATATAGTATTTTCTTAAGTCATCTTTTATTTATTTATTTTTTTTTCTGTACGGGAGTATACAGTCCCCTGCCCTCAGCTGTTAATGAATCGAAGCTGAAAAGCAAGTTGAAGGATGAAGTTGTCAGTAAATGATAAATAATTGACTCATGATGACACTGGGCTTCTCGGTTCATAATGGCTATTATTGTTGCAGGAGGGGCTCATTAGTTCCTAGGTGTGGTCTTCGTACAGGGCCAGATCAATTTATCAGGGACCACATAAATGCATGTGATATAATTAGACATGTGTGAAAAGCCCATTTGAAAGAAAACTACTCACTTTTCCTTGGCAGCCACACCTTCTAATTACTTGCAAATGTGTAAGACTCATTATCTTCAAAGTTTGGAGAAAGACAGAAAAAAGGGCTGGGGGGCTGGGGAAAGCCCTGATAGTAGATCAAAGGCCCTGGTTCACCAGTGGCTGGGCTTTGTTTTGGGCAACTCAGAAGCCGCAAGACAGAGAGGATGAGTTGACAGCTATTTGGCAATCCAGGTGGCCTGGAGAGCCAAGGTTGTATTCAATCCTACTGCCTGCGACCCACCCTTTACCCATCTCCTTTGACACACCATGTTGAGCAAGAGGGAGTGACGGTGGTGTGGTGGTGAAAGGAGCGTTGAATTTTCTAGAACTGAGGTGGTTAAATACTGCCACCTTCCTTTCCCTCCGTCACTTCTGGTCTGGCTCACATTCTTGTAGGGTTGAGACCAACTTCTTTACCTTCAGACCTTTCTCCCTGTGAGTCCCTTTGGACCCAAGGTCCTTGCTACAGGGTCTGAAGCCCACTAAGGGAGGGCCTGCTGAGAATTTTTACCCACACTGCTGGCAAGACCCAGGGCCTTGTTATGTATCTGTATAGGCATTTTATGTTAATTCTTCAAGGGATATGATAGACCTACTGTCTCCCTGTTGAGTGTTCGTCAAACAGGAGACAGACCAAGACTTTAAAAAGGGATAGTGTCCAAACAAGTATGATGAGAAATCACTTAAGCCCAGTGACTTTCAGTGTATCATCTCTATATGACATCAGAATTTTGGTTTTAGAGTGAGATTGACATGATGTACTGAGTCTCCTGTCAAATCTCTCTCAGATGCACAATCAAGCTGCTGAGACATTAATATGTTTTACTTCCTTCTGCTTCCCCTTCTTCCTGCATCTTAAAAGGTTATATTCTTAAGAAGGGGAGCTTGTGCAGTCTTGGGGATATAGGTACAAATAAGCTAACATTCTCATTCCTCACCCCTGAATGCCCCCCTCAGGGGATATCTTTAAATCTCCTTAAAGGAGTTTGACCTTTGGACAAGGGTATTGTGGAAGTTCCTTTGACTATGGTGGCCTATTTAACTATGGAAATATCTCTGGAGGTTTCATGAATGTATTAAGGGTACCTAAGATGAAGAAAGCAGGTACTCTGGTCTGTCATTAATTCAGTCCAGTGTTTCTTTCCTGGTCTTTTTGTTTCTTTGCTTTCCATCCTTCTGTCCCTCCTCCACTCCCTCCTTCCTTCCTGTGTTTCCAATACCATGTATCTCTTTCCACCTATAAACCGTTTAAGGAAATATTTTCTCAGTTGTTCAAATAAATTCTGGTGATTACTCTTTCCACCTTCTAGTCTTTAGAAAGAATAATAAAAATTAGAAGACACTGTACAATGTTGAATTAATTCAGAGAGAAATAGTTCCAAGGGTTTTCCTCTGTCTCAGAAATTTTCGTGTTCAGGATTAGCCTGTGAAAGCTGCCATTTTGCCACTTAATGTTCAGTCAGCCGTATCAAAGGTTTTACTAGAAGATGCTCTAATTAACCAAACAGTACCTCTCTGCCTTTGAATTTTTATGCTACTTTAAACCCTTTAAAATGGACTGGATTTTTAAACTTCTTCTCTCTTAAAGTTAAAAAACATTTTTAGTATCTGTTAAGTGTTCATGTTGTGCTGAGTACTTAACCAATGCTATAAATGTTGCACTATATGAGAACCATATGATACAGACGCTCTGTCAGAGGTTTCGGCATTCTAAAGGAGAACAAGATACTCAGCGTTTGTGTGTATATGTACATGTATATATAATAACATATATACTCAAACGTGCATATAAATATATATAAAATATATATCATGTATATATCATCAAACACACATACATACATATGTATACACCTATATGTTTTAAACCAACACAGTGCACATGCATGCACACAGAAAAGGACACATACACAGTTGTCCCTAGAAATTCTGAAGTCCTTGAGACCTTAAGAAAAGCATATGGTTGAGGAACTGAAGTCAAAAGTGACTTTTGCGATGCTATGAATTTCATTAATATAAACAATAAATACCAACTGTGATATTGTGATTTATAACAAGAAATAAATACTTCATCTTTGTCCCTTTTTTTGGCACAGAACTCCTAAAACCTTTGGAATTTCCTAAGCCTTGAGAGCGATAGGATAAGTGTGCCTTTTTTATGTTAATGAGGTGACTTCTGGAAATCACCTAGGTAACCTAAGAAGGGGCTGGTTCCCTGGGGGGCCAACCAGGTGATTAGAGGCCTGGAACCTTCGGTCCCGTCCCCCGACCACCTGGGAGGGGAGAGGGGCTGGAGGTTGAATTGATGGCCAGTGGTCAATGACTTAATCCATCATGCCTATGTAATAAAGCCTTTATAAAACCCCAAAGGAGAGGGTCCAGAGAGCTTCCGGGTTGGTAAACACTTGGAGATTAGGGGAGAGTGGGGGGCTTGGAGAGGGCAGGGAAGCTCTGTGCCCTTTCCCCATACCTTGCCCTATTCAACTCTTCAATCAGGCTCTTCCTGAGTTATATCCTTTTAGAATAAACTGAGGATCTCGTGAGCAAAATGTTTCTCTGAGTTCTGTGAACCACGCTAACAAATTAATTGAACCCAAGGAGGGGGTTTTGAGAAGCTCTGATTTATAGCCAATTGGTCAGAAGCACAGGTAATAACCTGGACTTGTAAGTGGATCTAAAGTGGGGCAAGCCTTGCGGAACTGAGCCCTTAACCTGTGAAATCTGAGACAGTCTCTGAGTAAAGAGTGTCAGAATTGAGTTGAATTGTAGGATGCTCACTCAGTAGGTCTTGGAGCATTGCCTGCTAGTGTGAGGATCCCCCACCCGAACACACACACATTGTAATAGGTGACCAGAACTTTACTAACACTAAATAGATCCCAAAGCAATGATATTTTATAATACAGCGTGTAGTTCTGTTCATTTCATTTGTCATCCTTTGCTCACCTAGAAACTTTTCAGCAACTCTCTTCACAGAATTTTTAATGAATTGCAGCTTAGCAAATCATTTAGCTTTGTTGAAGTCAACGTGGCAAACTTTTGTCTGGTCCTCCATCCAAATGTTCAGTGTCTTCCTGATTTTAGGTATCTTGCCTCTGAGCATATTTTAGGGTCCTACTGAGACCTTGGGGATATCCAGTAACTTGGCTGCCCCCAAAAATCTCACACTAAAACGCGAGCCACGGGCTTCCCTGGTGGTGCAGTGGTTAAGAATCCACCTGCCAATGCAGGGGACACGGGTTCGAGTCCTGGTCCGGGAAAATCCCACATGCCATGGAACAACTAAGCCCGTGCGCCACAACTACTGAGCCTGCACTCTAAAGCCCACGAGCCAGAACCACTGAGCCCATGTGCCGCAGTTGCTGAAGCTTGTGTGCCTAGAGACGGTGCTCCGCAGCAAGAGAAGCCACCGCAATGAGAAGCCCACACACTGCAACGAAGAGTAGACCCCTCTAACCACAACTAGAGAAAGCCCACGTGCAGCAACAAAGAACCAACACAGCCAAAAATAAGTAAAAATGAAATAAATTAAAACAAACCAGAAAACAAAATAAACATGAGCCATTTACCCCTCTACACACTTCTCAGCTATCTTTCCCTTGACAGAAGTTAAGGAGAGATGCCCATGGCCAAGATCTTCTGTCCATCATCTTCCTTCATCTTCCCCAAGATTTCATTGCAAAAAACCAGCACTCCTACTCTGCCTTCTTCATTACTTCTCTTTTTCACCTCTGCAGTTGTTTCTTTTAGTAATCAGGCCTAAGAGGAGTGATTCACAACTTCAAATACTAAAACCAAGAAGACATAAAAAGGGAAAAAAAAATTTTGCAAGAAATTTATATGGAAGGATTTTTGTCTTACTATTAATATTTGGTAAGTTATATATGAAACTCTGCATATGTCATGTTTTGGTGTCTATGAAACACCTAAGAAAACAATAACTATCATTTCAAGTTAATTATTTAGTTAATTACTTAGTCATTTAACAAATATTTATTGAAGACCAGCTCTGTGCCAGACACTCTGAGCAGTGAAAGGAGAAAAAAAAGGGTATGGTTCTTCCCCACATGGAGCTGTGTGTCAGGCCCTGTGCTAAGTGCTTTGGGTACATCCTCCTTTTATCCTCCTAACAACTCTTTGCCCATTTTATAAGGGAGGACTCTGAGGTCAGGAGGCAGTGTTATAAGTCAAGTTGGATGAAGTCTGTCTGATGCCAAAGTCATTTATTTAAGCACTAAGTGGTACCACTTTCACCTTACTCTAGGTAAGTAAACTCTTGCCACTGGGTAAGTGGGAGAGAGGTAGTATGGCTCTGGAGGTAACCACAGAAGGGTTGGTGTTGGACTGGCCATGTGGTAGTCAGACCTCTAAGATGGTCCCCTGACAATCCCCACCTGTATACACCTGGTGTGGTCCCCTCCCTTTGGGTGAACAGAGGACCTGTGAATACGATGGGCTGTCACTCTTGTGATTAGGTTACATTATATGATATGATATATCAAAAGTGAAGGGATTTTGTAAATCAGTTGACTTTGAGTTCATCAACTAGGTCAGCCTTGCCCAATCAGTTGAGCCCTTAAGCCTGTTCAGCATGTTAAGAACAGGCTGGTATGGTCAACAGCCATGTTATGAGAGGGCCTGCGAGTAGGAGGCACCTGGGAGCTGAGAGTAACCTCTAGCCAACAGTCTGCAAGGAACTGGGGACCTCAATCCTACAAGCACAAGGCAATGAATTCCACCCACAACCCGTGAGCCTGGAAGAGGACACTGAACTTCAGATGAGGTCAAGCCCCTGCCAACAACTTGCTTTCAGCCTGGTGAGACCGGATTCCTGATCCACAAAAATTGTGAGATAATATTTTTTTGGTGTCTTTAGCTGCTAAGTTTATAGTAATTTGTTACACAGCAGAAGAAAAATAAAACAACAGGCAAGAAACACTGAGATGACATAAAGGTCAAAAGTTACCACCTTCCCAACAAAAATCAAGAAAACTGATTAAACCCTTATATTTCAACTCTATTTTCTCTCTCTTTCTAAATCTCTGTGATTTATTTCTCCTGAAATATGTTCACTAACTTGAGATTTATTCTTTTGATATCACTTGGTGAGTTCATTTATTGTGAACTCGGTCACAATTTGTTTAACTTTTTAAAAACTAGCATCTGGAATGAGTTTCTCCAATGACTCCATGCCTTTTAGAGTGATGCAAAATCTGCTAGAAATTTCACTAGGATGTAAATTCCACAAGGATGTAGGCTTCGTGATGGCAAGGATTCTTGTCTGGCCCATAGTGAGTACTAAATAAATATTATTTAACCAAGTGATTCATAGAAACACTTTCCTTCACCTGAGCCCTCTGTTACCATTTGCTGAAGATTTATTTATCAAATTCTAGTTTCAAAGTCTGAGTTACTTACTGACCTGTCCATCAACAACGAATTCTGTTTGAAACATTCCTCCAGTCCCCACTTCTCCTAATTTTTCTAGGTCACACATTCAAAAATCTTTTGCGAAAGAACTCATCTGAATCCATTGCTGTGATTTAAAAATACAGAGAATACCCTCATGTGTGGTAACAATAACTTATAGTTGATCACCTTCAGTTGAAGGCTCGTGACCTTTTAGGGAGCATTTCCAGTTTATGAAGTCAAAAAGGAGCTGGAAATATTCAGATATATGTCCTAAATCTGAAAAGGAATATATATAAAATGAGTAATAATTAAGTAAACTTGGTAGGTTTTATATTTGTTAGAATAGATTATTCAAGTAGCTTGATCTCTTTTTTTTTCCTGTGCTTGGTATTTTCTTTATTTATTAAAAAATTTTTTTTGTTTTATTTATTATTTATTTTTTTGGCCATGCCATGTGGGATCTTAATTCCCTGACCAGGGATCGAACCTGTGCCCTTTGAAGTGGAAGCTTGAGAGTCTTAACCACTGGACCTCCAGGGAAGTACACCGTGCTTGATATTTTTTTGCGGTACGCGAGCCTCTCACTGTTATGGCCTCTCCTGTTGCAGAGCACAGGCTCCGGACGCGCAGGCCCAGAGGCCATGGCTCACGGGCCCAGCCGCTCCGTGACATGTGGGATCTTCGTGGACCGGGGCACAAACCCATGTCCCCTGCATCGGCAGGCGGACTCTCAACCACTGCGCCACCAGGGAAGTGCTGTGCTTGATATTTTAAAGCAAAGTACTCAGTATCATGCTTACCAGTGGAAGATGCCCTTGCTACTACAAGTTACAGAGCATTGGCACAAACACTAATTTGACAATATGACTTCTGTTTTGTTCCCTAAATATCTGAAACTTCTGTTTGTCCCTCCTCGTAGTGGCTGCCCTGATGTACTAGCTCACAGATCCACAGCTGCTACGCCTATGCCATTACTCTAGCTATTACAAGGGGATTTAGCTGGATCCCAAGCTGGCTTAATCCTCTCTCAGTCCTGGTACTATAATTCCCCAAAAGAAGCAACAGCTTTGTTGGTTGGTTTGTTCTGGTGTCTGTAACTATGTGGTTGTTATGGTTTATTTTCACAATGGTAGTATTAGTCACGTTTCAGAAAAGAAATTTTAAAAAACTTCCTGTTTCCTAAATACGTTACGAAAAATTCCAGCAAAAGACACAACAAATATATTTTCTTGTAAATATGTAGGAAACACTGAGCTTCCTTCCAAAATAAAAACCTGCTGTATTTTGTCCCCCAGTGCATGCACATTTTCATTCATTGAAACAATATGCATGCATCAAAAATGTAGTTAGGAAACCCATTCATAATGAGTTTTCAACAAATATTGTGCATATAAAGAAATCTACTATTATCTGAACTCCAAACTCTCTTGGGAATTTATTGAGCATGGAAGAATAAATTTTTTATTATGGATAAAATGGCAAAACAGGAAGATTTAAAAAAGCTTTTCTACCTCTAATCACTATGCCTTTCTGGCAGCTATTTCTTTGGAGAAAACTATCTAATGAACTCTCTTTACCAATCAGATCATTATCGTAATGGGTTCATGTCCTGAAGACATTACATTAAAGAAGAAGCAGTAGCTAAGCTCACAGATTTCATGGAATATGAATTTAGACATTTCTCTGCCTTACAAAGCACATTTTAAAATAAAAAGACAACATCAAGGCATCATGAAAAAGTGCTGCCTTATTCATGTAGATCAAACTTCTCATTTTTCCTCATATATTGACTTTTCTTCATAATCTTACACACACACATTTTTTTTGATCATGTAGTATTTACATGAGGCAAATGAACTTCTTGTTCTAAAAGTCTCTAAATCATTATAGTTTGTTAACCCACAAATGATTCAACCTGAAGGAATGCAGGAAAAATGTAGTAAAGAATCATAGCTCTGTTTAAGCAGTTTCACAGACACGCAACCAGTATGAAATGAGAAGATGTGTAGCATTTATTTTGCCTGGGAGGCCACAGGGATGTGGATGGGAAATGTTTGGGAGCCTTGCAACTTTGTGACATGGGGGAAGGAAAAATAGGAGAAAATAAAGTTATCCATAAGCATCTGCACTACTTCTGTCTAAAACAGTATTGAACCATAGACTTGAGTTCATCCTATGCCAGCAACATTTTCCAGGTGAATTTGGCTGCCTGACAGCTGACACCTGTCAGTCACAAGAGGAAATATGATCAAAGGTGGAAAGAAGAACCATTCTCTCAAAGACCACTTTCCATTTTTATTTTTTTATTTTTTAACATCTTTATTGGAGTATAAATGCTCTACAATGTTGTGTTAGTTTCTGCTGTATAACAAAGTGAATCAGCTGTATGCATACGTATATGCCCATATCCCCTCCCTCTTGTGTCTCCCTCCCACCCTCCCTATCCCACCCCTCTAGGTGGTCACAAAGCACCGAGCTGATCTCCCTGTGCTATGCGGCTGCTTCCCACTAGCTATCTATTTTACATTTGGTAGTGTATATATGTCCACGCCACTCTCTCACCTCATCCCAGCTTACCCTTCTCCTTCCCTGTGTCCTCAAGTCCATTCTCTACGTCTGTGTCTTTATTCCTGTCCTGCCCCTAGGTTCATCAGAAACTTATTCCATATATATGTGTTAGAATATGGTGTTTGTTTTTCTCTTCCTGACTTACTTCACTCTGTATGACAGACTCTAGGTCCATTCACTTCATTTCAAAAAACTCAATTTTGTTTCATTTTATGGCTGAGTAATATTCCATCGTATATATGTGCCACATCTTCTTTATCCATTCATCTGCTGATGGACACTTAGGTTGCTTCCATGTCCTGGCTATTGTAAATAGTGCTGCAATGAACAGCCATTCTGGTTTGTAACTTCCTCTCACTGTGACTAATACACCAATTCGGAGAGTTCATTTTGCTGAATCAGCTTGCTGGAGCACTCAGGTTTTGCCAGTAAGAAACTAGTGTCTGCACCTGAATCTGTTCTTTCATGGGACAAAAACCAACTGTTGTTTTCAATAGATCATGGGAATTGGAAAGAGACATTAGATTAGATTACACTACCACTGAAAAATCATACACTCACAGTTGTGTGTACAAACACACACACACACACACACATATATATACAAGTATATTCATATATGTAAAGTGACTACATACACACACCTGCATATCTCTATACATGTCCATATACATATGCAGTTGTTACATATTGATGATTTTGGTTTCAGGACTGATCTAGACCAGAAACAAACAAAAAATATCATTTCAGTCTAGGAACTTGGTCCAAAAGCCTTTTCATTCAACGTAAGTTTTATCATCAAAACCACTTCCCCACAGAGGTATGTATCCGAAAATGAAATGAAATACCCAAACTTTTTTTTTTTTTTTTGCGGTACGCGGGCCTCTCACTGTTGTGGCCTCTCCCGTTGCGGAGCACAGGCTCCGGATGCGCAGGCTCAGCGGCCATGGCGCACGGGCCCAGCCGCTCCGCAGCACGTGGGATCTTCCCGGACCGGGGCACGAAGCCGTGTCCCCTGCATCGGCAGGCGGACCCCCAACCACTGCGCCACCAGGGAGGCCCTGAAATGATCATCTTAACATCCACAGGCAAAGAGGGAAGTTAGTGAAGCATAAACACACTGAGAATTGCAGGGACAATTCAGGACATTCAGGCACAACCCAAAGAAATGTCTCAGTTATATAACTATTTGGTAACATTTCCCATTTAAGTCTGACTTGTCCCTATTCAGAACACTCTGCCCTCTCATCAACCTTAACTAACTACTCCAAGTTTCTTTTTCCTCAGGTAGGAAACTTGAAAAATAGGATTTTGCCATAGCTAAAAATTAGAATGCTGTGTGAGCTGTGTACTATCTCTGGATTGGTCCTATAGGGTTAAAAAGTCTGCATTTGTATAGTTCTTGATGTGGACTGAATTGTGTCCCTCCCAAATTCATAAGTTGAAGCCCTAACCCCCAATGTGACTGTATTTGGAATAAATAAGGTTAAATAAGGTCATAAGGGTGGGGCCCTGCTCCGAGAGAATTGTTGTCCTTATAAGAAAAGAGACACAAGACTTCTCTCTCTCTCTCTGCCATGTGAAGACACAACAAGAAGGCAGCTGAATGCAAGCCAGGCAGAGACTTCTTACCAGGAACAAATCAGCTGAGATCTTGATCTTGGACTTTCAGCCTCCAGGTTTGTGAGAAATACATTTCTATTGTTTAAGCTCCCACATCTGTAGTATTTTGTTTTAAACTATTTACTTCCTTCCTTTCTCCCTCTTCCTTCCTTCCTTCCTCACTCTCTCCCTCCCTCTCTCCCTTCCTTCCTTCCTTCCTTCCCACCAGGTCTTAGTTGTGGCAGGCAGGCTCCTTGGTTGGGGCATGCATATGGGATCTAGTTCCCTGACCAGGGATCGAACACAGGCCCCCTGCATTGGGAGCACAGAGTCTTAACTACTGCGCCACCAGGGAACTCCCCACATCTGTAGTATTCTGTTATTACTTTGTACTCTTCAACAGGCCTCCAAATGGATCATCAATTTCCTCTTATAATAGTTCTCAGACAATCCCATATTGAAAGGATAATGGAGGCACACAACTATTAAGTGTGTATATGCCAGGGACATATAGCCCAGGCATCTGGAGTTCTCCTTTCAGAGTACCCAGGATTCTGGAGATTCTGGTGGAACACTCTAGTGGTGGGTAGTGGGCAGATGGCCCTGCCATTCTGCCCTGTCCTAGAGTATTACTGCCTAAGTCACCCACGGCTGCTAAGAGGTGTCTGCCAGATCCTCTGGGACCCAGGGCAGGAAAGCACTGAGGTATCCTTGGAAATATTAGCTTTAGGGCATTTGTCATGGAAAAGGAAGGTTGCCCCTCATTTTCTTACTGCTCTGAATCCAATAATACACACTCAACCCTACTTCCTCTCACCAGCTCCATTTCCCTGCCTTCTTCAACAGAACAAACAGGCATGATTGAACCCTTTCTTGATGCCTCAGGATTGCCATCATGTAGATCAGCTGTTTTTCTGTTTTTTAAAAAAAATTTTATTGGAGTATAGTTGATTTACAATGCTGTGTTAGTTTCAGGTGTACAGCAAAGTGATTCAGTTATATATACACACATTTATTCATTCTTTTTCAGATTTTTTACCCATATAGGTTATTAAAGAATATTGCGTAGAGTTCCCTGTGCTATACAGTAGGTCCTTGTCAGTTATCTATTATATATATAGTAGTGTTCAGTTTTTACAGACTTCAGAATTCAATGATTCCGGAGAAAGACAGAGGTTTGTAGGACTGTTTCTATATTGAATGGAACCAGAGAGCTTTTTCCTGTTGTTTTTATTTTTACCCATACAGGCAATAGGTTTGGAAATTTTAAAGCGCTTTCTTTGTCTTAATTAGAAGGCATTATGATACTCATTATAATAGATAATAGTTGACATTGATCAAAACAACCAACTTTCTAATTGAATTGATAAACCAATCAGTCCCCTAAGGTGCTTTATAGCATACAATATAGAGTGAGAATAATTAGATGTATTTGTACAATATGGTGAAAATTAAAAGTAAAAAAAATTATATGATTTCTAACTGTAATTTAAAGTGTTGGGATTTTTCTTCAGTGATAATTATCATCTGTGATTCTCTGGGGGAAATTGCTAGTAAAATTCTCTTGGACTTTTATAAAGTGAAGAGTCTAAACCAAAAATTAAACAAACAAATATGTGTCTATTTTTAAAAAGAACAATAGGTGCATTTGCTGATTTACATTGGATTGTCTTTACTCATCTAAGCAGTAGGAAGATGTCATTTGAAAAGAGTTTTGGCCTGCAGCAAACTTACATCTCCTTCAAATGCCCAGAGATTAGTCTGTTTGATCCTTTTAAACTTAGTCTTTTGCATCTTGTTACGGACAGAGAGTTCAGAGCAAGTTTTAATGTCGACAGCTGGGGGGAGGGGGTGTAGTTAAGGGGACAAGTTTCTCAGCCTTGGGGAGTTGAGGAGACTGGAGTGGTCTTTACTGGGGCTGAGGGGTGCCTGGGGGTTCAGGTTACTGCTAGAATACAGCTTCCTGTGGAAGCGAAATGGCTGTAGTGTGGTGATTGCCAATCAGAATCCCCTGGAACGCCTCCTGAGCCCCCTCCCCATAGTTTCTGCAGGTCTTGGGTTGGACTGAGAATTTACATGGCTGACAAGCTCCTACATATTGCTGCTGGCTGCGGGTCTGGGGCCTCAATTTGAGAGCCGCTAGTTTAGTGTTGTGCAATACTGTTTGACGAGATGAAGGGCTGAGTTCTCTGTATTTTCCGAGGTCAAGTATTGGGTTGGCCATAAAGTTCGTTCAGATTTGTCCATACGATCTCATGGACAAACCCGAAAGAACTTTTTGGCCAACCCTTAGCATGTTCAGTCCTTTTGTTAAGCACGGGGACCTGCTTGCCAAAAGAGCCTCAAAGAGATCATACGAAACCTATGTAAATACAACTTATAACATTTTAGAATAACACCCTCAAATTTTAGAGCTTTCCAAGGCAAATATCTTCTGCCCTAAAAAGTTATATATATAGTATATGTGTACGTGTGCTTGTATATGCATATATGTATATATGTGCGTGCATTGAGTAATTCAGATGCCTTTCCATTATTTTCTCCCCCTATAAATTATCTGATGTAAAAATGTGCTGAGTTGAGCCCTCACTACCCCCAGTCCTATCATGGTGGAAGGTAGAAAACTGGTCAAGAAGGGTAAAAAAGTTGTTTTTTAAGTCATGAAGTAAGAGATTTAAGAACAGAATCTAAATTCCTCTCCCTGAATTTCATTTCTCATACATATTCCTGCAGAATCTTTGAAAATGATTACATTTATTATAGTCCCTAAAGTCAAGGGTCTTAAATTTGTGTTTTTGTATGTCTGGGAGGTCCAAAGGTAGGCAAAGAGATCTTTTAACTTCCCTGAAATCATATATAAAATATTGTATATATATGTGTGAATTGTACATTTTCCAGAAATAGGCTCTTTTACTTCCAAGAGCTTCCCAGATCTATTCAGATGATAAATATTTTTTAATTTTAGAAATTATACCTGTAATATAGACAAATCTGTATATGCTAATACCAGCTATTTTTAAAATCATGACAATATTTATTAAAACTATTGATTTAAAATATCCACCTGGATATGATGCTGGGCTGTGTCCCCAAAATAAATCAAAATGTGGTAGTTGCTCCCTTACTTTTAAAAATCAATTTGGAAAAAGAAAAAAAAAATCATAGGATATACAGATGACAATATAAACGAAGGCTCAGTTCAGAAACCACATAAACATCCAGAGACAATGGCAGCACAGTATTTTTTGCGATGGTTGAGAGGCAGGGATGTTGCTCAGACAGAATTTTGTTGAGTAGAAATCAACACCCCACTTCCAGTTTGTCAAGATGGCTTCACGGGGACTGTGGGATTTTAATCTTCATTCCTTCTACCCTTAAGTTATCAGTTTTTTTGAAAATGGTCCAGAGGATGGTTACCTTAAAATAATAGACATTTGAATGTTTCTATTTCATTCAGTGATGTCTTTGATTTAAAGGCTTTCAAATGAAATACAGGTTGGTAATAGGTTTGAAGTGATGTCAGAACGAAGCTCACCTTCATGTGGAAACAGACTGGGAATTGTGTGCCAGAACTTTGCTATTGTCACATTGTCATCTACAGAATGGAACTCAAAATCTACTGTTCTAGCACAGGGAACACTACTCAATACTCTGTAATGGCCTATTTGGGAAAATAATCTAAAAAAGAGTGGATATATGTATATGTATAACTGATTCACTTTGCTGTACAGCAGAGGGTAACACAACATTGTAAATCAACTATACCCCAATAAAAATTATATAAAGAAAACACATCAAATGGTGGGAGAGGTTGCTTATACTAAAGATTCAAAAAGGATATTATTATTTTTTAATTAACTGAATTTTATTTTTTATTTTTTTAATGTTTAAAACATTTTTGACTGTGTTGTGTCTTCATTGCTGCACGCGGGCTTTCTCTAGTTGTGGCGAGCGGGGGCTACTCTTCGTTGGGTGCACAGGCTTCTCATTGCTGTGGCTTCTCTTGTTGAGCAGCACGGGCTCTAGGCACGTGGGCTTCAATAGTTGTGGCTCGTGGGCTTAGTTGCTCTGTGGCATGTGGGATCTTCCCGGACCAGGGATTGAACCTGTGTCCCCTGCATTGGCAGGTGGATTCTTAACCACTGTGCCACCAGGGAAGTCCAAAAAGGGTATTATTGTAAGGAAGGTGCCCATGAAACAATTCCACAGCATCATATTTACCCAGGGAGGCAGGCATTCAGTGGATGGGGAGTTTGCCAGGCTTTTAAAAGCCATGAGAAATCTTGGAAGGGTCAGTCCTCTTGGTGAGCACAAGGGGCTTGGCTGCCAATTCTATGCAACCATAATAAAATCACCTAGTACTCCTTACAGACTCTCAGAATAGTGTCTTCAAATGTTAAAGCTCTCCATGGCAATTATCTTTGGATTAAAAAATGTATATGGTGCCTTCTTTCTCCTTTCTCTCATAAATGAACTGCACAGTTATTTTACCATCAGACAAAAGCTGCAGCTTATGCTGCTCCTGTACTTACTATGAAAAGAAACTTCTTATGAAAAGAAAAATTTATTTACCACTGTATTTTTTGCAATGGTTGAGAGGTATTTCTGCCTCAGAAAAATCTGAGCCTCAGTTTTTTCGTAGGTAAATGGGAGGTGTAATAGTAGGGTTTTGTTTTAAGAATTGAATAATAGATGCAAAGCATCTGGTATATTATCAGCACTCAAAAATATTGGTCCTTTCTTCATTCTTAGGGATTTCCAAGATGGCAGTCAAGTGAAACTCCTCTGTATTTTAGTCTGGATCACACTGTGGTGGTATTGATGAGTGAAATATTCAGTTACTTCAATTCAAATATTGTTTCTAATTTCAGGAAATCATCTACCTGTCAGCATTCTATGAATGTATTACAAAGATAGCCTCATTATAAAAGAGAGGTTTTTTTTTTTTTTTTAAAAAATTCTCTCCAGAAGTACTTCAAATGTAATACATTTCAAAAAATAAACAGGAAATAGGTGTCATTGTTTAGTGTTTTCTGGGCCGGGATATTATTCCTAATTTGAAATCATTGGAGTGGGATGTTATTCTCTAGATTGGAGAGTAGCCTCCAGGGGTTATTTGCACCCTCTGATGTTCAGGGGAATATGTTATTTACCACCTGTAAGTTGCCTCTCGTTATTTTTGTTGGGAATAAAGCTGCAGCCTTTACCTCCATTAGGTAGTGTAGTTTGGTTAATGGATGGGTAACAGGAAAGAGTGTAAGGGGAAGCCAATGTTAATGTGAACTCCTGCCGGTTTTATTATAGTGGCACCCGCAAGAGTTAAGGTTGAGCAGCTGTTTCCATTATGAACTCCTATTTCAGGTCTTTATAACTGAGCTGTAAAAATTTGCTCTAGGCTAAAGCTCTGCTCATCAGGTCTTAGCCTGGGAGAATTTTTCTCCCTACAATTTTTTTTTTTTGAAAAGAAGAAATCAATTTAGCTATTTAAAATAAATAATCTAAAATCACAGAAATTTCAAAAATGTTGAATTTTTATCACATTATGTCCAGATGTTGAAATTGATGGTAATTACATTCTTACAACTCTAACGAGAAAAGTAAGTCTCAAAACCGTACCTTTCAAATGTACATTTTCAATGTCTAATACAGATTGATGTAGCAATTTAGCAAGACAAGCAATTTCTTAGGCCATGAAACTAATCATTATTTGCAAAAAATTTACCAATGAGCCTCTTTTCTCCACAGTATTAATTTACTTATTAATCAGACTGGGCTATAGAAATTGGGGTAACTCTTTGTAGAACTTGTTAAATCACCTTGCATTTTAGCAGAGCAATAAATCGACAAGTTAAACGGATGAAAAGTTATTGAAGATGTTGATGGCATTTTTATTTACATGTTTAGAAGCCCTTGTTAGATATAGAAAGGGCTTACCTAGCTGGCCAAGAATTAATATTTGAGTCTCGGGTTTTCTGTCATTAAAGAGGGGGGTAATGATGATGCCTACAACCTCCTCTTCATTGGAATCCAGACTTCTTCTCCTACTAGGCTATGTGCCCTGGAGCAAGTTACTAAACCTCTCTGTGCCTCAGTTTTCTCATCCTTAAGATGGTGAAAATGAAATGGTCTATGCCATGGGTTGCTGTGAAGATTCAATGAAATAATACATGCAAAACAATCAACATAGTCTGGCACACAACAAACACTAAATAAATGGTAATTTTCCTACAAACGTAATTCTCTTATAAACCCAACTCTCCATTGCACATGTCTGTGGGCTTGGAGTACAGTGGTTTTGAAAAACTGCTCTAAATTTAGTAGTAGGGAGAAAAAGCATTTCTACTCCTGTCTGAGCCATCCATTGGTTACTATCCATTGGTATAGCTTTGTTGTTACCTTTTAGTATAACTGTGTACCAGGAAGGAAGATCCAATGAATTCCAAGGATGCTCAGTGTTATGGCAAGACGTGCAATACCCTGAGGCCATCTTGTTTATTGTTCTATGCCCCCTACTCCCTGGTCTATCCAGTTCTGCCATGACTGCAGAGGTCATGGATCCAAGTTGCTCCCACACATGGCTAACATGGCCACTAGAATGAATATAATAAATATAATAATAATATATCACGAATATAATAAACTCTCATCTGTGTAGGCTGGACTACATGAGGGTTTTGAAATTTTTTACTATAGATTTTTTAGAAAAAGACAAGTTCACTTGCCACTCTCCTTCTCCTCAAAACAAACCAAGAAGAAAACCTCCCAGAGAGATAAGCTAAGACTAGCCAAGAACAGAGTAATGTACAAAACTACAAACATTCTCTTCATTCATTTTGGGACCTGTTACATGCATTTTCCTTATAGGGAATAATAACTGTTGGTGCAAAATATATGTTACTTGTGCAACATAGAACATACATGATCGTGGCCCTATTCTGCATTTCCCATACTTACCTAGTGGTACATAGTCCAATAATTTTTTAAAAATGGTATGTTTGGCTTTTACAGGGATGTTGCCATTTGAAGTTAATGGAAGAAATGGGTACTGTTTTCCTCTGGATGAAGGAAACAAAATTTTTCCAATAGCTGTGGCAAAAGCAAAGCTCCTACAATCAAACAAGGATAAGCCAGTTATATTAAAGGAACTCTTTTCTAAATTGTATTCCTAGTAGCCCATGAGATACTAACAGATTGATATTCCTAGAATCCCATAGATATTAATAGATTGATCCATCAATCAATAAAAGAATTTCTGGTAAATAGGCTTGGAAACTGTTGGGTTAAAACAAATCTCTTTATCATAGGAGTAAAACACTGAAGTGCGTTAGGAATCTCCAAGAAAAAGATGCAACATGCAATGTTTCTCATCTTATTTAACTTCTAACCACACTATTTTTTTTATTTTATCTTTTTTTTTTTTTTTTTTTTTTTTTTGCGGTACGCGGGCCTCTCACTGCTGTGGCCTCTCCCGTTGTGGAGCACAGGCTCTGGACGCACAGGCTCAGAGGCCATGGCTCACGGGCCCAGCCGCTCCGCGGCATGTGGGATCTTCCCGGACCGGGGCACGAACCCGTGTCCCCTGCATCGGCAGGCGGACTCTCAACCACTGCGCCACCAGGGAAGCCCCACATTATTTTTAAAGGATGTTCATGTACAGAGTGAGGATCATTAGTATTCCACTGATTGAAGTTTGGGAAATACTAAAATCAAACTAAAGAATCCCATGATTAGAACATTGCCTCATTCTTTGTATGGAATTAGGTCATAATTTCTGTCTACTCTTATCACCTGGGAGTGTGCTCAGCTTCATTTAGGTTCTTGGGTACCCAGGAGTCAGCATACCAATAAAACTAGCCCACTCTGCCAGTAATTTGTATTATTAAAGTATTTAATATCAAAGTGTCATGAAGTAACACATTTTAATTGTTTTTCCCCCCATTTATTTATTCATTTACACATACACTTAACTAAAGTTTTTTTAGAGTACATTAAACCTTTGATATTAGTTTATTTTCTCAGGTTTACTTTTTTTCTCTAGTAAAAGCTTAACATCCATTTCAAAAGTTATTAAAACAAATTCTTGAGAAGAATAAGAAACCAATAAGGGCAGAGTTAGGAATAATGCCTACTCTTCTAGAAAATAGAAAATAAAGTGATCTCTAAAGATCAGTTTTGAAAACAATCTTTACAAGATCTCTTTATAAATTGTATTGTACAATCTTCGAGTGCATGAAATAATGTAGTTACATTTATTACACAAATATCATAACCATGTAAATGGATTTCTAAACAAAGAAAAGGAAAAATCTTAATCTTAATCCCAATCAAGTTTACTGGGCAGTAGTCTGAGGTTTTTCAAAGACATTTATCCTTAATTGTACACATTCTACATCATGGCAGAGCAGAGAGAATTTTTATATTTTGGTTTTTTTAAACTCAGAAACTTCATTGTCTGCATTGTTACACAGTCTTCAGAATTATCCTTTTAATGTCTTATATTCCACAGAGTAGCTGTATCCTAATTTACTTAACTTCTTCTCTACTGAATGATTTCCAAATATTTGTAAATAATGCTGCAACAAACATCTTTGTATATGTAGATTTTCACCATCTTTTGGTTTAGGCAACATTTTCAGTAGTGGAATTGCTATATCAAAGATTAGGGGGCTTCCCTGGTGGCACAGTGGTTGAGAGTCCGCCTGCCGATGAAGGGGACGCGGGTTCGTGCCCCGGTCCGGGAAGATCCCACATGCCGCGGAGTGGCTGGGCCCGTGAGCTATGGCTGCTGAGCCTGCGCATCCGGAGCCTGTGCTCCGCAACGGGAGAGGCCACAACAGTGAGAGGCCTGTGTACTGCAAAAAAAAAAAAAAAAAAAAAAAAAAAAAAGATTAGGAATATATTTACAGTTCTTGAGCCATATTTCCATATTGCATTCCAAAATCACACCAGGATGCACAGTCATCCATGATGTGTAAATATTACAATTTCATTGTCATCTAGATCAGCAATGAGGACTGAAATTAATTAAAAATTTGATAATTTAATCAGTATAACAAAATATTTTGGTGTTGGGTTAATCTGTGTTTCCTAAACTCTGAGATTAGACCTTCCTTTTTATGTTTATTTTTTTATTGATTTTCCTTTCAAGTATTTAGGTGCTTTAGCAGTTATCTATCATGGTCTCAATATTTCTCTTACAAACTTATGTACTTTTAATAGCTTTGGGTGTTAATCAATGATAAAAAACAATATTATAAACCCAATTTTTAAAATATCAGTTATTCATACATTTAGTAGTATAGAAGTTTATTTATTATTTGTTTTCAAAGATACAGGTAGAGATTTAATTTACTTTTTTGTTGTCAAGTTTGACTTAATAGCATTGCAATCAGAGATTGTGATCTACATGCTTCTAATTTTTTGAAGTTTGTTGAAGTTATTTTGTGGCCTTTTACATGGTCAGTGTTATAAATATTCCATATATACTTGAAAAGAATGTATACTTGAAAAGAAATTGTTTGTGCAACGTTTATACATGTCAGATCAAACTTATTTTTGTACTGTTCACATCTACATTAAAAATTTTTTTGTCTGCTTGATACTGGGAAAAATGTGTTAAAAACTTCCACTCCCATGGTGTATTTGTCAGTTTCTTATAATTCCATCAGTTTTTGCCTTATATATTTTGAGGCTATCTTGTTGGGTGCATATATATTTAGAATTAGTTTGTTTCTCCAGATGAAATGATCTTTTTATGATTATATAATAATCTTTTTATTCTGGAATGATTTTGATTAAATCTTTTTATCTGGTATTAATATGGTTTTAATTTGAGTCAGTTTCTTTTGGTTAGTATTTTTTCCTAAGATTTTTTTCCTATCCTTTTGCTTTCAATCTTTCTGAATCTTTATGTTTTAGGCATATCTCTTAGAAACAGCATATAACTTGATTTTAATTGTCTGTTATAAAACCATTATGTGTAGACTTTTATGTTTATCGTAATTACTCATTTATTTTGAGTTTTATCTTGCATAATTTTTTCATTGTTTCTCCACTTTCCATGCCCCCCATCCCTACTCTGTCTCCTTTTCTCATCCTATCTCATCTTCATCCTCCTCTTTCTCCTTCATTTTTCTCTTCCTTGTAATTTGATAATAATATATCTAAAATTTTTCCTGCATTTATCCTCTAATCATCATTATAAACATTTTTCCATGTCATTAGTATGTTTCAAAGTATATTTTCATGATTTTATAATATAATTTCTATGAATATGCCATAATTTATGTATCTGTTCTCCTATAGCTTTACATTTAGATTATTTTTAAATTTCTGGTATTACTAATATTGCCATAAGGAAGTCATATGACATATTTTTAAGATAATAAACTATGGGGTCAAAGTTATTTTGGATAAATTATTTAACTTGCCCATCTTCAGAATTCTTATCTGACAAATGGGCATAATTATGATATTTACTTCTTAAGGTTGCTGGATCAAATGAGATATTTAATATAAAGCAATTAGCTTAGCAATTTAAGATGAATTTGAGAATCATTGTCATGTTGTCTCCACCAAAACAAAACATGACAACAACAACTTTATTGACATTTGAATTCAGTTTCATTAAGCCATAGATCATTAGAAAGGATTGACTTTTTAATTAATTGTGTTTTTTTAAAATGTGGTATTAATTGCCAGTGTTGAGATAGATTTCATTCTGCCCATTGCTACTGGGGTCATCTATCTAAAATCTAAATAAAATCTTGTCACTTCTCTATGAAAACTGCTTAATGACTTTCCATCATTTACTCAGTAATATATGTTCTTGCAGTTGACTTGCAAATCTGCTTTTCTGGTACAATGCCCTTTAGAGTCTTCCTGAATTTCAGTCATCCATAATTAAGTATGGCTCCATAAACATTCAAGGTCTTTTAGGTCCACTCTCCTTGGGCATATTGTGCCTTCTCTCCCCAATGTCCTCCCTCAAATTGTTTACCTGCCAAATTCTTGTTGGTTTTTCAGATTCACACTCAAAATTTACATCACTGTGACGTTACTTCTGATCACTTTCCCAGTCTTTTTACTCTGCTTCTATAAGGTAATTATTTCTTTTGTTTATATGTCTTGTTCTCTCCCAATAGATTTTTGTCCCTTGATAGCAGGGACTGTTTATTTTTAAATCTCTGGTTCTCCTGGATCTAGAGGAGAACATGAACATGGCAGGTGCTCAAAAAATTTATTAAATTGCTGATTGCATGGCACCTGTTCCAAAGGATTGGCAAATTTTCGTGTTTCTAAACCTGAGAAAATGGATTGAATAGCAAGTTTATAATGCTAATAACTTTAAAATAATATACACATTGAAATAAAGAAATATAAGAAAAAGTTGTTACAGACTAATCTCTTTACATCCAAATATATGCCATCCTTTCAAGAGTTCATGTTTGGAACATAAATTTTATATCAACAAGGAAACCCTCTGGAAATGCTAAGGAAACATTTTTAACAAGTTGAAAAAGAAATCTTTCTCATAATTCATAGCAGTACTTGCTGTTTTTCACAATTTCCCGGTGATAAATGTGTTAAAGGACATAGTCAGTGTTCTAGGTTTTACCACACAGAAAACTGAAAGAAACCAGTAGCTGGCTTCTTGGGTATAATAAATGTGCTCAGTTAAACGAATCTGTGTTGATGGCATTCTCTTTCATGTCACATCAAATTAAGCAATTAAATTAAATATTGGAATTGTTTTGCAAGGAATTTGCAGAAGGTAAATCTACTTGTGCTTTTTAGTTTTTCCTTAGTTGGAAAAAAATTAGTGTATGCTGCCATCAAAATTTATCCTTCCTCTGTATCTGAAAACAATAGATCAGTCTACTATTTGTAATGACTTTTTTTTTCAGAATTTTTCTTCTGACCTGCATAGAAAGAGAAATGTGTGCAGTATTGCTCATAACATTCTACACTACAGTGTTTAGAGCAGTTCTCAACTTCTTCCACCACAGCACAGATGAGAGATGACAGGCACATATCTGACACCTGTGGTCTGTGATGCAGGTGAGTTTTCTTGTTTCTCCACACACTTACTGTCTCTCGAAAAAGCATATTTATACGTAACTAAAGGGACTGATCTTAATTAAAAGGATAACCTTGAATGAAACTCATTTAATAAAGAATTAACTTGTTTGCAAACTTTGTGGATTTTTAAAAAATTAATTGTGGATTATAGCTGACCAAATGGGCATTCTATACACTGGGTCTGAGTAAAAAAAAAGAAAAAAAAATCAAAGGCAAAATTTTATCAAATATTATAACAAATTACAGAAATAGTTGAGAAGCTTAAAAGGTATTTTTATTTTGCCTTTAAAAAAAGCATAATGTTGAAGGAAATTCTGGAAAATTTTGAACAAATTGTGATTATAGGAAGAAGGTTGTAAATTTCATAGGATGTAGGAACTCACCCTTTATAAGGCAGTTACTTCATCTATTAAGTAAGCCTACTCTAAAATTAACATTCCATTGGACTAAGGAAAGAGAATAATGGATTAATGCCTTTTTAGGGAATAATTTTTTTAAAGTCTTGATTAAATTATGTTATAAAAGAAAATGCTTTACATTAGTGGCTAATGAAAGAGCAGACCCAATATGTTCCTGCTTTAGTATGATTACAGATCCCTTTCTGGAATGTCCTTCAGTCCCCATATATTAAAATCCTATGCATTCGTTAGAATTCACTTCGCAGCTCACATAACTTTAGCCTTGAACTCACCTCACAGATCAAATGATTTTAGCCTTAGTCGATGTCGAGGCTCTTAGTTGTACTAGTCAGGTTTCTACTCTCATTTCCACTTGGCTGTCTCAAAGGCAGCTCAAAGTCAACAGGTTCAACACCAAAGTCATAACCTATCTTCTTCCTCCAAAATCTGGTCCACTGTCCCTGTGGACCATCCATCCAGTTCTGAGCCAGATTTTCATCCTGAACCAATTATCTCAGGCCAGGTTTACATCATCTTTTACCTGAATCAAGGCATTCGCTTCCTATCCAGTCCCGACATGTAGTCTGATGTCCACTTCAATTTCTTCTCTGTGTCCCAGCCAGGGAGATTGAGTTGAAGTGCTTAGAGTATGATTGTGTACTACCCTTCCTCCAAAGCCTCCAAATACAGTGTGTATATGCAATCCACACACACACACTCACTCTAGCTCACACAGTACCACAAAACCTTCCAGTGGCTCTCAACTTCTAAGATAAAGACCGAAATCTCCAATACAACAAGCAAGTCCCTGTGTGCGCTGCCAAACTTGCCCTGACTTGATGTTGTGTTATTTTCCCTCAACTTTGTGTACCTCAGCCATATGAACTTTCTCTTGGACACATCATACTCCTGTAAGCCTTGACCTTTACAGATATTTGCCTCCAACTGTAGAATTCCCATTGCTTCTCTTCCCAGACTCTCCCTTGGTTAACCTTTTGTCTGGTTAACTCCTACTCACCCTTCAGAGCCCAACTCAAATATTATTTCCTTATCTAAATCTTCCCTGACCCTCTATATTAGTTTACTCCGTATTGCGTTCTCATACACTATTCTCAGTTCACCCTGTGCAGTTAATAGATACACATTTTGATTAATATCTGTCTCTCACACTAGATTGTAAGCTCTCTGAAGGTGAAGGCCTCATATTTTTTTACTTACCATTTTACACCCTCGATATCACACTGTTCAATATCACCAACCATACTCAGTCACAAGTCTGATTGCAAGAACTACTTTTTTTCACTCTATGTGTTTGATTAAGATATATTTACTCTTAGAATAATGTAGACAATTAACGACCTCAAGGAATTTTGAATTTGACATCTACTTTGCTCACTTTTGTTGGCGACAAACATTTTAAAACTATACTGAATGCTGACATGAACAAAAACACAGTATCGAGAGATGAACACAATATTTAGAGACCGCATGTTCTCTCCACTGCTCAGGTAGGAGAAAGTAGGATTCAACTCACCCCAGTGAACAACTATAAATAATAATGGTGGCATTATTCTTTTGTCTCCTCCTTTGCAGCTGCTAATGTGTTTTGACAGTTAGCTTTGCTCTTTTATGAACTGTCCACCAGCTATAATCAGTCATGGGGAAGTCAGGCAGCAAAATTTGCATGTGCCAATTCTCACCCTTGCTTTTTAAAAAAAAAATAGCATTTGAGTGTATAAAACATTTTTGAATGAGATTTCTTCCCATGTTCCAATTTCTAATTTCATTTTTCAATATACTTTTGTAGGCTGTGAATGTCAAGTTGGTTTTTGCATCAGAATAAATTGATGACATCCTGTTTCTATATGAGAACTAAGGTGACTTGTTAAGAAATGAAGATATTACAACACAGTGTCGAATAACTAATTTACTTTTGTGCACAGGTATAATATGCATAGAACATCTTAATATTGTGGAAATGTATGGGTTTCCCTTGCTGCTCAAGAGTTTAGCCACCTGTGCATTACCCACACTCTAATAAGAAACCAAGTAGGAAAATAACATTTTAGTGAATGCTGCCAGCACTCACTCAGGCTCACTTATTTGCTCTGATGTAAGGTATTAAAACTTGGGCAACTAGTGCATTATTTGGAAGTTGATTAAGAAAATGGAAGTTTCCTTGAAGGAAAAAGGCATAAGGGAGGTCAAGACCTCAACATGACCTCAAATATAACTATTATCTTATTGGTTAGTTGAAATTGGAGATCAAAGACCCAATGTGCTAAATGTATTTGGCTGTGAATTGTTTCATGAAAAGGGTAAAAAGAAGTATTTGATGGTGTGGCTTTTCCTTTTTTTATTATTTTCAAGGAAAATGCATTTACTCACTTAAAAAATACAACTGTGTGCTGCATAATGAAGTGATCTTTTTCATTCTTCTTTATAAGTTAAATGATCTATGCAGATTCTATGAAAATAGATTTTTAATACAAGTGTTCAGTTCATATTTACTTAAATTTTTATTACATTTTGGGTTTTTATATATATATTTAATTTTAAAAATTGAAGTATAGTTGATTTACAGTCTTTCAGATGTACAGCCAAGTGATTCAGTCGTACATATATATATAAATATATGTATCTATTATTTTTCAGATTCTTTTCCATTATAGATTATTACAAGATATTGAATATAGTTCCTTGTGCTATACAGCAGGTCCTTGTTATTTATATATATGTATACATTTTTAAGGACTTCAGATTTGGAAAAAAAGAGAAAAAATCTTTTAACAAGTAACTTTTTCCTTTCATTGCTCTTTCTCTCTGTCTAGGAAGAACACACTTCTCCTGTGTGTTCCCTTTACTCTTACACTCGAAATACTTCTAACAACAGATATTTGAATTTTCCACACACCAAGCAATTCTCTGTGACACCAACTGGGTGTCCTATAATCAATTCAGTTCTGACACTACCTACCTAGAGTTAGGGTCAGATCCCACAAGTTAAGGATTCAGTCCAAGACTGATCCCGCTTCAGATGCCAAATTCAATCCTAGGTTGTCATCTGTACTTCTGACGGACTGGTTCCCATGACCCCCTTCTTGGGTTCAATAATTTGCTAGAGTTGTTCACAGAATTCGGGGAAACATTTATGCTTACTGGTTTATTATAAAGGATATAATAAAGGATACAGAAGAACAGCCAGATGAAGAGACACATAGGGCAAGATATGTGGGAAGGGGCTCGGAGCCTCCATGCTTTCTCCTGGAATGCCTCTCTCTTAGGACTTCCACATGTTCACCAACCTGGAAGTTCTCCAAACCCCGTGCTTTTGGGATTTTTATGGAGTCTTCATCATGATTGATCATTACTTCAGTCTTTAGTCCCTCTCCCCTTCCTGAAGGATGAGGGTGTGGGGTGGAAAATTCCTAGCTTCTAATCATGGTTTGGTCTTCCTGGTGACCAGTCCTCATCCTGGAGGTATTCAGGACCCCACCAAGCATTGCCTCATTAGAACAAAAGACACTCCTATCACCCATGAAGGGATTTAGGAGCTCTATGTGTCAGGAACGGGGGTCAAAGACCAAATATTAGAAAAAAATGTTCCTAATGTTCTCATCACTTAGGAAATTACAAGGATATTAAGAGCTCTGTGCCAGGAACTGGGGGGAGACATCAAGGTATATATTTTCTATAATTTCACACTCCCTATCTTACTTCCTTCTTTTTCAGAAATGGGTAGTTTTATTGTAGAACATAGTTTTAAAACTATAGTATGAGATTACGTGGATCAGAATCATGACATATGGGGCTTGTTAAAAACCCAGATTCCTGAGCCTCATGAAGGACTTGTTGGATCAGCATTTCTGGGAGAGACTTTGAAATCTCAATATTTAACCAGCCCCCCAGTTGATTCTTAATACACACTTAAACTTAAGAACCACTCTTGTAGAAGATGCTAGGAAAACTGGATGAAGGGTATCATAATTTTGGTGATAAGCCCTATTCCTATAAAATTCTTCTTTGCCTTTTTCTCTTCTCAGATTGTCATTCTTGCTCACCTAGCACCCTTTGGGTCTAAATCCTACCCTTTATTCTGCTGACCATGACCTTGGCTTCAGCAGAGGGGGAGAGATGACCATTCCAGGAGTCTGGAAGAAAACCTGTCCTTAGGTAGACTCTCATTCTTTCTCTCTCTACTTCTTCTTGCTCCTTGTTTTGCTTTATCTTCTTCAATTCTACTTTTGCCCTTGGGTATCTAAAGGAATGGCATTTGGAGCTGGTCACTGACACTCCTTCATTAATAAATACACAGAACACAGCAAAGATTGAATAGTCAGGCAATGATACCAACAAGAAAGCTAATACTGCCTGGCTGCAAGTTGCAGGTAGCTTTAATAGTGAACTGTAAGGCAGTCAATCAGAAGACAAAGAGGGAATTGGTAAGGGAAGAGGAAGAATGAGAAAAAATTAGAGATATTTCCCTGACACTCCCTTCCAAGGCTTCATGTATACCTTGGCTAGGATGGAAGGATATTAGTTAGAATCACAACCATGCTGCCTGTCAGGGAGGAGTCTTTATAATTGTGTATTAACTTTCTAGAAACCTGCATACATTCCAGATGTGGATGTCATTTTTCTTAATGTATTTTTTTTTTTGCCTTTATAAATTTGCACATTAAAAGAACCCCTCCGGCACTGTGAATGTCTGAGTGACTCTGATAGTCCTTATATTGACGCTCAGAATTGAAAAGCCAGGTAAGTAGCAGGAACTACACACTGTGTCTGAGAAAGAACTATTCTGATTTAGGTTACTCAGCCCATTCATCTGCATTTCGTAAACGTTAATGTAGTCAGAAGAGAATTAGATTAGCAGTCAAAAGGATTGGCCTCTGGTCTCCTTGGCATGGAGGGAACCACTAACCCCTTGGAGCCTCAATTCTTGCTGTTTTGAATCGAGGGTGGTGGGTGGCATGGAGAGAAATTGAACAATGATGTTGGATAAACATAAAGGTCTCAAAGGTCTGTTCCAGTCCCAAAATTCTTTAAAATCTTTTTGTTTCCTTAGGTGTTCTATAAATAAAGTTTTTAAAGGTTAGCACTGTTCATTCTCTTTCCAGTTCTTTGCCTTAAGACTTATGATGGAGTGCCATGGTTCCTACCTGGTTCTTTTAACTCTGTTTGTTTACACCTGGGCATGGCCAAGGGGGCTGGAATTCATTGCCTCAATACTGGCATGTTCCCCACCAGACTGTGGGCTGCTATAAATCACTTTACTAGGTTCTATTTCCTGAAATCCTAAAATTTCTTTTAGGTAGTGGTGGAAGGGTGGGCCATAGAATTCAAAACAGATTTATCGAAACGCCTTTGAGAATAACTGCAAGGGATGACCCAGCTGTTGCTGTTTCCGCATAACTCAGTGAGGGACTCCCAGCCAAAAAGACTAGTAATTAGTTTCACTTGTAGGTGAAAGAAGGTCTTTGAAGATGTCTGGCCTTAATTATAATAGTGGTCACTGTTGCCATTTCCAAATCCTGCTTTTTAAGATCGTGAGCTGTCAGTTTAGAGAAGGCTTAGCATCTCCTCTTAGGAGGAAGAGAGTACTTAATGCGGGCATAAGTGGTAAAAGTCTGAGATGAATAGCATGGGCAAGGTTAAATAACACGTCATGTCCCATTCTTGGAAAACTCATTCCTGAAAGTCGAGTTACAGGCTCTTTGTTTTTGTATAATAGGGACTTTTACTCTTTGTCCTAAGAAATGGGCCACCATTCCAAGTGGTAGTAACAGTACAATTGTTATTCAGCCACAGCTCTTGTACTTGGTCGTTGGCCCAACATATGCCTTGTTTCTTACCACCTTGTGGATCTCTTATGTTCCTCCTGACCCAAACTCCACACAATCTTAGTTGCCATTCTTCTCAGTATATCGTGTAAATGACTATGAAAGTCTGAACTCATGCTTTGTGGGATGAGAAACTCCACATGCTCTACTAGGTGACTTTACTGGCCACTGGATTATCTGCATCTGGAAATCTCCAGGTCCCACCCGTCCAGGGCCCATGGAGTCTCTGGGCCCCATGCAACTCTGCAGGCTTCTCTGGGTCCCACAACTTTAATATCTGGTGGGTCCCAGGACCCACCAGCGCTCAAAGTGTTACACTCACAAAGCCCAATTTTACTCCTCTGCCCTCCTACAGTTCTACTGCTACTACTACTAACTGTAAGAATTAGCATTTATTGAGCTTTCACTATGTATTAGGAACTAAGTTAAGGACTTTGCACACAGTATCACTTTTTTTTGGTTTGTTTTTTGCTGTACGCAGGCCTCTCACTGTTGTAGCCTCTCCCGTTGCGGAGCACAGGCTCCGGACGCGCAGGCTCAGTGGCCATGGCTCACGGGCCCAGTCACTCCATGGCATGTGGGATCCTCCCGGACCAGGGCACGAACCCATGTCCCCTGCATGGGCAGGTGGACTCTCAACCACTGCGCCACCTGGGAAGCCCTATTCCTAGGTTTTTTATTCTTTTTGTTGCAGTGGTAAATGGGAGTGTTTCCTTAATTTCTCTTTCAGATTTTTCATCTCTAGTGTATAGGAATGCAAGAGATTTCTGTGTTTTAATCTTGTATCCTGATACTTTACCAAATTCATTGATTAGCTCTAGTAGTTTTCTGGTAACATCTTTAGGATTTTCTCCGTATAGTATCATGTCATCTGCAAACAGTGACAGTTTTACTTCTCTTCTGATTTGGATTCCTTTTATTTATTTTTCTTCTCATTGCTGTGGCTAAAATTTCCAAAGCTACGTTGAATAATAGTGGTGAGAGTGGGCAACCTTGTCTTGTTCCTCATCTTAGTGGAAGTGGTTTCAGGTTTTCACCATTGAAAACTCACACAGTTTTAAAGATAACTTTATGACACCTATTTCTTGTTATAAGAATATTGCTATCAACAGTTCCTGTCACCAAATACTAATTAAAACTTTCTCCATCCCCTTCTACAAAGTAAAGTCAACAGTAAAAAAAAAAAAAAAAAAAGTTGTGACTGTAAGGATTTTATTTGGAATCTTAAAACAGTGAAATTTGCATAAATTCTAATAAAGCAAAATTAAAATCCATTAACACTTGTCTCTGGTAATTAACAAAAGCTTGCTGTTTTAAATGACTGTGTTTCAGACATATGGAGGGAAGGAAAGATGGGAGAATGGGGAGCTGTGGAAAAATATGAAGATTATAAACTAGGAATGATGTTATTTAGAAAGTCCCAATTTTAGGAAAGAAAGAAAAGTTATTTAGGCTTCTAGGATGCATTGAAAAATGCTTTCCATTTTATAATGTATAGATTCACTCAAGACTTTCACCAGCTGTTTATTTTACAAGATACATATGACACTAACATTTATGTACATTAATGATAATTTACTACTCAGTTCTAATTACTCCCCTCTGGAGAGAACAGACATGTTGACAAATATTGATTATTTAAGACAAACTACAGAAAACCCATACTTTCTGATTTAAAAACACAAGAGAATTTAAATTTTCTTTTTCATAGATTCCCAAATATTTGGAGAGAAGAGAATTAAGCCATCATGCATTGAAAATTACTATTTGAAGTTATTGGTGTATTACTTTATATTTTGGTGTATTTATTCTAGACTAAATACCTTCTGCTAAAATGGAAAATACGTTTTTCTGGAAATAAGATAAAAAACTTGCCTTTAAAACATCTTGTCTAGGATCGCTGGTTATGGTTGCACCTAAATTGGAAACAAACAATGAGAAAAGGAAGACAAAGAAAAAAAGAAAGGCATCTTAGTATTAGGATGGTGATGGTGGTGATGATGATGATGATGAAAAGTTGAGATTTATTGAGTGCTCACTAGGTACCAGGCATTGTATTAATGTGGATTATCTTATTCCCTATTTACCTGCACTACTACTATTATTTACATATACTACTATTAACAAAATAATAATAGTTAGTGTATTGAATATCTATTATGTGCCAATGTTTGGGCAACATGCTAGGTACTTCACCTAAATTATTTCTAATTCTTACTGCAGTTCTGTAGAGAAGTATTACATTTACCTTTTCTTATGTGAAGAAAATGAAGCTCAAACAATAAAAGTACAATTTTCTAGTCACACATTTCATAAGTGCACAAACCAGGTTCAAATACAAGGTTCAAATACAAGTCTGTCTTTCTCCTTAGGCTTTTTTATTTCACTGCTCTGCAGTCTCATACCATCCTAGATTGATAATGATATTAATGACAACAATGATCATAATAACACCACCACAATTATCACCACCATCACCAATAGAAATTTGTATCTGTAGAGTGCTTTCCAATTTATAAAGTCCTTGGGGCAGGTGACTGTTATGTGATAGAGCATAGTATTTATTGAAAAAAAATTATCTTATAAGTTGACTCACACAGTTCAAATCTCTGTTGTTCAAAAGTCAACTGTATTTTATTACTTTTGATGCTACGGTACATGGAGTTGTTTCTTTAATTTTGCTTTCAGATGTTTATTGTTAGTATATAAAAATGTCACTCATTTTTGAAAAAGGAATCCTCCTAAACTGTTGGTGGCAATGTAAATTGGTGCAGCCATTGTGGAGAACTGTACAGAGGTTCCTTAAAAAGCTAAAAATAGAGTTATCATATTATCCAGCAATCCCACTCCTGGGCATATAACCAGAAAAGACAAAAATTATAATTTGAAAAGAAACATGCACCCCAGTGTTTAGCAGCACTATTTACAATAGCCAAGACATAGAAGCAACCTAAGTGTCCATTGGCAGATGAATGGATAAAGGAGATATTATTTTTTTAATTTAAAAAGTTTTTTTCTTCTTTTTCTAGTTCTTTCAGTTGTAAAGTTAGGGTGTTGATGAGGGACATTTTAAAAAAAATGTGTTTAGAGCTATAAATTTCCTCCTTAGTACTGCTCTCACTGCATCCCATGAGTTTTGTTATGTGGTATTTTTGTTTTCATGCATCTCTGAGTGTTTCCTAATTTCTCTTGTGACTTTTTCTTTGATCCATTAGTGTTGTTTAAAAGTGTGTATTTCATTTCCACAAATTTGTATATTTTCCAGTTTTCCTTCTGTTATTGACTTCTAACTTCATCACATCATGGTATGTATGTATAATATCTATCTTTTAAAATCTATTGAGGCTTAATTTGTGGTCTAACATATGGTTTAAGCTGGAGGATGTCCCATGTGCACTTGAGAAGAACGTGTATTATGTTGTTGTTGAGTACATTGTTCTGTATATATCTGTTAGAGTGAGTTGGTTTATTGTATTGTTCAAATCCTCTATTTCCTTACTTACCTTCTGCCTGATTGCTCTATTTATTATTGAGAGTGGGGCATTGAAGTTTCCAACCCTTACTGTGGAACTATTTCTCCCTTCAATTCTGCCAATTTTTTCCTCATATATTTTGGGGGTCTGTTATTTGGTACACAAATGTTTATAATTTTTATACCTTCTTTCTATATTGAACCTTTTATTAATATAGAATGTCCTTCTTTGTCTCATAACAGTTTTTAAAAATTTAAAGTCTATTTTGTCTGATATTAGTATAGCCATCTCTGCTCTCTTGGTTTCTATTTGCATGTAATATATTTTTCCATTCTTTCACTTTCAATTTATTTGTGTCTTTGAATCAAATGTGAGTTCTTGTAGACAGCAGATAATTGAATAATTTTTTAAAAAAATTCATTCTACCAATCTCTGTTTTTTTCTGGAAGAGTTTAATCCATTTACATTTAAAGTAATTACTTAAAGGGGGGACTTAGTTTGTCAACTTAGTTTTGTCATTTTGCTATTTGTTTTTACATGCTTTATAGCTTTTTTTTGTCCCTCAGTTCCTTCATTACTGTCTTATTTTGTGTTGAGTTGATTTTTTATAGTGAAATGTTTAAATTCTCATTTCCTTTTGTATATATTCTATAGCTATTCTCTTTGTGGTTACCATGAGGATTACATTTAATAACCTAAATTTATGATATTCTAATTTGAATTTATACCAGCTTAACTCAATTACATATAAAAACTCTGATCCTATGCAGCTCTGTGCCCAACCCCTTTTGGTTATTCATGTCACAAATTTATATCTTTATACATTTTGTGTCCCAAAACATTGACTAATTATTTTAGATGGTGTAGTAGCCTTTCCTAAATCATATAGAAAACAAAAATTGGAGTTACAAACTAAAGTTACTATGCTAGCTTTTATAATTGACCTTTGTTGAGACTTTTATTTCTAGTGTCTTTTCAACCTGAAGGATCCCCTGTGGCATTTCTTGTAGGGCAGATCTAGTGCTAACGATCTATGAGATTTTTGTTATCTGGGAATATCTGAATTTCTCCCTTACTTTTGAAGGATAGTTTTGCCACATAGAGGATTTTTGATTGACAGGTTTTTCTTTTAGAATTTTGAATATATTAGCCCATTGCTCCAAGGTTTCTGATGAGAAATCTGCTGATTACCTTATTAAGGATCCTTTGCTTGTGAAGTATTGCTTCTTTCTTGTTGTTTTCAATATTTTCTTTTTGACTAGGCTTTTGACAATTTGATTATAAGTGTCTTGGTCTGGATCTCTTCGAATTTATACTACTTAAAGTTTTTTGAGTTTTTTATATATTTATATTCATGTCCTTCATCAAGTTTGAAAAGGTTTTAACCAATATTTCTTTAAATAATCTCTCTGCCTCTTTCTCTCTCTTTTCCTTCTGAGACTCCCACAATGTGTATGTTGGTCCACTTGATGGTGTCCCACAGGTCCCTTAGGCTCTGTTCACTTTTCTTCAACCTTTTTTCTTTTTGTTCCTCAGACTAAATAATTTCAATTGTCTTCAAGTTCACCACTTACATCTGACTGCTCAAATCTGATTCTGAATCCATTTAGTGAAAGTTTTATTTTAGTTAATGTAATTTTCAGTCCCAGAATTTCCTCTTGGTTTCTTTTTATGTTTTTAATGTCTTTATTGATATTTCTATTTTGTTCATGTGATGTTTTCTTGACTTTTCCCACATCTTTTGGTTCTTTGTGTATTTTTAAGACAGTCTTTTTAAAGTCTTTGTCTGGTAAGTTTGCTATCTAGTCTTTCTCAGGTATAGTTTCTGTTGATTTATTTTTCTCTGAATGGGTCATATTTTTCTGTTTATTCGTATTCTTTGTGATTTTTTTTCTTTTTTTTTGGAACTGGATATTTGAATCTTATAATGTGGTAAGTCTGGAAATTAGAATTTTCCCTCTTCCCTAGAGGTTGCTGGTTTTTCGGTTTTGTTTTCTCTCTCTCTCCCTCACTTTTACACTGTCTCTGTGCTGGGGATCAGCCTGAGGTATAAACTTAACATCTTTTGGGGTCTTTTCTGAGCCTGCACCTTTCCTAGGGCATGTACAGTAAGTTTTTAAAATTCCCCTGTTTATGCAATTGTTTTTGAACGTTCTCTGGCTCCTAAAAGGAGGAAAAGAGAAAAAAGAAGGAGGAAAATGTGCAGCCTTTTAAATTTCTTGGAAGTCACTTCAGCAGGAAGAGGAGAGGCTTGCCATATGGCTGCCCACTTCTGTGTCTGTGCCTCTGCAATCAAGCAGCAATCATTGATTAGAGCACAGACTCTTGGTATTTGTAGGGCAGGGCCCTAACTGCCCACCCTGTGTGTAAACTGCCCCAGAAACATGTGCACAGTTGCTTGTCACTGGACTAGAGGATGGGAGATGGATAACTTTTACTTTGCTGAGAAGTTAAATTGACCAAAATCAAGCACAATTTACCAGTGAAAACTTCCCCTGGAAGTTATAAGTCTTCAAATAGACCCCAGAGTTACCAAGTAGTTACATCAGACTGATACTGCTAACAAAATTGCTGTCTAGTTGAGGAGATGGATTCCTGGTGCTTCCTATCTGCCATCTTTTCAAAAGCCTCCTTCTTTCACTTTTAAATAAGTGTGAGAGAAAAGCTGATTTATAAGTACAGAAATTTTCTATGTAATATTGGGGGAAATCATCATTTACATGGGTATTACCTGAAATTTAATGATTTATTGGCTCTAGAATAAAAAAAGAGACCTATATTACCTTTTTCTAGATGATAAAGAAAGGATTCCTTCATGAATCAGATGTGGATTTGAAGTTTGGAGTATCTTGAAGGGGTTGATATTGAATGAGTCTGGGTTCTCACTCGCCTACACATTCCTTTTCGAGGAAAAACTAGTTATAACAAAAGTCCAGAGTCCAATTCTTAACAGCAGCTGTGCTTCTGGGTAAATGTTTTGTGGCTGTTATTGTAGATTTGGACTTGTTTATCTAATGATGGTTGGGTTTGTAGCTTTGCACTTCAGGATCTCACAGTCCACATTCTACAAATGGTTATTTCTCTACCTGTGGCCAGCTTTAAGATTTTCTTCTGTCTTGCAGGTGCCTTAAGAGTTGGCTTCTAAAGTCACAACAGGCACCAGAGTAATTTTCTTTCCAGAAACTATACCAGTTGTCTTTTGGACTAGAAATAACATTACACGAAACGTATTTCTGTTAGTGCTGAAATACCAGAGTCTCCAAAGGATCACGTGAATACAGAGGAACACCTCAGACAATATTTAAGAAATAGTCATATTTTTGAAATGTAATCCAGATAAATAGAAAGCATATCTAGGATATTATAATATTTAGAAAAACATATATATGTATCCTGTGGTTTTGAAACCTGCACTTATACTCTCATTCTATTCTTACAATGCCAAACAATTAGGAATCTTTTATATTTGAAATAGGGACCAGTCAATGAAATATGCAATCCAAGCAATGAAGAACTGAGAAAATAAAGACATAAAAAGATTATACATATGTTAATATGCAGGCTTACATACACACATATGTACACACCACCAATAGTTTACTTTGGGTCTCATGAATTGATTGAATTATTCCAAGTTTTGGGATTTGCAGTATTTGCCAATTTGATTTTCTTTCCATTCAAGGATGGGAGTTAGATTTTGTAACATAAAATTAAAGATGATCTATTTGCTTAAAAAACATGTGTAGCTTAAATTATAAAAATTTAATTGAACAGAATCAAGGGTATTTGGAATTATTCTGGTCATTTATTCCTGATTTTCTGTTTCTTTATGAGTTCATCCAATATAGAAAATCAGTGGCTTCATTCTCAGGTAGTTTGTAATGTTGTTTCTTAGTGTCTGAAGCAGCATCAGTGAAAAATCAACAGTTGTGAATCACAAACATCATCTGACCATTGTCTCTGCTCCAAGCACTGTACTTGGTCCTGGTGAAGGAAACAGATATAACTACTGCCCACTTGGAGCTTAGTGAGGTTGGGTAAACACATGAGCAACAAATAAGTAAATGAATGCACACATAATACACAAATCAAAAGGGTGTGCTGAATTCCATCATTCTGGTTTTTGCTGTTTTATTGTTATTGTCTCTCCCCTCTAGAGTAACTGTCTCTGATAATAAAACAAGATTCTACCACGAGGGGATGAACGTGAAGTGGAAAGAGACAAGTTTGTAGTTTCTTCCTTTGGAGAATCAAAACCTCAGTATTGATGATAGTGACCATGCAGACAGAGAGGTTTAGCATGTGAGGGAATGGGTTTTAAGTGACTTAAACCATCACTTTTGAAAAGAGTCTCTATTCACTCATTCTTTCTAAAAATACTCATTGAGTTCTGACAATGTGCCAGGCACTTGCTATTTCCTTTGAGAACAACTCTGAATAAAATACCTTCAAAAAACTGGTGGTAGAGTGTAGGGGATAGAGCATTATAAAATAGTGTGGTAAGGGCTACATCAGAAGTAAGTATGGGAAATTATTAGGATACTTGGGAGACTATCTCTCTTAGGAAGATGGTGGCCAGCAAAGGCTTTTTGGGGAAAATGTTGCCTAGGCTGAGATAAACATGGATAGATACTGTTGAAACCAGGTGACTGTGAACAACATTCTAAGAACAGAGAGCTGGAAAATCCCTGGAGATCATGTCAAGAAGCTTAAGTGGCTCCTTAGCTGACACAGGATGTTTGATATGTCTCTGCATGTGTGTGTGTGTGTGTGTATGTGTGTGTGCGGTTGTGTTGTGTGATAAGAAGCATACTAGACATAAACAGAACTAGTTCATGAAGGCCTTTGTTAATCATGTTAGGTTTTGAGCTTTTGTATAAGGTTAATCTTTCAAAATTTAAGCTTGGATAAATGTTCATCTTATTTATTTCTTTATTTGATTCAATAATAAAATATCTACTATTTTGAAATTATTATGCATTTTATTATAAATTAACACATTTTACTCACAGACAATTACAGAAAGGCATAAATATAAATAAGAAATCACCTATAAACAGCACTGTTAATATTTTATTTATTTATTTTTACTCACACTAGTTATGTTTTATGTGATATTATTTTTATTTAATATTATATTATGAATATTTTCCTTTGTAGGTGAACTTATTTGTCTTGAAGTAGTATGTGTCATGGAATTGTATGACTTAAAGGATATTATAGGTCGTCTCCAGAAGATGTCTACTTTTCTAGGTGCCAGCACGTGAGGGACATTGGCTTGAGTAAAGTGATGCTCAAATCAAGAAAGATGGAAGATGTCATTTTGGAGAGGAAAAATATTGGAATCTAAGGAGGCTAGATTTTGAAATAATCCCACTCTCCCTCTGAAAACAAACTAATCACCATCTTCCCTCCTGGCCCCTACCCTCCAATAACAAGTTGAAAGACCACAGGTCAGCACAAACCTTTTTGTTTACCGGGGAAGAATGGGCAGAAGCAGGTGTAGGACAAAGATCTGGCTCACTGGTTTTTCCACTGACCCTTGTTCTCCAATATAACTGGCAGAATGGCAATAGCTCCCTATTCCATTATTCATAGGGCTTAATTTTTACCTCAATTCTGTCTAGCTAACATGGAAAATCAAGTTGTCTCTGAGATGTAAATATAAAGATAGGGCTAATTTCTTTTTCCATCTTAAACAATGTTCCCTCTTAGTTACAGAAGCTGTTTGGTTAATTGCAGTTTTTTTTTTTTAGGAGAAGCCCATTTGTTCTGTATCATTTAAAGAAATTAGTTGAATGCTATTTTTGAATATCTGGATGAATTTTTGAATGGTCGAACAACTGCTTTTAAATAAAGCGTTAAATCTTTGAAGCTGGACATTCCTTTCCAATATATCGGAAAAGTGAATAATCCTTTGAGATTTCAGATATTTTTATTGGGCCTTGACTTGTTACCAAAATGTACAATCTTCCTATCTAATTTTAGTTTCTAATTTTCTGTAAGTTGTTATCATAGCAAAATGCTGTGTCAGGCACTTGGGGGCTACAGAAGACATAAACCAAAATATTTAGGTTGAAATTACTTTATAATAATAAGGTAAACAAACATTTGCTCTAAACCTCAATCCTTTTATTGCTATAATTGGAAGCAGCTAGGAAAGTCTTCTTTTTGGTTGTCTGCTCTTGGCATGGAATGAAGTTGAAATATAGCTATTTCTATTTATTAAACCAATAATCCACTTCTCAAAATAAGATAAATTATTTCTGTAGAGTTTATTTACATTTTCTCAATACTAGGCAAATCTTGAACCTAAACATTTTTTTACCTCTTAGTAAAGGAACTAAAATCCATTTTAATGGACCATTTGGGTAATTAGAGATTTCAACATGCCTAGAAAAGAAGAAACAGTTTATGAAATACTAGTCAGTAGTCATTATCCTGGCAGTTACCTGCCACCCAGACCCCTATATCTCAGAGAACTTGGAAATTTGGGCAAGAAGCATTAAGCCAACAAAAAGCAATGATAGACGTCACAAAAATGTATTCATAGTAGAGGCATTACTGCGTGAAAAATTAGCTATCATATTGACAGTTCAGGTTTTGACACAAGATCCTCTAGTTATGATTAGTTAGATTAGTTCAGATTAGTTAATACATCAAACATCGCCAAGTAAGGCTGCTTCATACAGCTGCTCAGTTGCTCAGGTTGTGCACTGCACACCTCCAGGGAGCACCATCAAAAAAAAAAAAACTGTTGTCTTCTGTAGCAAGCCAACACCAAGTGTTTAAGCACTTTGAATAAATTAGTGTGAGTTCTTCCTGTTGTTTCAAGAGAGTTTTATTTGTTATAATTCTAACTGTCTGCATGTGTTCCCTGAGGCAGCTTTGTAAAGGATAATTTCAAAAACTGCAAAAATAAATATGTGGAATGACGAGGCATGGGCGATATGACTCCTGTCTCAAATGCTTCCACCGATTTGCCAGTGGATGTTGAGCAAGTTGTTTTGACAGTCTTTAGCTTGATTTATCCTTGAAGAAACTAGGGCTGGTGATGTTTGCTTCATACTTCAAACGGGATGCTTGACAATGTGTGCCATGCATTTTGCCATTCTCAGACAAAATCGGACACTGTCGATATCTTTATCGTAGCCTTTAGTATTCACGAGTTAACACCAGCACCAGTCCGCTGAGCACGGCAGGAAGTACTCTGAGTGTATGAACGTGTATTATCACCATGAAACATTTCTTTTGTCAGCTGTGCTACTTAATGAATTCACTGATTCCCTTAAACGCAGGGCCTGGGAAGGATGAGGATCAGGGCTGGAAAGATTTAATCGAGGTGCTTACCCGTGGTACGGTGAGGCCTCGGCATCATTGTGGATCCTGTCTTCCCTGCTCTCCCTTTTCAACACGTGAGGACCTTTGATAGCAAAATGGCTTCGTGATGCTTTGAAACTGAGAAGGTGAGCATGGTCTGAGGGAAATTAAACAAGCGAACCCCATCCAGAAATCAGCGATCCCACTACTCATCTTTATATGCTTTGCCTCAGCTGGCTTGGGGTCTTTCACCTAGTCTGAGTTCAAAGGTACTTTTTATTAATGTGCCAGTGACCCTGTTTTATTATTCTACTGAAATGGCAGGTCCTTAATCAAGGCTAATACATTTCATCATGCTTATTATTGAGGACCCTTTGCTATAAAAGTGAAAGTCAAAAACACTATTCAGGACATATTCTGGTGATTTTTAAAAAAATTTCCTAGAGACTTTATTCTTTCAGAGTGCACAGTATATCATGTTTGCAGAATTCTGTTACATGAACGAATATGTGTGTATGGATGTAGGTATACATATGTTACAGTGAGTAAGATTTTTCAGAGCTCATGATGAAATTTCAGACAGAGGGAAAAAAAATGTCCACAGAACTATCTTTGTTTAATTATACTATAAAAGGTTGAAACGTTTGAAGGATTTAAAATTTTCTCAAGGGGATATGTGTGTGTGTGTGTGCGCACGTGCAGGTGTGTGTATGGGTATGTGTGTGTGTGTACGAGTGTGTGTGTGGTGACTGTGGGTAAGACGTTTCTGCCTGCTATTCTGAGTTCCATGAAGAACTTACTTGTAGAAACAGGTCTTCTTTCCATACAATGTTAGCATGTTGTTAAGTCTAATATAAAGGCAATGACTTCGAATATAATGACAAATCAATCCAAAGCTTCAAATGAAGGCTTTTTAAGGATTTTACTCTGTCAAAAAAATATCCGGCTTTGCATTAAAGTCTGACTGAAAGAAAACGCTGTGAAAGCCACATGCCTTCATCTGCTAAAATTAACACAGAATGGAACCTTTGTCACACATACCCCATATTTGTCTTTTTCTTTTCAAATGGGCTATTATTTAATATTTGTTGAATCAAATCTGTGCAGTGCACGAGCTGCTGTCTGTGATAAGCACTTTTGTTTATGGAATGAATGTGCACCCACAAGAGTGCCCTTTTAGCTACTGAATTACAGGACCTGTGCACTGGGAGAATTGCAGCAGGTGTTGCTTTATTTTAAGAAAATCTCCCAAAGGGTGAAATCACTTTACATAGAGACTTCTCTTCTGATACCTCAAATGTTTTTCTTCCCCTTGCTGTCCTCTCACCCCATTCATTTCCTTGGAAACTCCTTTTCTCAATTATTTGATTAAAATTCAGAAAATCAGCAGATTTGCATTGATTTTTTTCATCACCAGTAAGCCATCGAATCCATAGAGTTGCTTAGAAGTTGTTTGCTCAAGCCGTGATTCTCAAGCCTTTATTTCCGGAGTCATACCTGACAGGCAAGTTTCATTCACGTGTCATATTCCTTATTTCTTTCAGTTTTCTTAGTATCATTTATGACACAGAAGAAGAAAAAGGGGGGGGGAGGAGAAGGAAGAAGTATTTTTGTTGGAGTTCCTGATTATTTATTCAACAGCATAACTGCACATACAGACATATACTTTTTTTTTTCTAGAGATATAATACAGCATCTGAACTTGTTCAAGGCAGTTGAGATAAAAATGCTAATTTATTTGTTGGACATGGTTGGAATTCCTTCTGTCTCTCTCTCTCTCTTTGGATAAATCACACCCTTAAAGCTTCATTTATGATTTCCAGTTTATGTTTCTTTAAAGTGGAACAAAATAAGTGCAGAAATTGTCTAGATATTTTTCTGATTTTTGTTGTTTTTTCTGTCTTTACGATTTTTTCATCCATATTTAATTTGACAACATTTTTTCCTGGTGACTTGCCTTTATTTAAAAAATGTTTCCATCTCAATTTTCATTGAAAGTACTCTTTCTCTTTTTGCACCCATACTTAATTTAGTAAATATTTAAATCAGATTGCCCCATTATAGGTATATCACACGTGACATAAACAAGAGCAGACCTGACTCTTGATGAATCAACCACTGGCCTGAGGGATGCAGAACTGTGTGGGTGACTGGAGAGGGGCCAGGGGCATCTGGAAGGTTTAGTATGAAAAGCAGTGAAGACAGAATTTGTGTCATATTCTTGGGAACAAGTGCCACCCAGTAAGCACTACTGTTATGATTGGGTGGCATGTTGGGTAGCTTTAGTGCAGTGGTTCCCAAACCTGGATGCATTCAAAGTCCCTGGGGAAGCTTTTGAAAGTACTGATGTCCAGACCCCATCCAGACAATTAATTAGAATCTCCGGGGCTGAAATCTGGACATTCACATTTTTAAGAAGCTCTGCTGGGAAGCCTGACATACAGAGAAGGTTGAGTCCTCAGCTTTAGTAAAACTTGACTCACTGAAGTCAAAAAAGATTTCTTTTGCACAATTACCTTAAAGTGTTTTCTCCCAACACAGGAAAGGCAGAAGGACATTTTTGTTCTACTTTCAAAGTTTCAGGATCACCCTGGACTATACTTGATAAGGAAAGGCTGCTTGTCACAAATGGGGTGATCTCATAATGGCTAGAAATTGAAGCCAAACCATGCTGGGTAGAAAGCAGCTGGTAATGCCTGTGTGTGTTGTTCTGGGCAGCCTTTAGGCTCTTTCATGACTTTTAGGCAAAAAGCAATCTGCCACTCAACGGAAAAAAAGTTGCAAGTTTTTGTGGCAAGAACTCGTACTTAGTGCATTTGTTTTTAAGGAATATATTTTTATATATGCATTTGGATATAGCCTTCCCTGGATGTATTCATTCTGTCTTTAATTTCTCATTAAATGTTTTATGCTCTTTTCCTAAATGTACTGAATTCAATATACACACAGTGAAGGATTCAGAAGGGATTTTTGACCTTGGGGTGTTTTCTTTCATGAATTTTTATGCCCTATGCCCAAATAATTTTTAATAAGCATAATTTATCTCTTGTCCCTGATTCTCTATATATTTTTGGATTGTCTATAACTACAAAGAACTTGTAACAGTTTTATAATTAAAAAAAGGAACTAGATGAAAGTTTAGCTGTGCGTGTAAAAAGCTAGAATTAGAAGGCAAATTTACTTCTGGTCTTTAAGTCTGACATTGCTATATTTACATATGTATACATACATATAATAAAGCAAATATATACATATTTGTTAGGTAAACAAAACAATACCAAGCAAAGTTCTAAACTCAGCCTGCAGTGACTATCATGTGTGGTCACTGTTGGAAGATTTTTGCTGTTTTCAAATGTTTAATTCCTTTTCCTCCTGTGTTGATGAGAGTAGGTGTAAATATAACAATTCCAAGGGAAAGCTGAGGATTCTTGGAGTGGAAGGGCCGGAGCTGAGGATTTCATATAAAAAGGAAGGAGACTATCTGCATGGTGTGTACATGATTCTTCAAATTTAGCCAAAAAGAGGCTGCCTGTGTTTGATCTCCAGAGACAGAGACTATGTTTACATTAAGTCAACTTCCCTGGTATATATGTGTGTGTGTGTGTGTGTGTGTGTGTGTGTATTTGTGTATTCTTCCTAGTTCAGCTTATCGTTTTGATCAAATTATTTCCTTGACAATTTTGTTTAAATCATCTATAGTTTTTTATGTTGGTAATAAGTGGTAGAGATGGAATTGAAGCTTTGGATTCTTTTACTGAAAAACCCATGTGTTGGGGCTTCCCTGGTGGTGCAGTGGTTGAGAGTCCGCCTGCCGATGCAGGGGACACGGGTTCGTGCCCCGGTCCGGGAAGATCCCACATGCCGCGGAGCGGCTGGGCCTGGGAGCCATGGCCGCTGAGCCTGCGCGTCCAGAGCCTGTGCTCCGCAACGGGAGAGGCCCCAACAGTGAGAGGCCCGCGTACCGAAAAAAAAAAAAGAAAAGAAAAGAAAAGAAAAACCCATGTGTTTCATAGTACAACATGGATGAACTGAGGATATATGGTAAGTGAATGTTCCAGTCACAAAATTCAAATACAGTGTGATTCCACCCAGGGGTCCCCAATCCCCGGTACCTGTCTGCAGCCTGTTGGGAAGCAGGCCGAGCAGTAGGAGGTGAAGCTTCATCTGCCGCTCCCCATTGCTCCCCATCGCGTGCATTACTGCCTGCACCATCCCCAGCCCCCTTCCCCGTGGAAAAATTGTCTTCCACGAAACTGGTCCCTGGTGCAAAAAGTTGCGGATCACTGAATTTCCACCTATATGAAGTACCTACAGGAGTCAAATTCCTAGAGACAGAAGGTAGAGTGGTGGTTGCCAGGGGATGGGAGGTGTTGTTTAATAAGCCCAGAGTTATAGTTGGGGAAGATCAGAAAGTTCTGGCAATGGATGATGATGATGTTTGCACAGCAGTGTGAAAGTGCTTAATACCACAGGACCATATGCGGAAAAATGGTTAAACAGATGAATGTTGTATTATGTATATTTAACCACAATTTTAAAAATGAGAAAAATGTGTTTTCCAAGTTAACAGTATGACTCTTCCCAGGGCTTTTACTTTATTGTATTTATTACAGTTGAATAATATATAAGCCAATTTTATTTTAGTATAGTCCATTTTAAATACTTGTGAAGTGCTCACTTTGGCAGCACATATACTAAATACTTGTGAAAATAAATCAGTAGCTTAATTCATAAGAAAACTAAATGTATGACCCAAACTTAAGACAATTCCTGAAAAGAGGTGAAAATGGTGATTGCCACTTGATTTGAAACATATGTCATATACATGCTCAAATCTAAGATTCCTCAATGTTTCCTTATATGTGAATAGCATTTCACAGTTTATAAAATGCTTGTAGACATACATTTTTTAAACCCTCACAATAAATTTATAAATATTATCCACATTTTACAGACCAGAAAGTTGAGACTGAGAGATAAAATATCTGTAGAAATAAGTCTCAGACTTCTCGACTAGCTGTTTCCATTATACCAAAGAGAACATGGACAGAGCTTTTATCAATAGAAACACCAAATCCAGACTGTTACCTCTCTTTAGGGAATGTGACTCCATGCTTCAGGTGTATTAAAGATATCTGCAGGACAAGGGGCACGGGTACAGGAGGGCAGAAAATACACAGAGATGGGGGGTGTGAGGAGATATACACAGGATAAGTTCATGTCAGTCTTGATATTTGGTGCTTTTACCTTGTAAAACCTCTATATTTGCTGTGTTAAGCACAGGAGAGAATTCATGAAACTGGAAAATAATGACCAGCAAACTCTGCTTTCTTACGCCGGTTCCTTAAATTTTCAGTGCTTATAATCTTGCCTCTCATTCTTTTTTTCCATACGCGTGCACACACACACACACACATAACTCTAAATTAGACAACAAAAGCTAAGAACCCCCAACACAGTCAACATAAAACAAACCCTCCCTTTCGTGTTTGGATGGAATGTCTCCCATTATGTGCGGGTCTGTTGTCTTTGTATTAGAATGTAAGTGCCCAGTGGGCGGAGACCCTGTCATTCAGGATTAATTCTCCCACAGGCTTAGTGAATCACCACAAGCAGGGGAGTGCTTATTACACATTACTTGAGTGACTGATAAGACAAGTAATTGTACCAGAAGAAATGCTAATTTTAAAATGTCTATAAATTCCTGCATTTCACACGTGGAAAGCCCAGTGACCGGGGGTAGCTCTTGGGAATTAGTAACCTGATACAGAATCTTTCCCCTTTGTGTCACCTGTTACAATTTGGCCTCCCTTTGCCACGACTGAAAATCATTACCAGCTGACAGCTCTCCCAAGCCTGGTGTCTGCAACCAAAGTGAAATGTAGAATGCTGCTGACATTGGGAGGGTAATAGCCTCAATCCGTAAATTTGCCTGGGTTGCTTAGATAATTCAGATCAGTCTATGAAGAACTGGGAGTCCATTTTGAAGGATATTCATCTTGGTAGGTAACAAACTGAGTCTGAGGACAGCAAATATTTCCTCTGTCTGAGGCAAGGACTAAAAGTGTTAGTTCTGCCTTTTATTAATGTTATAAAGATGAAGTCTCTATTTTGATTGGATATTCTTCTAGTAGAAGAAGATCTGTTTGAGGAGACAGGTGGCTGACTGGATCCTAGAATGAAGATACAGTGGATCTCAAGTAAGCCAGGGTCTCCCAGATCATGTGCTACACCTTAAAGCAGAGTTTGGAAAACACATTGACCCTTTCGGCTACATTCAAATGATATCATCTAAAAGGTATTTCAATTGTCAACTTAAAACAAGTCAAAAGTTGAGGTGCACATCACTGGACTCCTCCTAAGACACAGGGCAAAGAATTTTATCTAAATAGAGATGCTATGGTGTCATGGAAAAAATGAATGGATTTGGAATTAGAAGAGCTGGTTTCACAAAGGAGCTCTACTATGTCCTCACTATGTGATTTGGTCAGTCTGAGCCCAGTCTTCATCTATACAGGTGGAAAGAATAGTACGTGCTTTAAAAGGGATAAATTGGGAGGTTGGGATTGACATATACAAACTATTCTATAAAAAATAGATAACTAAGGACCTACCGTATAGCACAGGGAACTCTTCTCAATACTCTGTAATGACCTATATGGGAAAAGAATCTAAAAAACAGTGGATATATGTATATGTATAACTGATTCACTTTGCTGCACAGGAGAAACTAACACAATATTGTAAATCAACTATACTCCAATAAAAATTTTTTAAAAATTAAAAAAAAATTTTAAAATTAAAAAAACAAATGGTGGTTTTCTATAGAAGAATTCCAAATGCTATACGTAGACACACCCCTCCTCCAGGACTTAGGGCTTAATTCTTCTCCCTTTAAATATGGACTGTACTTAATGACTTGTTTCCAATGAATAGGTTAAGGAAAGGTAAATATTATAACTCTAAAGTAGGGAAAACTGGCAAATACAGTCTTAACCAAGCGATCCAAGTCAACATCACCAGTGATAGGTTGATATCACACAGCCCCATGAGATTATTTAATGAATCTGACACTTTACCCTGGTAATATTCCTCCTCGCAAAACGTAACAACCCTAGTCTAATCATGAATAAATACCAAACACAATTGAGGGCCATTCTATAAACCACTTGATCCACACTCTTCAAAAGTGTCATGTCATGAAAAACAGTCCCAGACATGAGGAGATGAAGGAGGCATGATGGATAAATGCTATGTGGTGTTCTGAATTGGATCCTAGAACACAAAATGACATTTGCAGAAAAACTGTTGCAATCTGACAGAAGTGTGTTTAGTTAGTAGTATTGTACCAATGCTAATTTCTTAGTTTGGACAAATGCACTGTAGTTAAGTAAGATGGTAACATTAGGGTGAGCTGAGTGAAGAGTTATGGGGACTCTGCTATCTTGGTGACTTTTCTGTAAATCTAAATTTATTCCAAAATAAAAGAAAAAAAATAAAAGATTATGACCATTGAGATGATGTACACGACAGGATTTTGTAGATACACAGGATTATAAAACTGTGCATAGTATTATTATCAGAATAACCACACTTAAAACTTAACAAGCCACAAGGGCGTTCTGTGAAGTTGTGAGCTGATAAATAGTGTCTAGTTTCTCTTTTTCCCCCATCTTTAATCTGCCAAACAAATTAGTTTTGGGGTAGAGATAACCAGTACCACCAAAGTGATGAATATTATGAGGAAGAATTAAATTCCTATCCATGTACTGTATTTGCAGGCAGCTCAGATCATGATTTGCACATTAATAATCAAATAATTGATAGAGCACATAAATACGTAAATTTCATTTATACAAACTTGGATGAAATTGGGCAGTAAATTATAAATTCAAAATCTAGAAGACGCCTATAAAGATTAAGGTAATATTCCATTTTCTTCAGAATTGGCAGCACTAGCTAAAGTAAGATCAATATTAATTAAGAAACCTAGGGAGAAGAATAATAAATTACTGAAATTGCTTGGTTAACAGAATTTGTTATGTAATTCAGAAGTTAGAATTATAGAATAGGGTTGAAAGGAATTTTAGAGATCATCCACTCCAATCCTCTTATTTTAAGGTGGAAGTAAGAACATTTAGTTTGGAGATGCTGAAATTTTTTTTCAAGGTCCTTTCACTGGTTAACAAGGGCACAAGAGAACATGGGTTTTCTGTCTCAATCACATCCCTCTGAGGCAGGGATTCTTTATGAGGGTCCATGAGCTTCAGGGATCTCTGGAAACTTGAAATTATATGCAAAAGCTTACTTGTGTGCACATTTGAATTTTTCTGAAGAAGACTCATAGCAGCTTTCCTCAGAATCTTAAAGGAGCCCTAACCCCCCAAAGAATGAGAACCACAGCATTGGAATTCAAAAAATTACTCATTACCACTGTTCTTAGGACATTGTTAGAATACTTTTAATGCATCTACAACTTGTATCAGTTTTTAAATAGAAAAATAGTAGCTGGAGCCTAGTATGTTCCCAGAAGTTACCACATTCTTTGGGAAAATCAGACTATATGTCTTTATTGCAAAATCTTATCCTCTCCTCTGTAAACAAACTTGGTTTCTGTCTACTAGGTAACAGATAAATAAGGTATTGAGCAATGACTATGTGCTGATCCCAAACTAATTTATTCTAACATCAATACCAATATCCCATTTTACAAGTGAGGAAACTAAGGCCCAAAGAAGTTTGGTAACTTGCCTGAAAGTCACAAAGCTAATAAGTGGTAAAGCCATAGTTTTTGAAGCCAACATTAGGGCCATACCACACTCTGATTCTTTCTCTCTGATGTATTATTTATTTGTATGGTGCACTGGATAAGCAAGTCCATCACTGACCTTCATAGAGCTTCTTAATTTGTAACAGTAGAGGCAAAAAAAAAAAAAAAAAAAAAAAAGAAAAAAAAGTGTGGGACAAGGAATTATGGGATTGGTATGTAAGATTATATAAATGGGGGTAGCTTTGTTTCCACCTCCTCCTAGCTCGCCTTGGACAAGCAACTTACTCTTGGTTCTCTTAACTATAAAATGGGGCTAGTCATAGTATTTATCTCATAGGGCTGCTCTGATGATGAAATGAATGAGATAATGCAGGTAAAGCACTTAACACTGTACATGTCAAACCATCTGTTCTCTATAAATGTTAGCAATTATTAGTATAACTGAATATGCTAATTCTCATTTTCATCATAATATGTTTTTCTTCCAAAAATGTAAAAAAAGAGCAAAAAGGTTGGCAAATATAGTTAAATCTTAATATGGTTTAAATGAATTCACTAAGATTTCAATTTATACTGATATCAACTTCATATATTTCTAAAATAGCCAGATTAAAAATTACCACACCTGTGCACAACTCTGTGGTTATTCTAAAATCCACTGAATAGTACACTTGAAATGGGTGATTTGTATGGTATGTGAGTTATATCTCAGTAAAGCTAACATATCAAAAAGAAGTTACCATGGCTGGTACAAAACAATCAGAGAGCTCCACTAAATACAGCGAAGCATTTAATGAAGGATAGACATTTTATTTTATTATTTTAAAAAATAAATTTTATTTATTTATTTATTTATTTTTTGGCTGTGTTTGGTCTTCATTGATGCACGCGGGCTTCCTCCAGTTGCGGCGAGCAGGGGCTACTCTTTGTTGCGGTGTGCAGGCTGCTCATTGCGGTGGCTTCTCTTGTTGCAGAGCATGGGCTCTGTGGCATGTGGGATCTTCCTGGAAGAGGGCTCGAACCCGTGTCTCCTGCATTGGCAGGTGGATTCTTAACCACTACGCCACCAGGGAAGTTCCGACATTTTATTTTTAGAATCAAATGATGTCAAATGCTGGCTACTCTCCTTGTTTGCCCTTAGGTTCTTTCAGAAGTTGTAGAACTTGTTTTTGTTGTACTACGGTACTTCACTGCACTCATCAAATGGCCTGAAATACAGTTGCAAAAATGGCCTGTAATATACGATTAGGGAGTAGCTTAAGTGAAGGGAACATCTACCTCAATATGTCCGAAGAAGGAGGGGATATCAACATGTTACATTTAGATGAGTAATATGTGTAGCATATTTTAGATATAAAAATGATGAGTTCTGGTACTTCTTTTGCTATGCATTTATATTCTAACATGGTACCCAGTGAACTCATCTATAAATGGCATGGAAATTCTCATTTATAAAGCACTGTTCCTCAGGGCTTCCCTCCACTCATTTTCCTTTTGCTTTCTGGTTACTATAGCACTTTGCAAAGGATCAAAGAAGCATTCACACAGCGTATCAATGCATGTCAGTGTTTTCATTTGTAGATGTACAGAATAATGGCATCTTGTTAAAAAAAAAAAGGTGTGTCCTCAGGAAAAGTGTTGAAAAGACCTTGAAATCAATTATGTTAGTCTTTTTCTGGATCCAATTGTATTTTGAACAGACAAAAGGCCCTATGACTTTAGAGTCTTCATAGCTGTATTGATGCTGGGTGATTCCAACTTTGGAAATCAAAGAATAAAAGGGAGACATTATGTGACCTATACAGATTCTTCCTCATGAATTTTATCCTAATATAGTTCTTTGAGGTGAGATGATGTGCCCAAGTTGAAAGGCTGGCAGCTAGTGGGGTATGGCTTTCGGCCTGGGATCTGCCATTTGATCAAATGCAAAATTTTTGATCTGGATTAGCTGTCAAAGTCTCTTCCTTTGTGAAAAATGAGTAAGAAGTGCATATTTTGGGAGAGAGTGAAACTTCATATTTTGGTATAAGACCAACCTCCACTGTCCTGGATCTCCTTATTCTTTACAAATTAATGGCACTAGGTGATGCTACTGAGAAGAATATCAACTATCAATCCTGCTTTATGAACAGTAGTATCAGATGAGAGCACCAAAAGGGTTTCATTTTGAAAACCATATTATTGAATCATTGACTCTAGGTGAAGTGGAGCTAAAGAAGAAATTTGCAATTTGAAAATTTTTTACATCTCATTTTCTTTTTTTTTTTTAAAGAAGATGTTGGGGGTAGGAGCTTATTAATTAATTTATTTATTTTTGCTGTGTTGGGTCTTCGTTTCTGTGCGAGGGCTTTCTCTAGTTGTGGCGAGCGGGGGCCACTCTTCATCGGGATGCGCGGGCCTCTCACTATCGCGGTCTCTCTTGTTGCGGAGCACAGGCTCCAGACGCGCAGGCTCAGTAGTTGTGGTTCACGGGCCTGGTTGCTCCGCGACATGTGGGATCCTCCCAGACCAGGGCTCGAACTCGTGTCCCCTGCATTAGCAGTGTGATTCTCAACCACTGCGCCACCAGGGAAGCCGTCTCATTTTCTTTTAAAGCATTTATGAAGACACTATTTGTTCAGGGAAAAATTCAAGGTACTCTTCACAGTTCTCTATGTTCTCTGAACTTACCTTTTTAGACAGAAAGCTCTGTATAAAGCAAATCTTCAGAGCAATGTGTCAGTGCCCAGAGGCACCTGGCCCTTGGCATGGAGTTCCGTGGAGAGACAGGAGTGGGAACTGCCCTTCTAGGGGAAATTGCTCCCTCTTTTCCAGTTAGTCAGAAGCTTGATGGAGGAAATAGGATTTCAGAAGTTGTTTGAATGATGGAAACAAGAGAACTTGCTGCGTGGGGTCTGCAGAGCATGCTAGGTGTGAAGTCCTACTTGGGAGAAGACCTGGGGGAGTGGGGATGTGATAAAAAGTTTAAATGTAATAAGAAACACAAAGGATGCACGGAAGGGTTGTAAGAGAAACGTGTGGGTGAAACAGTGTGGTGGGTGTTCTTTGTCACCCATATGAGACTCTTTCTACCCTCCCTGTTCCGAAGTAACCCTAAACATTATTACGCTCAAAGCTACATTAACAGTAAGTTTTCAGGATGCTTGAGAACTAGTTCATACACCGAAGTTCTCCAAGAGGAAGGGTAGTAGATTTTTCTTTTCCCTCCTTCAGTCATTTAGCATCTCAATGAAAACTAACGAATGTTTATTGCTGTTAGTTACTATGCTAGAGATACAAGGGCAAATGAAACAAGGTCTGGTCCCCTTGGCTCTGTGGGATGTGTTGATAAGAAAGCCGGCGATGAACTCCATCTGCGTTCAGGAAAGAAAGCAGACCCAGAAAAGAGACACCCAGAGAAGCTGAGAGGTTGTATGTCAGCAGATCCTTGAAGGGTTTAAGCGATAAAGAAGAGATGAATCTAGAAGGGCTGAGACTTTTTTTTTTAAATTAGGATTTGACACACACACAGCGGTCAGAATAAGAGACAGCAGTGTGAATCCAAAAACACTGCAGTTTTATGGCTGCAAAGATGGAACTGTGGTGACATTTTATACGTTTGGTGCAGCTGAGCAAAGTTGTGGGATATTGAATGAAGGTGAAAAGCGCTGTCCTGGATGTTGCGATTTTTTATTACTAGCAAGCTAGAGGGCTAATCGCTATGTCTCAGATATTGTTAAAGTAATAGTTAATGGTTATTATTGTCCAATAGCATCTGAATCCAGCTTAAAAGGGAAGAGCGCTTGCAGCTAAATGTGAAAGCTCATCACAACCACATGAGATGAAAACAGAAATTTCTATGACTATTGATAGCCATAGATGACAGAGATCATATTTATTACCATAGACAGCTACATTTTTATGTATATCAGAGAGAAAAAAAATAATGGAAACTTTTGAGAAGCTAATGTACTGACAGGAAATGCTTGAGTTAAAAACACGTTGGTTGGGAGAGGAGACCTTCATTTTTCATTCTGGAGATTAAACGTGGGCAATCACCTTAGGGCTGGGTTTGTGATGCCCCCTCTCCATTTTTAATTTCCATTGTTGCATCATGCTTAATTAGAGTTTACCTGTATTTCTGGAGTTCATTACTTTGGGAGCATTACTTATGGAGATTTCCCATAATCAGAAATCTCAGTAGCTCTTAAATTATTTTTTACTTTTATTTAAATGTGGAAACTAGTTTAAAAAATATCAGCCATTGAAAATTCAGGAAACCAAAGTGAAACAAAATGCCTAGATGGAAAAAAATTAATTAGCCTTGACTGAGTTTTATGTTAATGCAAAACATTAACACTGGGTGTTCAGACATTAGGTGGCAGAAGAGAAATTAGAACTTGTTATGTTATATTCCACAATGATCCATCTGCAGAACTTCTGCAACACCTGAACATGGCTAACCCTGAGGTCAGGGACCATGTTACTGCCTTTCTAAGCCCCTTCAATACTCCCTGATAAAGGAGATCCCCAGCACTCTGGAGGGAAGTATTTTTAGGGAAAAACATGAAGAACATATGATATCAAAAAGTGTTAATAATAGGGGGATAACTCTGAAGAGGGTCAGTGAGAGTAGAAGCATTTCTTTATTTATATTTTTCCATTGGCAGGAGGTACATGTATTTGTGATGACTCACTCAAACCGATAGCATAGCACTTGTGGAGATTTCTGGCTGTCTAAAATTCCTCATTTTTTAAAGCCTGCTACTCTTCAAGACCCAGGGATCTCAGACAAATTCCACATTTATTCCTTCATCAAAAATGTTATCAACTGAGAACCTCTGATTTTAGCTACATGTTGATCTGTGAGGTTTAAATAATTCATACTAACATGTGTGTGACTAATAGGAAATATCTGCTAATGGATATTTACTCCTTAAAAGGTGAATTTGTCAACCAGATCCAATCTCTAATTGGTAGGATGTGTTTGGTATATTTTTTTTTTCATTGTCAGGGAGGTTACTTAGTGTGCTTCCCATGTCATCAATACTTGTTCTCTTAAGCTGCTATCTCTAAAGACATTTATTTCCCCTTGTTAATTAGTCTATTAGGGAATAAAATTCTTACAGCAAACGTTTAGCAATAAGAATTGCATATATACTTTTGCCTCCCTTTTGTCAACGATATAATAATGTAAAGGTTTTTTTTTGAAAAAGAGAAAAAGAGCATTGTCTCACCTTTTAATTTTGAGTATTTTTAATTATGTGACTTTTCCTCCATTTTTTATTCATAGCCATAGACACATAACGATGTGGTCGCAACCATAATACAGTTTGAGTTATGCTTGAGAAGTCAGTGAGGTAATGTTTGCAAAATGACAGTGTTAATGGACATAATAGCTGGTGTGTGTGGAATGGCAAGCAGTGCTAAATACTTTATTCTGCATTTTAATATTTAGTCCTCACCATGGCACAGTGAAGCAGACAGAATCCTTGTCCTCATTTTCCACTGAGGAAACTGAGGTGCTGTGAGGTTAAGTAACTTGCCCAAGTTTACTCAGTTGGTAAGATGGGAAATCAGGCAGCTCGAGGTCAGATCCTCTTAAAGCCTATTATTTTTATTAATAAGCCAGACCTGATTTTCCACAACAGTGTGGGCACTGTGTGCAATCATTAAACATTTTAAAGTTATTAGGCAAAAAACACATCCGTGTCTTAATTTGCTGTTATTACCAGTGAACTTAAATTTTTCCCTTGTTTGTTGATGAATCCTGCTTTATTACTTGTGTAAATTGTAGGTTTGCAAACATTTTAAGTAACAAATACAAGCTCAGGAAAGATTGGTATGGTTTTGTGTAAAGTTACCATCAAGGTCAGGACAGCTGGTGTGACATTTTTTCCTCTTGACGGTTTGATTCCACGAATAGAAAGGAAAAGATTCTACCTGGGAGAATTCCAGTCATGGCGTCTGTCATGTTCACAGGGGTTTAAATAGTTACACACTTAGCACGGAGAGAGAGAAAAAATATGTGATTTAATTACAGTTGCCGCAATGAATTCTGAGTGGGTCTTGCTTCTCCCACATGCTTTGACCACAATTTTCAGCCTGGCATTGCCTGAAAGCTTGAGGAATGTATTTCCAGTAATTGCCAGGCCACTTCATTGTTCCTCTGTATACATAAACACTGGCCTGTGATCGGAGTGGTCATGCTTGAGCTGTTATCTGAAATCCACTTTTGCTATAAGGACTGACGAATCTGGTTCCTACCGAGAGCGGTTTCCATTTACTGTATTAGCTTTCTCTCACTTCAGTGCCGCACAGCTCCAGTTAGGAGAGGGAAGCAAAACTGTTAAAAGTAGTGGACGTGCTACTCATCGCAGATCAAATTGCTCAAGCATCTCATGTCATTGCCATCAGTGTCCTTTCTTTTTCCTGCAAGTGGAAAAAGAAGTTAAACAACTTCCAGTGGTTGGAGATACAATACCCCTCTACGCAGCACAGGTTAAATGGTGAAGTTGCAAATGAATGATTCAGTGGTGTCTGCAGCAAAGCACTTGCCAGAGAGCTTCCTCCTTTCCCCATGCTTCATCACTCTTCCATGGCTTGGCCTTTCCACCCTTCACCCCTGCCCTGTCATTATCTGCAGATGTTATCTGCCCAGCATATGTTGTAACCTAGAAGATTCTGAGACTTGTTCCCACCCTGCTCCACTCCCCCTCCCACCAGCCCCTCTGCACTGGGGCGCACAGTCCTTCCAAAGGGAGCACTGAGAACAGAAGACACAGATTGAAACACAAAAGGGCACGAAAAAGTAGCCATTTTATGTTAACATGAGGTATAGGCTGTAATCTGTCACAACCAGTATTTGATGATAGTTGTTTCAACACAGTTTAAAAAGTGAATACTTACCTTATGGGTCTTAAGGAATTTGATTCTATGCAAACGATGGCAAGATACATTTTTCCTACCTCACGTTTCATAAAAGAGACATTTTTATGCAAGTTGGGACCTGCAGAATAGTCATTTTCCAACTTCTCAGTGTCTACCACAATCAAACCATTGTTGCAGCTAAAATTTTTTTAACCACCATTTTCATGGAAGAATGAAGTCTTATAGGTGTAAAAATTAAGTAACATTGTACCAAATTGACCTTTTATATCAGGATAGAGTAAATATAAACACGGTTACTACCTGATATGAATTATTGGTATAAAGCAAAGACAGTTGCCAACAGCAAACAACAAGCAGTTATTTCACCCCAAACTGAAAGGTGAAAGTTAAGATGCATAACTTGTATAAATGAAACTTGGAACTGAAAAAGTAACATCAAGTTGGATGGCTGTGAAAGACAAAAGAGAGAAGATCAATTTGCTAGTCTGTGAAAAATATGGAAGTATCTTTGAGAAGGAAATACTTTAATGCAGTATTTAGTGGGAGTGCTAATTTAAAAACTGCTTACTTTGCCCTTACTGCTTTTATTTCTCCAACGAATTAATTTTGTTTTATCATCTTCCCAAATACAGACAAAAGAGGGAAAAAATGTAAAACATGAAAATTATATATCAAGGTATACTTTTAAAAATCAATGTAAAATGGTCTTTCTGTGCTGACTTAATCTCTTCTGTTTAAGATCATTTCTGTCTATAGAAGGAAAAGCATTTTAAAACTCTCAGGAAAGCAGATGACTCTGACATTACCGATCAGTGATGCTGGCTTTTGCAAACCACTCTCCAAATCTCGCTTTCTTTCCATTTTCCCAGAGTCATGTTCACAGGGCAGCTGGGACTGAGGCAAGCTGCAGACCCCAGAAGCAACCCACCAGGGTCGCTATAGAGACTGTAATTTGTTCAAAGAAAATCTAAATTAAATTAATCTAAAATACCATTTTAAAGTTTTCTATTTCTTCCAGGCAGCAGCAAGAGTTTTGCTAAAGGCCCATCAAACACAGAGAATTGTTAAATAATATTCGCTTTGATAAAACAAAATTGTCCTGAGAAATCTTTGGAAATATTCCTACCATATGTCTCTTAGATAAGATCACAAGTGTTAAGTAATGTGGTAACTTTTAGCAGGTTAACAATCACAGCTTAAATTTCATAAGATCTCTGGGTAACCTCCATGACCCAGAATCAAAGTCTTTGGTATTTGCTTTCACATACTTCTAAACAATAAGCTCCATTAGCAATTTTCTCAGATATTCTCAAGTAGTTTCATATTTGCAAGCGGTGATCAATTTTGTAAAAACATACATTAGCCATTAAATTGATATTTCCTTTGGGAAGCATTTTCATAAACATTTACATTTTCTCAAATAAAAGACTTCAGCTCTTTTATCATAATATTGTGGAGAGCCATTTATTGTGAAGCAAGAAAAAAAAAGAATGATGGGATTTGGGCTTAAATACATATAATTTATCTGGATTATTTTGCTTGGTGCAAATAGTGTTCTAAGTGATATTTTGCAAGTTTGTCCCTGTTTATTATCTCTGAATCTAGTTTCTTCTTTATTTTCCCACCTCTATCACTAACTTCTTATGTGATCTTGGGCATTTAGCTTAATCCCTTGGGGCCTTAGTTCCCTCAGCTATAGGATGTTGTATGTAGGGATTGACTACTTGGTTGCTAAGATCTTTTCTGGTCTTGAAAGCCTTTGACTCTATGGTCTCTATCTTGTAGCAGTCCATTTGTTCCCAGGCACAATCAAGGAATAGTTCAAAAGGAAACAGTACAAGTGTCGCCACCTATAGGTAGAAAATATATTGCCAAAAAGAAAGTGACATATCCAGGTAAAGAACATCAAAAAAAAGAACAGGAATTCATTTAAACCCCTACAAATTCCAAACTCCATCTACAATGATATACCTGAATATTTTTCTTTTCTTTTCCTTCTTCCAATATTACTGAAGATTTTCATCTATATTATAGATACATAGTTAGCTTTATTTTCCTTATGTGTATTTTAAAAACTTGGCAGGTTGATCTAGATTTTGAGATTTTACAATGTATGAAAAGTTTCATGACTTCAACATCATTAAAGGCTTCTGTGAGCTACATGGGTCTGCTGTTCATGTTAAACCAAATGTCAGGTTAGGTGTTCAAGAAAAAAAGATGAGTACAAACCACCTGGGGGAAAGTTTGAGTCATTTCCTTATTGAAGATGTTGTGGTTTTATGGATTCAAATTTTAATGAAAATGAAACAAAACCATTGTAGCATTGTTAGCATTAAGATACAGTAGACAAACTGAAGCTCAGCTTCAACTCTTCTCTCCATTGTGGCTAACAGGAAATCTTCCCTCAAAGAAAAATGAACAATTAAAAGAAGAAGAAGAAGAAGGAAAAAACCTTGATAAATTAAGAAACCATCTACCAGTTAAACTGACACTCCTTATGCAGAGAAAACAATTTCCATTCATGTTATAAAAAATGTGTTAAATCAACTAACATTGATATAACTTCAAGCAATTAGGGGAATGCTAATAATGATATGAGTCTTCAGCTGTAAATAATTATGCTGCCCCAAGGCTATGCTTTAATTCTTGGCTTGCTGTATCTATAAACAATAATCAAACTGCAAAGCAAGTTGTGTTGTTTTTGTTCACAGTTTGTGAAATGATTTTTATACCCTACAGTGATGCTGATGGCTATTTTGACCTTCAAGAACTCCGGCCTGTGAGGCTAAGAGCTAATGTGTACTTTCATCGATCTGAGTTGGAGACACACAGCGGGTTATAGCGCCTGTTCTCCACGAGTACAAAAGCCGCTATCGTCAATCAGTGTGTGTTGTGAAAAGGGGGCTTGCTGCTGTGACTCAATAAATGGGGACATTAGGAGGAAATGTTATAATTGCTGCTACCCACATCTTGTTAATGAGTAATGTACAGTTAGACACCATGCAATTGCAGCTAAACTGTTTATACAATTTATTCTTATGTTGCAACTAACATTTAACATAATGAAGTATCATAATTGCAACCATTAAAGTCAAGATTAAGATTTGTTTAATTAGAATTAAGAAAATGTAAAATAGAAAACTACTTGCAAATGTTGGGTATACAGGATGGATTCAGTGGTAGGAAAGGGAAAAAGCGCATAGGGCGCTGGTAGCAGACTTTGTATACATAAAATGGTTGGAGGTCTGTTCTTTGGATTTTTTTTTTTAATGTTCCAGTTGAAAGTCTAGAGAAAACAAAATATAAAGGGCATTAACTTGGCCACGTATAAATCTAGACTGTTATTATTCAGATCGTTAGAGTTGTAGCTTTTAAATTTCGGAATTTACATTACCCCTGGGCTAAACAAATAGTATCTTAAAACACACAACTTATATTACCATCAGTGCAAGTTATCAAATGAATTAGGAAGGAAATAAGCCCCTGACTTTGTATAGGAAATGTCATAACTTTGTAAAGCCAAAAGGACATTAAACCTCTACTTTAATTTTCTACACGTCCAAACACAGGCACTTATATAATATGATATTTTTACATAAACGGAGGGACAAAACACGGTTAATGGAATGCTTTGAAGAAATGTGGCTTGTCCAAATTCATTAAGTGAAACTGCTTCATTTAGGTCACATCATGTTTTCCTCCCCCTTTCTATGTTGTTAAATGTGGAAAAGTTCCAAGGTGCTACCAGAACAGAATTGTTTGGGATTTTCTCTTTCTGAGAACTGCTTTTTCACCTTCTAATACTCTTATTTCTAAACAACTCAAAAACTCCAGTGTTTTTCCCTAGGTCTGCATTCTGTCCTCAGCTTTCTTTGGTTTGGATGAGACTTTCTCCCCTTGTCTCTACAGAATCTGTCAATATTAGGCAATTCCTGTAAATGGAATCCAGTGGAAAGAGTGCTAGGTTTGACAAAGGAGATCTGAGTTCTTTAAATCCATGTCCATCTAGTTGTGTGACTTAAGCTGGTCATCCGAAATCTCGTGCCCTCATTTCTTCGTTAGACAGATGAGGTTAAGTGTATCTGTCCTACGCACCCCAGAAAGTTTAGGGAGAATCTAATGCCCAAATATAACTGAAGACACTGAAAGTTTAATGTGCCAGAGAAAGGGAATTTGTGGTTCAATTCACTGAGATTGACCCATACTGATTTCATCGATTGCAGACTGTACCTTGAAATGGGATAAAAAACAGGGTAATATTTCTCCTGAGACTACTCAGAAGAAACACTATTATTTTCTTCTTTTCTTGTATCTTACATGCATCTTATTGAGGAGGTTCTCAGTATGAATCAAGTTAATACAAGTTTTTGTTTATAAACTTTAAACCAAATTTAAACAAGCACTGCTGATTATCTCAAAAACAGAGATTGTGGATCCCTTCTTAGCTGTAAAATACTATAAATGTAAAAAAGCAAGTGACGATCTGATTTTTGTAGCAATATATAGTCCGAGATCACGGTGTTTGAGAGCTCTATCTGATTGGCTTGCTGTTGCAGTATGGTATGTAATTGTTGATGTCAGATTTCTTGGCTTAGTATGGAATTTATTTTTATAGTCTGTTCCCTTCCCCTCCATTATAAATTTAAAATGACAGATTACTTTTTGTATATATGTAAAACTTTATATAAAATTTGAGTTTATCAACTTGTAGAACCGCTTAAGAACTTCAGCTTACGAATGCAATTAAATTCATTAAATTCATATATTTAATCATTCAACAGCTATTTATTGAGAGTCCTAATCTGTATCCTGTACTAGATACTGGGTATAAAGAACTCATGAAGTGGTACAGGGAGATTTTTTGGGGAGGGCGTGATTGATGGCTTAGACTTTAGACACATTATGTTTGAACTTCCTGTGACACTACCAAAAGGATTGGGTCAATTGGTGACATGACAAATTATTGTCTTATAACATGGTAAGATCTAGTGACTTTCATGAAGAATTAAAATGTGCACTTTGTGGAAAAATTGACAGTGTTCAAGATACTGATATTATACTCTAGTTAGCTCCTAATGCTATATGAGTAATTTAAAAATAGTAGACAATTATTTTTAACTTGGTGATAAATGAAAAATTATGGTTGTTTGAGATGGGATATTCGTATATATTCTAAACCTAATTCACATCTGCCTCTGAGTGCAGGAATTTGTTTTAACCTAACAGCTCTTAGTGTTTAAAGCAAGAACTTGCCCTTCCTCCCTCCTTTCCACGTGGACTCACCTGTCCAGCATGGCGGGCACTAGCCACCTGTGGGTATTGAACACCTGAAATGTGAGTAGCATGAATGAGAGACTACATTTTGAATTTTATTTAATTTTAACTGATTTTAACTTAATTTTAAAACCTGAAGCAGTATACAATATTTTCTGCTAAACACAATTTCATTTTTTGGTAGGACTACATTTCTCTTCAATTGTTGAACTGTGTGAGATATCACTGGTGCATTCTAGTGAACATTTTGGGCACATGCGTTTTTTTCTAGTATAACATAGAAATACATTACTGATCTGGTCTGTGTCAACCGATTGATTCAACTTGAATTTTTTTTTTTAATTTACCAAAGTAGTGTTGTAATATATTTATTTGACTATTTTATGAAGACTGCATGAATTACAGTGATAATGATGTAAATTATAACTGGTAATCATATTGACATACTTATTATTTTAATTATCTTGAAATAAAGGATATTATAGTTAAAAGTTAAGAATGGGCACATTTTAAAAATTCGAGACAAAGGCATGCCACTGATGCAGAACTGAGTGGAGATACAAAAGAACTGGAACAGTAAATGAAAAAAGAGATCGGAAGAAGGTGTCACAAATTTTATCAAGAATGGCAAATGCAATTTACTTCAGCAGAGCACATCAGAGAAGCTGGTTTGTTTGCTGTGAAAACAAATTTTTTAAGATGATAAAGTTGACAGTGTAAGGAGACATTTTCTGGCATATGTAGTGAATTTGATAAGAAGTTTCCTCTCAACAGTCAAAAGGAATCAATGAAATTAGGTGCCTGAAAGCAAAGTTGAATGTCCAAAAAACTATTTTTAAGCGATTTCTAACAGTATCTAAGCTTGTAAAACTGACTAGTTTCAAGAGAGCGTGGATTCTTACACACACATCCAAAGTCTCCATTTTTAGCTGGAGAGACGATAAAAGAAACTATTTCAGTTATGGAAATTTTGTGAGAAGATTATGAGGATAAGACTAAATGACATTTTATACAAAGTAAAGGATCTTCAGTTAAGCTACCAAATAATTGCCTGTAGAATGCAAGACCATACCAACAATATCAGAGATCAATTTACTCAAAATTTTATAAATTTCAAATACTATTTTTAAGCTTTTGAGGAGTTGTGAGATATAAGACTCTGTCCTTTCAATACTTTGGGTACATTTTTTTCTCAAAGGACTTTGACATTTATGAAGAAATGTTGCCAATTCATGGCTTAAAAAAATTGAACTGATGGTGCAGGATGATGGCGCATCCTACATCTATCAAGGAATTTCACCTAGATATAAAAATTTTAGTTTTTATAATAATTGACACTGTTCCAGCTATGTTAGATAAAAAATCAAGTTTTGCTAGAATTTTAAAACCAAAGACTGATGTTTCTCTTATTTCTTTGTTCCACTGTACAATACATATTGGAAATATTTGTGCAGGGTTTTCTGAAACAGATTCTATGAAAAATGCCATGACTATGGTTATGAAAATCATTCCATAGAGATGTGCAAATGCCATGAATTATCACCAGTTTGTAGAAATGTTGAAAGAAATAGAAGAACATGAATTTAATGATCTATGTTTTTGTCACTGCTGACTGGCAGAATCATAGAAGAGGTTTACAAAGGTTTATTGCTCTGGTAACTCCAACATAAAGAATGCTCAGTGTATTCAATATTCAATAATCAAAGGCAAAACTAGCAATGTGATTTACACTGTCTCACCAAAAATACATAGCATATAAATGAGCCAAATTTGAAACTCCAAAGTCACAAAGAAAGCTCATCTGTGACTTCAGTAGGCAGGTACAAGAATTTACATTGAAATCAATAATAATGACTTTATGAACAATAATAATGATTTTATACATTTTTTTCTAAGAAGAATCAATTTGCAGAATAGTTTAACTGTAATCAACAGCATTATGTACATTGGCTAATGAAACTACAAAAAACTTGAAAAAACTTTGTTGATATTGACAAACAAAGTTGCCTTTCAGTTTATATAATACCTTTTTTTTTTTTTTTTTGCAGTACGCGGGCCTCTCACTGTTGTGGCTTCTCCCGTTGTGGAGCACAGGCTCCGGACGCACAGGCTCAGCAGCCATGGCTCACAGACCCAGCCGCTCCACAGCATGTGGGATCTTCCCGGACCGGGGCATAAACCCGTGTCCTCTGCATTGGCAGGCAGACCCTCAACCACTGCGCCACCAGGGAAGCCCTATATAATACCTTTTTGAATTCAGTGTTAATAATACTGAGTTGCCACAAGAGTTAGTGGGTTTACTTGTACAGACATAATTTTGAAATTAATGTGCTTTTGGTTGAAGTCAAATAAGTCTTTTAAATGTGATGAACCAGCCAGTTTTGTTAAAGTGGATACAAACATTATTTAAAAAATGACATTTTGGGGGGCATGGTTGATTCAGTTACTGGAAAATTTTAAGAATGTTTGGAAAATGTGACTATGCAAATCTACTTTTTCAACTATAAATGTTATGAAATCTAAACGTAGTTCAAGTGTTTTCTATGAAAACGAAAATGTTTAAAACACATATCTGATTTTGAAGATTTTGTACAAAATAAGAAGATTAAACAGCTTGCTAATTTTAAAATATTTGATATATGCTGAAATGATAATACTTTGGAAATATATGGTAAATTACATATATTATTAAAATAATTTTGACCTATTTCTTTATACTTTTTTATTATTATTATTTTTTTTTGCGATACCCGGGCCTCTCACTGTTGTGGCCTCTCCCGTTGCGGAGCACAGGCTCCGGACGCGCAGGCTCAGTGGCTGTGGCCCATGGGCCCAGCTGCTCCGCGGCATGTGGGATCTTCCCGGACCGGGGCACGAACCTGTGTCCCCTGCATCGGCAGGCGTACTCTCAACCACTGCGCCACCAGGGAAGCCCATCTTTATACTTTTTTAAAAAGTGGATACTAGAAAATTTAAAGTTACATTTGTAACTTACATTTTGTTTCCGTTGGACAATGCCGAGCTAAGTAAATCTTACCATTCTTTATTTGTCTTCCCTTATATTGATATCTAGAATTGGCTTAATGAAAAATTATTCTTCCTTTCTCAGTGAGGAAGACTTCCCAGGGGTCTTTCATGAGTTATTTGGGTTGTAAAAAATTACCTAGTCCATTCTTAATCAGTTTAGCCCATATATTTCATCTGCCAATTAAATTACTATTACCCTTAATACGTGTTCTTGCTTTTCTTTGTTTTGTTCTACTGTATTGATGCTTTTAGATAAAAGACTAGGTCCGTAATTTTTTTCAATATTATGGGCAGATGTGAACACCAAAATGAAATGGATGGTTAAGTAGCACTGGAGAGTTTGGTCTTTAATGTGTGTATCTAGACCTGGTTTAATATTTGATTATATGATTGAAACTCTATTCCCCTCTACTTACTTGAGTGTATGAATCATAATGTATAATCATATTTTCTTCTCTATCACAGTAAATAGGTCATTTGTGATTTGAACTAGATACATCTCCACCATGTACCATTTTTAGATTTACCATGTAATTATCAACTATTTCACTTTCCATGTGTCTTCTGCATAGTGTTAGCTGAGAATAAATGGCAGGCTTGCATCTAGATCTATGAACCCTAACCCACAAGTAAGTTTGTAGACTGTTTGTAGTGATTATCTCACTAGGATTTGGGAAAGTCTTGGAGAGGATAAATCTATGATTGTTTTTTCCTTGAGTTCAGTCTCTAACTTTGTCATCAGTGGAATTATAGGTCTGATTCTGATTAGACAGCCTTGTTGTCCTTGCTAGGGTAGGGGTGAACGACAATGAATACCTAGATGGCATTCCTTGAATACATTTCTTCTTAATGTTTTATGTTCTCTGTCAACTGATCAGTGAAACTGTAGAAGGAAAACTAGGAGCTTCTGATAGTCAAATTTTTTAATGGAGGGAATTAACAGATTAGATATACATCTTGATAAAAAGAAAATATTTGGAAAGATAGTGAGATCAGAGTACCAGACTGGCAGAAAGAATCCACCAATCATAAAGTGGTCAGGGTCAGCAAAGGGAAGGAATGAAACTTAGCACGAAGCAATGGGAGCATTTACTGTACAGTGAATTGAGTCTTTTCTTGAAGGATATGCATTATTTCAGACATCAAACTGCTGTTGACTGGGGTTGAGAGTCACAACTGCCACAAGAGAAGACAGCAATTGTAGTAGACCACCTGCGGTTACTGTACAATTGTCCATAAATTTTCTGTTGTAAATAAGCAATGCAAATATAGTTACACTTCTCTTTTCTATACATGACTCAGGATGTAGTTGCATTCAATGACTTTGTTTTCTCCTTGAAATTACTGTTGCTAATTTAAACCTGGCTTAATCTCCATAAAAACATGTTGCGAGGAGAGGGCAAGACCTGAACTCCTCTAGAACTCTTGGGGATGTCCTTGGATAATATCTACTTTGTCAACTCATTAATGTCTTGGCCAGTATGGTACTACTGTCATCTCCATGACCTTTGTGGTTGAAGAGCTCATTTTCTTCATAAATGGTTGTAACCTCATTTACCCTCCACTCTTCCTTCTCTCTTCTCTTCTCTTCTCTTCCCTACCCTTCCTCTCTTTCTTCCAACCAACATTTAGTAAACACTCAATAAATGACAAAGCTGGTGATGGTCATGTTGTCCTTGCCCTGAAGGGACTCTGTGAAGTGGAGGAGACATATGAACACCCACAAATACTGTAATATTGAAAGTGATATGATTATTGTGTTCACACAATGATGGTGGGGGGGGCACGTGAGAAGAAATCTTTATTCTACCTTGAGAATCACATCAACAAAGACTTGATATTTGAACAGAGTCTCCAATGATGTCCAGGAGTTTGCCAAGTATACAAGGTGGGTGAATGCAGTCTAGAGAGAAGGAACAACATGGGAAGAGGTTAAAAAAAACACAATTATAAGAGGTACAGAATGGCCAGAGCCTTGGATGTGGGAGAGGAGGCTTGAAAAACAGGTCTGGGTCACTGAAGAATCTTATAAACCACGCTAAGGAGTCAGGTCTTGGGTATGTTGGTGGGAGCAGTATGGTGAAGTTTTAAGCAGAGGAGTGACTTTTCACATATGTGTTTTAGAAAAAGCATTCCTGGAGAAGTGTGTGAATTAATTGGAGGGGCAGGCAGAGGACATGGACAGACTGTAAACAGGGGCCATTTGGCCAGACCAGGATTCACACTAAGAGCAGTGGCATGCTTGTCTAAATGGTTAAAACCTGTTCTCAAAAAAAAAGCTCTAATTTTTAGCATTTGTTGATTTTTATGGTGTTAGTATTCTCACCATAGTCTATTTGAACTTATGAACATGATGTCACTGAATGCACAGTAGCATGCCATTATATAGTGTTTCCACAAGACACAACAGAGGTAAAATGATCTCAGGAACAAAGGCAAGTAGGTATTATTTGAGTCAAGTTGGTGAACATTCTAGCCAGAACAGCATGGTTGGAAGCTGAGAGAATTTAAGAAACTGAAAGGCATTCAGCATGACTGTAGATTAGATGTCAAGGAATGAAACATTTGGGGGTGAAAACGGAGAGATAAGTGTGATCAAGCAGGGCAAAGGAGGTAATAAATTTGGATTTGATCCTAAGGATAATAAGCAGCCATGTATGTGTTTTAAGTGCAGGAGTAACATTTACCCCGTTCTGGACAGTCACCAGGGATGGGGGCGTGGATCATGACTGGGAGAGTTCAGGCAGCTGCCCAGTAATCTAGGCAGGAGGTGATGGGAGATGATGCATGGAATTGACCAAGGAGAGAGAAAAGGGAAAGGATTTGAGAGATAAAATGCAGATGTGACAGGAGTCGGTATTGATTGCATTTAAAGATGAGTGAGGATTTTGAGGTGCTTATGCCTGCAACATCTAAGTTGACATTTTCTACAGGAAGATGGAGATGTGGATCAGGTGTTCCACAGACAGGTTGTGTCTGGAAATATGGACTGAGTGTTGTCAATATGCAGCTGGTATTTGAGGCTAGGGTTAGGGATAAAGTCATTAATGGGGAGTGTGTAGTGGGAAAAGGAGGACCACCATCAGAAGTTCAAGAAGATTAGGAAGGACTAGCATCTAAGGAGGGACAATCTGATTCGTTTTGTGCCAGGGAAGATCAAGCTAATACAGTGATATTAATCCTGTCTTCTTGACACCCTACTGATTCTGTGTCTCTCTTGACCCTGATCTATATAAACGACATGGAGTAAAAAAATTGCCTGAAGTCCTCCCTGGGGTTGCTGAACATTACCTTGTTTTCATGAACAATATTTTCCCAGATGTCCATATAGGCATAATCAATTTTTTAAAAACCTTAATTGAACACCTACTATGTGCAAGGCCCTATGTTGAAGAGAAGAACATACAAGTAAAGTTTTGGTAGCCATTTAGTTCAATTTACAGACTCTATAGTTGCACTCTGAAGCCTATAGCTGCACCACTGGTGAAACATGTGGTGCCATCCACGTAACCATTAACATCTTTAAATACCTGCTTCATGTAATGCTATAAGAAGGGGAATTTTCTAATCAACTCTCATTGGCTCACATCTTTCTTCTCTTTCTTTTCCTTTTTCTTAATCTTCATCTTTTTATTTTCCTTTTTAAAAAATCCTCTTCATAGTCACATACGTACATAAACCATGGCGAGGGAGAAGCTTTTTGGTCAAGAAATCATAGAAGTATTGAAATTGCTCCCTGCTAGACTCAGTAGTCCTCTATGAGTTCAGAAGAAAGAGTGGACATCATTATTTAATGTGCACAGTGAGGAAGAGAAGCTGGGAAATCCATGCATTTTGATTTTAAGTCTAGCTCTGGATTTGAAACTATAATTGTTTAAAGACCCCTTTGAAATAAATGTGTTTTCATCAGGGGTTCCTTATTAAAAGCCACACGTCTAGGAAAGGATATTTTATCTTAGATTTGTTGAAGAGCTAAAGGAGCTTCATGGAGAGCTAGTCCTTTTCGCATCTTAGACGTGAGGAAACCATGAGTGAGGGGAGTGTTTGTCTAGCCCCTGTCACCGCTACCAACTCACTCTCTCTCTCTGCCAAGGGATGCCCTGTGACCTTGTGTGAGGAATTAATAAATGGACAGAAACAGAATAGCAAGCTAATTATCACATATCTATTACATTCGTCAAACGGGTTCGACATGAACTTTGGAACACTTGTAAATAATGCACCAGAACAAATAACACCTAGTAATCGGCTAGCATCCTAGAAATCCTGTGTTCTCACACACATGACTTCATGGAACCTCAGAATGATCTAGTGAATTAAATCAGGAATCATTGTCCCATTTCGCAGATGAGTAAGTTAAGACTAAGTATGGTTATTGTGTGTCAAAGAGGGACAAAACTAATGAATAGGATGGGAGCTTGCACTTTCCACTTTCACTCAGAAGTCCGGGAAAGGGAAGTGAAGGACTCATTTAATATAAAGATTTCTGTTTAGGCTCTTGTTAGGTGCAGGCAGTGGAATTATAACTGTTACTGAATCGTGGCTGCATTAAGTTTTAAAAACTGCAAGAGATTTGGGTCCTCTCTGAATTTTCTATCCCCAACAAGGCTGTCCATGGCTAAGAAAGGTGGCAATAAAGAGTTAAAGTGAAAAAGAAAACACAGTGATCTGAAATATTGAACCAAGGCTATACAAACAATGTCCATAGAAGAGCAATGTTTAAATTCCAGAAGGTGGATGACAACTGACTCGTGCAATTGCTGATCACTAATTAAGCATTCTTCTTTTTAATAGCCTCCTTCACAGGCAAAATTCCGTGGCTGCTGGATTTGAAGCCAGTCCACACCAATCAATATCAATCTGCTGACAAATATTATTAAATATCTCTTTGATACCTATTTACAACTAAGAAAATAATTTCACTGCCAAGGGATTGTAAATGTGTGAAAAGAGCCTCTGACAGCTTACCTCACTCACTGTCTATAGCCCCGCGTCTGGGTGCTCAAGCCAGGAGACTAAGATGAAGGACATAATTAAGGAAACATATGAAGGCTGGCAGTGGGCTGGAGATTAATTAGCTGTGCGTCAATAATCTCATCAATATCCGATTAACAAATGACACATTGCCCAATGAAACATATTGATTCATGCACACTACTCACTGTTAATAAATTGAAGCTGCTTTGCTAAATGAGAAAGTTGACAAAATAATAGGCTGCTAATACTGCCTTGCTATTGTGATAAAAAACATAAAATTAGCCTGAACTATACAGTACTTAATTTAGGAGGACTGTCACTCCATTTATGAAGCTTGTTAATGAATGACAAGAAAAGGGAAAGGAATTTTATGGATAAGTTACTCAAAAGGGCTATAGGAGAATTTCCTGAGGGCAGACATTTGAAAAGTACAACATGCATAGAGGTGGCCCTAAGCCTGAATAAGTTTCTCAGTTGGTGTGTATGAAAAAAGTTTTGCTTGTTTGTTTTTAAGGATACCTTACTAATAACAAGAGAATTGTCTTAAATTTTGGAAATAACTCTTTAATATTTATCCATATGAGATTACATTGTATCAAGGAGTGTTGTTTTTAATCTGTTTTAGGGAATGAAGAGCAACTGATTTTTTGAAACTTATTTTAACACAATTTTAAAGGTTACACTCCATTTACAGTTATTACAAAATATTGGCTATATCCTCTGGGTTGTGCAATACATCCTTGAGCCTGTCTTACACCCAATAGTTTGTACCTCCTTCTCTTCTGCCCCTATACTGCCCCTCTTCCTACGGGTAACCACTAGTTTGTTCTCTGTATCTGTGAGTCTGCTTCTTTTTTGTTTTATTCATTAGTTTGCTGTATTTCTTAGATTCCACATATAAGTGATATCATACAGTATTTGTCTTCCTCTGTCTGACTTATTTCGCTTAGCATTATGCCCTCCAAGTCCGTCAGCTAGTTTTAAACAAATCTGATCACAGGTAAGCCTATGTGGAGTGTGTGTGTGTGTGTGTGTGTGTGTGTGTATTTCTCATGTAAACCATTAGGCAGTAATTGTTTTGTCTGCCTCATGGCATCGCCATTGGTGGTCACCATAATAACGCACGCCAGTATTGTTCTCCCTTCTCACCTGTGTACACTTGCTCCTCTCTGAGCCCATTTTCTGAGTTAAGCAATTTCCAAACCAGCAAGTCCATCACGCTGTTGTGAAGGCTAGAGCAATTATAATTTATTTCTCTCTGTAGTCCACGACAGAGAGGTGGTAATAGGGTTGACCAGGAAGGGAACAAAGTGATAATGGTGGAGGTGAGGGCTCAATATATGTGGACGACCTACTGAGACTGTGGTCAGGGAAGGCGAACGGCCCCTCAGGTGGGTGAGAAGAGAAGGCTCTGCTAAGGACGGGCTGCCCCCATCTCCCCACAGCCATTGAGACCACAGCTTCTGACCCTGGGGCTCTCCTGGAATGTCCCCAGGAGCCCTGGTGTATGAGGACCCCCTCTGAGGACAGACTGTTTAAGAGTACGGAAACATCTGCTTGCAGAAAATGTTTTCTCCAAACACACAGTCCCAAGAAAATGCAACAAGGAAAGGAATTTTAGGAGTGCATCAACTCCTGCGGGTCATTAGGGCATTACCACTGAGGACAGCTTGACTTAACGAGAAGCTTATTACCCCAACTCTTTAGATAACTGGATCCCACCCCCCCGCCCCGTCTGCCACAATTTGCACTTCTAGGAGAAAGAGACATACGGTAAGTGGCTCTCAGAGACGTATTAGGGCTTTAGTATTAGGATGTAACCCGGGCATTTCAGACTGTGCTCAATCTCCTGTCATGTCTGCCCCGAATTCCTAGATGTTCAGAATCCAACTCCCTCACTGAGAACCAGAGACATTTCAACATCAGGAATCTTTAAAGAAAAATCAAAACGGGAACACAATATAGGGAGGCTCGGGAAACTTGAGTTAAAACTCTACCTTGCTATGAAGTAGCTGTGGAGCTTGAACAATTACTCAACTCTCCTGTGCCTCAGATTCTTTATCTATAAAAGAGAGATTGGACTAGATGTTCTCTGACGTTCCTTAGAGCGCTAAGATTTATGGAGCGCCATCAAGACATATGTCCATATCTGTGTGTTGAATAATGTCGAAATGATTTTCAGTACAACAATTATTGAAAAAAATAAAATAGGCTTTTCCATATCAAACTCACCAGAATTCCCTGTTCTTAGTAACTCTGGTGTTCAGGGCATGACTATTTAGTCTCTTACCGGGGTGTCTGGTATCAGCATCTGCAGCTTCTCAGGGTGTCCCTGTCTTGATAAGTAGTTTGGAGAGAAGCTGGGTCATTAAGTTGCGTGAACTCTAATTAGTGATCAGAAGGGAATATAAATCAATAATTTTCATTAGACATCCTGAGAAATGTTGAAAGCCATTTCCTCAAAGTCCAAGCTTTTTCTTTGGAACAAAGTAGCATGTGTGGGAATGGAGTTTCTTTTTTGAAGTTCTCTAGAATACAAATGAGCTCATTTCTTTTATCTGGGGTCTACAGAAGAGAGGTTTATATTGTGAGAATGAGTTCTTAAGAATGAAATGTTTTCAAAAAATAAAAATGAGGAATTGCTAATGTTGGAAATGTATGTCAGTAGGGGAGATAGTTTTGTGTAAGAGATCCCTTGCTTTTGTCCCCCTGCATTTCTAAAACCAATCTTGACTCTGTGACCGTTTTAATGAAAAATAATGCCAACTAGTATCAATATCTTACATTAGTGAGCTCTTCCTACATAGCAGGCACTTTATATCCACTATATTAATTAACTCACAACAATACCATGTGTTAAAAATAATATGCGACCTCTGAGGAGACAGCTGAAGCTCAGAGAGGTTAAGTAACTTGCTCAGCATCACCCAGAGATAATTGTTAGACCTGAGTCTAGACGGTGTGATTCCAAATCCTGAAATTTTAAGCACTATGGGATTCTGCCTTCAGTACAGAATGTTTGCCTAGAGCCTGGCAGGGACCTGCCAGTAATAGACACTAACCACAGGTGGTTAGTGAGATGCCAACCTTCACGTCTTCAGTGGATCACATTCTCTCGAGACCAAACTCTTCACTAGGAGCGTGTTCCCTAATCTCTAACGGGATGAGTTAGTATGTAAAAAGGCACTTACCAGGCCAATATTTTGTCGTGAAATGTACCATCACGATAAAAGTATCTGGGCTCTTGTTCTACTTCTGGCCTTTGAAAAGCTGTGAGGGCAGACAAACTAGGGCGATTCAGTGCAGTGCATGGTGAGCACTGAGGTGATTCGAATTCCTTGTAGCATCTGCCAGGTTAACGTGAGCCCCATGTTTCCCTCCACATCAGTTTCAGTCACTGGATGAGGGTTATTCAAGGGGTTTCGCATGCAGCTGTTCTGTTGGCCGTTCCAATATAACTTGTGCTGGTGAGTCAGATTTCATGCCCAATTAGGATACAAGGGGAAAGCTTCCCTTGTGTAAAGGACACAGCTGCTCTAGAATAGCAGCTTCAAGATGCTCAGAACAGTCTCATGAGTCTGGATTCCTCATCCTTTTCTGTAGGCACAGAAGGATAGAAGTAAGGAAATCTTTTATTCCTTGGCCTCAAGCCTATGCAATTTTTAATACATATAGTTTATATATTTACATAACTTAATAGAGTTTATATATGTGTATAATTTAATATAGTTTATATATGCGTACATATGTACACATATATATCTTCAGCTAAATGTATACACCAGATAAATATATAGTAAATATGTGTTTATATATTGTGTGTATGTTTGTACATGGATGTGTTTGTGTATATGTATCTATGGATCCATCTATCTATTCATAGTTGTTTTTGTTTTATTGCCATGCTCATGAAACTCATACACACATATATATACATATATATCTCTTAGGCTATATACACACATATCACATAAATATACATAGCCTGTATATTAGTCTATATAGTAGGTGTATGTGTCTGTATATGTATATATGTGTTTCTGTGTGTATGTGTATTATGTATTATTGCTATACCCATACAACTACATCAAACATCTTCTCCAAGGAGTAGGTGAAGGGAGGCTTTTTAAAAAAAATATTTATTTACTTGGCTGTGCTGGGTGTTAGTTGCGGCACATGGGATCTTCACTGCGGTGTGCAGGATCTTTTTACTTGTGGCGTGCGGGATCTTTAGTTGAACATGCGACATGTGGGATCTAGCTCCCCGACCAGGGATTGAACCCTGGCCCTCTGCATTGGGAGCATTGAGTCTTAACCACTGGACCTCCAGGGAAGTCCCTGAAGGGAGGATTAAAGTAAGGAATACTGATTTTGCAAACCATGCTTGAGATGTTTGATATTCATTTTTACCTTACCTCAAAATCCAAAAGCCAAAATATGAATTTTTTTCAGATAAATTACTGCCCTTGCCCATTCTTTCATCCTGGAACTGTGGATAGAAAAGTGTTTTAGTGCCTGAATTATCTATGTTACTGATATTGATCAAATTCACCCAATTTCAACTTTACTTTCCATCTAATATAGCCAATGGAAACATGGTGTTAATTTTGCTCAAGGTTTCAAGACTTTTTTTTTCTCTGTAGAATTTCCTTCTGTTTCTATTCTCGTTCACTAGTCATTTTAGTAATGCCCCATGATTTCATTTCCATTTTTCCATTGTTCCCACGACCCACATCCAGCTGGTTATCAAGTCCTGTCTTTTAGTCCTACCTGAAACGTTTCTGAGCCCTTTGGTTACTTGCTTCCCTACCACCATTTTCCTAGTTTAGTTACCATTTCCTGCCTGGAGTATTAGTATTTCTAGAACCCGATTTTTACCTTCTTCCTCCTTTAAGACAAGCTCTGCACTTGTAGCCAATTCACATATAAGTATCATTTGCTGGGTACCTACTAATTCAGATCACTTAATCCTCAAAGCAACTCCATGAAATATAATTTCACATATGGGGAAATTGGCTCAGGAGAAATGGGTCCCTTGATTCCAAAAGGAGTGTTCTTTCCTCTGTGCAATGTGCTTCTAAAACATGGATCTAATCCACATCTCTTTCAAAGTGTTGGTCCCTCCCTCTTGCTCATAGGATAAACTTTAGGTTGCTTAGAATTGTTCACGGGACCCTTTACAATCTGCCTTTATGGTTCCTTTAGGACTCATCCTCTTCACCATCATTCACACCACGGTCTGAGTGTACTTGTTCCTTGACAGTACTTGACGTTAGTAAAATGTTCATGTGCTTTTAAGTGTTGATGCTTTTGTTCAAGCTATTTCCTTTGCATGCAATGCCCTTGCCTCCCTGGTCCACACATGAAATTCTTGTCATTTTTCAGAACTGTCTAACAGGACACCACCTCTTTAAAGCTGCCTTTTATTCTCCCAAATAGAACTATGTGCTTCTTTGTCTGCATTCATCTGATTCTTTGGTTATGTCACAATTATGATCCCATCACATTATTTTTCATTTAATAATAGGAAAATGGCTGAATAAACAATTGTATGTTCATTAAATGGTAGGGTGTGTATACATTAAAATATATTTTCAAAAATATTGTATGATTTGGGAAAATAATGTTAAGTGAAAAAGTAGAATGCAAAATTGAATTACAAAAAGTTGCCAATTTGTAATTATATAAATAGAAACCATAAGAGAAAGAACATACAAATACTAATTTACCAAAACAGTGGTTATCTCCAGATGGTGGGATTAACGATGATTTGCATTTTGTCCTGTAAGGTCTTTTGCATTTTCTAATTTTCCTTTATCAACAGGTATTACTTTAATAATCAGGAAAAATTATTATTATTTTTTAACTTGGGTAAGGTCTCCCTGCTTCAGCTAGCTATATAATAATACCTAAAATGGTTGTTTAGTGCAGGATATAAAAAAGTCAAATGTTTAACTGAGTACATCTGAATCCACACTGTGTTTTTAAAACCAGCTTTTTGGTAGAAAAATAAAATACCATAATAATAATTAAAAAGTAATTAAAATAATCCAGAAGAATAAAAAGGGGAAAAAAGAAGAGTTTTCCTACCTCTCTCCTCCTTCACATCCAGACTCACAGCATTCACATCCAAGGTAACTAATTGTATCAGTCAGCTAAGTAATGCAGTGGTAACAAACAATCCCTATATCTTGGTGATTTACAAACATACAAGTTTACATTTTCTTGTACAACATGTCCAGTGCTGATTGGCTGCAGCCTTCTATCACATCTTTCTTCTAAAGCTCAGGCTGAAGGAAAGTGCAGCCAGAAACTCCCAGAACTGGGCCCTCTAATGAGTTAGACCTAGGGCTGGGTCACTGCTTGCTGGGCTCTAAGGGTAGCTTGGTATTTATTTTTAACATAAGTATATATGCAACCAATTATAAAAACTATATTGTTGAACTGACTGATTTCATTTCCTTTTCACTAGGAGCTTGGTGAAGTTTTTAACTAATGTTGCTTAAGGGCTTATCTTATTTCAGATTTCTATTCTTTCAGCTTCTAAGTTCTGCTGACACTCCATAAAATGTGTTCAAACATTTACTGTGTCTCACTGGTCTGTGCTAAGATGACCACTTCCCATTTTTTTCCTGCTTCTTGTCAGTGTTTACAGGGAATTCTTGCACTCTGCAGCTGCAATTGCTCAAAGCTCAGTGTTCAGATAGATAGATAGTGGGAAGCAGCCGCATAGTACAGGGAGATCAGCTCGGTGCTTTGTGACCGCCTGGAGGGGTGGGATAGGGAGGGTGGGAGGGAGACGCAAAAGGGAGGGGATATGGGAACATATGTATAAGTATAACTGATTAAATTTGTTATAAAGCAAACAAACATTAAAAATAAAGAAAAATTAAAAAAAAAAAAAGCTCAGTGTTCAGTGAAGATGGCCTCATCAACTATACGTAAGGAAGACTGCAGTTCTCAAATTAATGAGTGTCAGTTATTGCCTTTGGAAACCAGCATTGTTTCATTTGCTCTGTGTTTGCCTCTGCCTTAGCTTTTCATGTTCTGCCTCACATGCTTGTAAAATGACTAGTTTAAAATCTTGATTTATTTTGGCAGATAGGACAGAATCCAGATTTAGACTGACCTTCGAAATGCTCCTTCACAGGGAGGGCTATGCATGTGGTAATACTTCCTATGCAGGCCTGTTAAATATGCCATGGGTCTTATTGCCTAACTATTTTGGTGAGGCAGCACAGTAGATTCTGTAATCAGACTGTCTGAGGTTAGAGCTTGCTGTGGCTAAAGTGCTGGCCATGTGTCCTTGGAAAATTAATTTAACTCTATTCCTGAGTTTTCTCAGTGGTTACATGGGGACGATAATCATAGTTACCTTATGTGGTTATTGTGAGGATTAAGTAATTTAATATGGGTGAAATACTTAGCTCTATGGGATATGGTAAGCATTCAATAATGTGAAATTCTTATTCTGATTATTTTATGTCCATTGTATTGGCTACTATTTTAGGCAAAATCAATTTATGTTGTTTGGTTAAAGGGAATCAACAAGTTAAAATTGGAGAGGGCTATGTGAGCTCAGTATAAAGACATATTTTCTTACAAAGAGAACTAGCAAATAATGGAATGAGTTAGCCCTCAAAATGCTGGACATGGTCATTGGACATGATCAGGCAGAGTCTGAAGAGTGCTACTCTGTAAAATTAAATCTCAAACCAACAAAATGCAATAATTATTTGCTGAGTTGTTATTAATAGTGCATTTTTATTATGTTTCTCAGTATTCTCCTTTTATATCATAATTTAGAAATATTTATGTATGGTACTGAGCTTTCATCTTTGTTCACTGTTCATGCAGCCTACGTAGTCTATTTTATATATCTACAATGCAGTCAGATAACATCAATATGTGAATTGCAGGTTGAAGAGAGAAACTATGGTTAAAAAAATAAGGAAGGTAGAAATTAGATTTGAATTCATACATTTTTGAAGTAAGTTACACAGCATTGGTTTCCTATAGTCTTCTGGAATGAGGTCCATTCTTCTGCAGGTTGCTTCAAATAACAGATTTTAAAACAGAAAGGCCAATTCATTGTCCTGGTGTGTGTGTGTATATATAAATGTGTGTATATATATATACACATATATATGTAATGTCATACATACAATGTATATCTTACCACTTTTCTTTTAAGATTGGTATAAAGTTTAAGAAAATAAATAATTTTATATATATGTATCTTGACTCTATACAATAATTTCTACCCCTTTATTTCTGGATTCCATATCCTCTTAGCATTTGTATTTACTCATTTTTTTACAATGTTATTTTGTATATATTGTTTCATGGTCATTCTCTTTGGCTTGTGGCTGGGTGGGAGAGGGTTAGAACTAAACCAGGAGACCTTTGAGAGTAGCAAACGTATCCTCTGTTTCTTTTAACCTCCCTCTTCTCCCCTAACTTCTCCCATCATCATGTACCTAGTATATTGTCAAACTAGGTAGGCAATCAATAGATGTTTACCAAATGACTATTAGCAGACTCATTGTCAAATGGAAACAAATAAACAAGGCTAATAGTTTGTAAAATTCTTCCAACCACCTGTCATTCAAATTGTTTGTTCCAGATCTTAAGAAGACAATGCTCTAACCACTGGGTTAATGGTTAGAGAGATAAAAGGTAAATAATTAATGAAAATCCCACTTTTTCTGCTTTTCTAAGTTCAAAGTAAATTATTCCCAGTCATTTGGTTCCAAGAGGTAATTTCATTTAAAGAATCTGCCCTTATCTCCACTTCTACAGAATCACTGTGTAAATTCAAGGTTAAAAATCATATAAAGTACATGCTTAGGGTGGACATAAATAATGAAAGGATACTTTTAAAAGAGCAGTCTAACCACATGCATGCCACTTAAAGTCAGGCTAGAGGGCTGTCCATATTCCTGTCAAATGGCAGTTTGGAAGAATCTTTTTCTTTAAATGTTACCTGGTTGAATATCCACTTTCTTTTGACCCAAACAATTCTACTGAATGGTGTATTTATTGCTAATCTTAGCTGAGCACATACTACATGCCAGGCACTGTTTCGAGTTTTTGCTTGAGCAGTGCCATCATGATGGACATGAGTTGTGTCACAGCAATCATGTGAGGTAGGCAGGGTTGCTGTCCTCTTTTTATAGGTGTAGACACTAAGACACCAAGAAGTTAAATAACTTGCCCTAGGGCACCCACCTAAGAAAGCGATAGAATTGGAATTTGAATTAAGGCAACCAGATTCCAAAGTGTGTGCTCTGGACATTATATTATATGGTCTTCCCCTTTACAGATAGTTCTATGAAACAAAAGAGTCTTTAAACGGTCCAAATTAGTCTAAAAATCAAATGCGCTCTTCTCCCATTGTGTTTTTAGCAGGGTGAGCAAGTTACCTCTGGTTCAGTCAAAAGTGCAAAGAAGATATAGTTTCATTATTTTTCAGAGCTAATATAATATTCTTCATGAGCCCCACTGTTTTGGGTAGTGGAGAAAATGAAATGAAATTTAATTTGGTAAACTTAGCAAAACTTTAAGCAGCCTCTTGGGTAGTTCTATCATTCTTGGACAAGTTAGTTTTTCATTTACTCTTTCCTTCCTCCTGCTCGCCTTCAATGTGGGTTTGGGGGGTTTGGAGAAATGATATGTTATGGTGGAGTTGGTCTTTAGAGGTGGGAGAGCTGACGTCCCCTGGGGTGTAGTTTGTCTGGTTCTGTTTCTGAGGACTCTGCACGTCTGCTCTGATATCTACAGTGATGTGTGGTCTCTCCTCCCTTGACTTGGTCAAACCTGATGGACTTCGTTGATGTGGCCCCATATCAACTCTCTCGGCACTGTACTATCTCAGTGGGATACCCCTGGTAACCCCCAGTTTATTGATGTTTGATCACCCTTGTCTCCATGGTCCCTTTACCCTGTTACTAAAACAACTTCGTCTGAAAAGTTTTGCAACCAGATCCAGTGATCAACACTCCACCCCTGAAAAATACAAGCAGGAATTTCAGGGTCACAGACACACAACGTGAGGACTAAGTATGACACAGGAGTGATAAATCAAGCTTTCTCCATGCCTAACGATGGCTCCTTTGAGCTGTGGGGATAACACCGGGCACGTTGGTTATTGGAACAATAACACCCTTGTTTTTCTCTTTTCTCTCATCCTGTATAAAATGCCTCCCCTTTCTGAGGCTTAGGACCTGATATGGCACAGGATTTCCCTACTTCTTTGGCCCCTTCCTCCTAGAAAGCGTGAACTTTTTCAATGTTTTGACCCAGGTGGACCAGTTTCCTAGGTCATAGCTTCCTTCCTTCTCCTCCCCCTTTTCCAGTGGCTACAGTTTATTTAACAAACATTGAATTGTAGGCCGGTTACTCTGCTAGACACTTACAAATATTAGCTCATTTAGTTGAATTCACATAATCCTTGGAACATCACTATGGGATAAATAGTATTGGCCTTCCTCTGCAGAAGAGGACGTTGAGGCACAGAAAGTCAAGTAAATTTCCCAAAGCCACACAGATGCTATGTGGCACAGCCATGGCTTAAACCTCCACAGGCCTGGGGTCCAGGCTTCTCGTCATCACGCTACACTGACTCTCATACAAAATAATAGCAGATGTGACCGGGCAGAGAGGAATTGGATTAGTGATAAGGAAACAGAAACTTGAAATGACATCGAAAATATTTTATCCATGACATGTTCATAAGTTTGAATTAGGCTCACTTGGAAGAATAGGTCTGAAATGAAAAGAAATCACTCAAAGAACTCTTGAGTTAAATAAATATTTTAACTGCCAACAATTTTTCTAGACTTCAACTGAAAGAGAAGTGATCTCTATAGGTATATGCTTGAATTCCATTATTATAACATGCAGGCTTGCTAGTAGCTACAGTGAAATAATTTTGTTTTGTATTTTTTTTTGTAGGTATGTAGGGTAGAGAGTTTGGCTATGTATATGGTTTTTGTCTTTTGATTAGGTATATAGGATATATTTAGTAGTTATTAACAATGATAATTAAAATCACTATGAGCTGTTAATAACACAATGATGTGACAAAATAACAAAAAATAATAATTTAGTGTGATATTTATCCAATCCATTCCTCCTCAGAAAGACTTGAGTTGAGCATAATGCCAAACTTCCTTTTTTTTAAATTAATTTTTTTATTGGAGTATAGTATATACAATGTTGTGTGTTTCTGCTGTACAGCAAAGTGGGTCAGTTATACATACACATATATCCACTCTTTTTTAGTTGACATATACACACACTACTATATACAGAATAGATAACTAATAAGAACCTACTAAATAGCACAGGGAACTCTATTCAATACTCTGTAATGACCTATATGGGAATATGTATAAAGTTTGTTTTAAGTACTCTCGGAAGACCCATCTATAAATATTTCCCTCATGGACGAAAGTCCTTAACTTTATGTAAACTTCCTCTGCTTAAGAATTTACTTGGAGCAGGTGATAGCTGATTTTGAAGTATGAGGGATTTGAAAGCCAACAGGCCAGTGTGATGTGATACAACTGGGATTTGGGGCTTTATATAAGAGAAAAGCAACTGGCACCTGTATGCTGGGAGAGAGAGCATTGTGATGTATTAAGGTTGAATCATAAAAATTGCCAAAATTCACTCTTTTTTAACTACAAAAATGTCAGTCTCATACAATTCAAACTCAAGAAGGGATCTGGAAATTTAGATTCATTTTGAAATTTTGCCTAGTATTATCTTAGACCTAACCTAAACTAATTCTACCCAATCCTTCTCTACCCTAACACTTGAATAAAAGTGAAAAATGACTCTAGGCAAATATTTATTTTCAACGTTTTAACTTTACTAGTAGATGTGAAAACTCAGTATGCCCTCCAATACATACAAACTGTTTTGGTTTTTTTTAACTTGCATCTTGAGTCTGCTGTAAGATGCTTGCAGATAATCTAGTGTTGATAGTCTACATTTTAAGAACCTGTTTCTTGCAATAAAAGACTAAAATTGACCAATTTTAAGACTTGATGCTACGTAATGATATGATTGCAATTTTCTCAACAAAAGATGAAAGAAAGTCTTTGTTGATATCTTACTATTCGAAGGCTATCAGTTGCATAAAGAAGTGGAATGTGACTGAGCTTTTGAGAAGTGGGTGCTGTGACGTTATTGCTTTATGCATATCTCAAAACATATAATGCAAGACTTATGCTTGATTTTAGAAGGAACCCCAATGAACTATGCCTCCTAAGGTTTATCAGACATTTTATTTAAGAGAAGAAACAAGATGGAGGATAATACAAACCTTCTTTTCATGGATTAAACGTTGAAAGAACTTACCATGGCTGACTTTCCAATATGACGTATTTGAAGGTGAACCAGGTCTTCAAAAATTTGTGGGTTTCTAAGCTGCAAAGAGGTTACCTTTTCTTAAGTTATCTGGGATTATATACAGTGTTCTCGGCAAATGCATGATGGTGGCTGTTTCTCTTTATGCAGTTTGCTTACAAGTTATTTTTCACTATTGTTGGCTTACTGTCAGAGTATTTTAGGTTTTCAGATATCTTAAGTATATCAAACATGGATTTATTTCAGTTGTGAAGCCGTGCCTTTGATTCTCCCAGAGTTTACATATCTAGTAAAATTTTAATTAAAAACTAGGTCATCAGGATGGTTTCTCATATATTTAGAGAGGAATTTCTTTTACACTTTATTCAGGTCTGCTAATGGGACTCCAGTCACTCCTGAGTACTCAACAGTAGATAATGCAATGCCGTTATAGTTCCCTTGACCTGAGGCATTACTCAAATCTCCATTTTAGGGGCAAACAAGAAGGTGTTCTCATTTTAAAAATGTGTACTCAGTATTAATAATGTAAAAGTTTCAAAATCTGCATTTATTCATAATTAAAACATTGCTACCTTACTAGTAATTCTATTGAATCACTAAGACAAGAATTCAAGTTTGAATTTGGTTCCAAATGTACCATAATCAGTACATAGAAAACTAACTTTGGTGATTTTTCTGGGTAATAACTATATTTAATCTTTGTTGAAGGTTTATACCTAGCACTATCATAAGTCCATGACATACATTAAATTAACTGACTTAATTCTCCCTGCAATGCCATGAAGTAAGTACTTCTTATTATCCCCATTTTACTCCTGACAAAACCGAGGTACGTGGGTTTTCACCAAGGTCATATAGCCCATGAGTGGCAGAGCCAGGGTCTGAACTTAGGGATTCTGGAACCATAGTTTGTGCTCTTAACTATTATAGTATTTTGTTGTATTTGAAATAAAGATTTTTTTTTAAATTACAGAAAACAGAATCTTCTGTGTTTTCATTTGATAGTTTCTTGTTTCTTGGAGAAGACTAGTGAATTGGTATCTCTTTTTTTTTTTTTTTTTTTTTTGCTGTACGTGGGCCTCTCACTGTTGTGGCCTCTCCCATTGCGGAGCACAGGCTCCGGACGCGCAGGCTCAACGGCCATGGCTCACGGGCCCAACCGCTCCGCGGCATGTGGGATCTTCCCAGACCGGGGCACGAACCCGTGTCCCCTGCATCGGCAGGCGGACTCTCAACCATTGCGCCACCAGGGAAGCCCTGGTATCTCTTTTGAATTTCAAGGAGGCCCAGAGATGTCTACAAATGGTTGAATGGTTTTTACCCTGTTGGATTAAGTTAGAGGCTATTGATAATTTTAGGCATTTATGATAAGTAGTCAACCATGTGGAAACTGATAAGCCATATTAAGTTATCATTTCCTTAGCACTTGCCTTGTGCCGGGCACCCTGCTGTGCCAATTTTATACTTTATCTCCCCTAATCCTCACTGCCATCCTTCAGAATAGGTGTCATTATTATTTACAATGAGCAAACAAGCTCCAAGCTAACTAGCCTAGAGGTAAGAAATGGTCATTTGTATGCTTTTAACCGGGTTTACCACATTCTTAAACATTAAGCCAGTGTTTGCAAATTTGTGGTCAGATGTCCTGCTGGATCAAAATCACAAAAGGTGTGATTAAAAATATCTACTGAGTCAAAATTTCTGCAGAGTGAGTCCTGTTGAATCAGAAATATTAATGTGTATCCAGTGATCCTTACAATATACCCAAATTTGAGAACTGTACTAGGCCAGAGCCTCTCAAACTTTAGCAGTCAAGGGAATTACCTGCATGGCTTGTTACAACACAGATTTCTGGCCCCAGAGTTCTCACTCAGTTAGTTGGGAGAGGCCCGAGAAGTTGCATTTCTAACGAGGTCCTTGGTGACTCTGATGTTGCTGGTCCAGGGACCATATTTTGAGAACCACTGTACTAGGCAATGCTACTATACTATGGGAGACATAAAAAAGATTTTTGTTTAGGTTAAAATAATTTTCATAATATCCTTGCATTCTTTTGCCTTGTTAATTTCATCATAAGTTATCTGTATGTGCAAATTATTTTAATCACTTCTGTTTTTTTCAGCTACAATGTTCTGACCATTTCTGTGGTTTTTACTGACATATCCACCTATTATACATTTAAGAATTATATCACACCCTTTCTCCGAGTCCTACGATTCTACAAATAATGCTTGTCACTGTTTTCACTTAGGTTAAAAAGCGAGGGAAGGAATTGTTGAGGCTTCTGATCATTTAGGAAGCAGAGAGATGGCAATTTTCAAATTAAAAGGAACATAATCTAAAGTCACATGCATCTTCTGGCTGTCACTCTAGCCCCCATGGCTACCCCCTCCCCATCAACGGATGGTTGCCTGAGCGTAAAGCCAGGTACAGTAAAATGCTTCAGCTGGGGTATGTAGCAATTATTCTGTGAGTCGCTGAAGTCCTGCCTCACCAGAGAAAGCCAGCTGACGCAATTCTGCCTGAAGGCTTTTCAGCAGAGCATCTGTGTTTTTGATACACTTTGCCTATTAATTTTTACCTCCGATGCGTTGGAACTGAGAAAAAAAACCGTCCCCTCCTTGATGCCTGTCTCTGCCTATTTCTTATGCAGGCATCATTGACGTTTCGGTAGTGCATATTCCCAGGAAGCAGGAAATGATCTTTTTTTCTTTAATATTCTCTTTGCTTAACTGTGTATTTATTAATAGCAGATTAGATAATCTCAAAGATATCTTCCAACTTTTGTTTCTAAAATTCTATCACATGCATTTATATATATATATATATATTTTTTTTTCTATTTTCTTGGTGAGGAGGGAAGGTTTATTCGTCTGTTTGAATAAACTTGTAATCATACACATCTATTGTAAACTTTTTTTTTCTTATTTGCTATAATTGTACTCATTTCCAAAAAGATAAAATTAGGAATACTATTTTCAGAGAGAATCTGTCTCAATGTCACAGGGCTCTATCAGGCCAAAGAGCACGGGCGCAGTGAAGCCACTTCCGGTCCTATTGAATGTACCAAAGATCTTCTCACCATGCAACTCAGACACGATTGTCACTATAGAAACCACAGTAGAGTCAGAGATACAGTTTCAACTGGAAAACCTTGCCTGGAACCGAGAGACAGGTAGGATTTTCAAAGACTTCTCAGTCATAAATTAAACTTTGGTGATAGTGAGGAATTTTAAAGAGTATTTTGAACCTGCCTAAGGGTAGAAGAAATAAAACTTTGACACTTTCCTGAATTACTTATATTACATAATTCCCCCAGGGTTTTCAGAAGGGATTATACTATGTTAGATCTTGTTGAAGATGGCATTTTACAAGCCACCAAGGTGAGAAAGTAACACTCACACTGCGTCAAAGTTGAAAGATGTTATTTTTGCATTTTGTATACATGAAACCAGTCATTTAATCATTGGATTTGTTTGTTTTGAAGCGACAAGTGGTCGTACTCTTCAAATATTTTATATTGGATGGTGTTATGTCTGTCTGTTTTATTGTCATTTTAGTTGCCTTTTACCTTCTTTCTAATAACATCTTATTTTGACAAAGCAATGGCAAAAATAAGACTCTGAACCTTAGGTAATCTGTGTATTCCTTTGTTTATCTAATGTCATGCTTTTAGGTTGGTTCAATATAGTGTTGAGGACAGTAAATAAGATAACATCTACTGTCTTTGTCTACTTAAACTAAATACTTTATGTTTGAACTACCGAACAGCTTAGGAAAAAATAAAATGATGAAATTCAAACACAGAAACTGTTCACCTTCACAGTACGCCACAACACTGAACCTCGTCAAAAGTCAGTAGGCATCACTTTCTTTTGTTTTATCAACACTGCGTTGAACCAACCTAAAAGTACAACATTAGATAAACAAAAGCACAGAACAAATTACCTACCAGAATCTTATTATTCTCTTTTCTTCCTTCTTTTCCTTTATTTATTCAGAGTTCAAACAGAAGGGGATGTAATTTACATACTGCCGATGCCCAAAAGAATTTTGGCTTCAAACAATTTCCCATGTCTCATCCTAGAGTAAACAGTTGATTTATGTATTCATTGAAACTAAATGGGCAAAGAAATTATTAATGATTAATGAGTTATTGTGGAGTATTGCCCAAGGGAAGAGAGAACAGGATCAGAGAGCTCTGGTCCCTCCGTTCTACTAGAGCTTCTGATAAAAAGCTCTTGGCATTGTTGACTATTTATAGCCTTTTTGGGCTATTCATGCATTTTATTACTAAAAGAAATTGGAAATAGCACAATTTGCAATAAATGGAATTTTAGCCTAGTAGAGCCTTGAGCACTGATTTCTGGAGTTAATTTTATTAGCATGAGTCACATTTCTCACTAGAACCCACTTCTAAGAAGCACCATGCCTGCAGATCAAATCTTACCTTGGACTTACTCAAGTTGGTGCCGTTTCATTGCTTATTACTAACTCTGAATTACAAACACCACAACAGTAAAATCTGGCTTCTATAATATCTGCTAGAGGAATGAAACTGGAATAGTGTTTCTAATTTGGGGTACATGCTTCTTTGAACATTTATGGAATTTTAAATGGTTTGGCGGATATTGGAATAAGGAGAGGTCAGCATTGTAAGGAAATATGGAAGAAACTCTTTTGTTAGAGTTTGCAAAGCTGAGCTATCTGATGAATAGGAATAGACGCATTGGCTTGTTTTGGTCAGATGTGCTCGTGGCTGAAAGCCGAGGAATTTCAACTAGGCACACATCATCAAGTCCTCATATGTTCTCATGAGTGTATGATGTTAAAAACAATCAAATTTATGAGTCGATATAATCCATTCAATTTCAACTAGGCACAACTCATCAAGTTCTCATATTCTTTCATAATGTATTATGTTTAAAAAATCAAATTTATGAATTGATGTAATTCATCCCATTGATATAAGAAAAATAAGAAGCAGTTTTTATTAATTCCTGCAGATCTTCTCATGCCAATGAATCTTCTATCAAAACCAAAGAGGAAGACACATTGACCAGTTTAACTATTTCAGGAAAACAAATGGAATTAAATAATTATTGAATGAATGAATAAGCAAGTGGTGAAAGAATTAGACCATTGGTACTCGTAACACAAAAGGCTGGATATAGTATTTCTTTCAGCATAAAGCAACATTTGGAAACACTTGTACTATATTGCTCTGATAGACAGTTCAGCATTCCTATTTGTGGGTATTCAAATTCAAGTTGCAAACATTTTTTAATATAGTAATTGTCTGGTATTGATTAATGCCTATTGCTACCTACTCATCTCTTCCTTTTACCAAGAAACCCAGGGCATTTAACACAGTGCCTGACACATGTTTTTTGAAAAATAGGAGAACAAATGAATAAATAAATGAATGCGAATACGTAAATATATACCCACGCTGGTAGCCTTGCTTTCTCCTCCAATCACATAGTCTGGTGGATATATAATGCCTCTCTTGGAGATGCCACACTCATATGCACTGGGAGGCCTCTTCTGAATTCCTCTCTTTCTCTGAAATGAGCCTTCCCATTCAGTCTTGCTTTCTACTGGTCTCGGTTGCATATTTCTTGATCAGGGTGTCATCTTCGCTTTTTCAAAGGCATGCAACATTTCTCAGATACCCCGGGTACTGTGAAGGAATATAAGAGTGGCCTCCTAGAAAGGGTAATAAGTCTTTTAGCAGATTATACCCTCTTGGCTAGAAAAATGTTGGACCATGGCTACTCAACATAACTTACTAGTTTTAGCAATAGTTGTCACCTGTCATTCTTGTTCACAGGTAACACATTTGTGGCATTTTTCCTTTCCTGCGTCTTTGGCTCTTCTAACTGGTGAAGAATAGACACAGATTTTGGACCTCTGCTTAGTCAAATGACCATGATTACAATTATGCTTAAAAGAAAATGGGGCAACCATGATTGTAATTTTCTGAGTTAAGCCAACAAATTAACTCAGTTGATCTTAAGTTTAGTGCCTATGAAACACCTAAACCTGAGTTAAGAAAGCAAATTAACTCAGTTGATCTTAAGTGAGTGCCCATGAGGCATCATAGCACATTATGCAAATCCAGCATGCATCAAAAAAAGCAAGAGACCTGCAGTGACTACAACAGATTGCCTAAGTCTCCACAAAAGGAAGTCAAAAGTGATGGAAAATGTTTTTCTTTTCTCAACATGATATTAATTAAATTATTATACAAAGTAATGCCTTTTGAGTCTCCCATCTTGTTTTTGTTTTCTCTTCAAACAAATGCTGGCTTTATTGTCTTAAGGTGTCTGGAAATTGTTCTCTTTGGAATTTGATTTTTATCTCTATAATAATTAGAGAAGAAGGAAAATACTGGTTGTTTTTTAGGGACAAAGATATCTGGTGACTAAAAACTATTTGGGGATGGGGAGCAATAGGTTGTATTTAATTAGTTCTGGCATTACAATTGGGAGAATGATTTTAGGTGATTTACCTCTTTAGCTCCTACTTTTCTACCTGCAAAATGAAATTACAACCCTTGACATCAACGAATTTACCTCAGATAGATGTAGCCAAAAGCAATGAATGCAACCTAAGGCACACACCATGGACTTTCTTTGAATACTGTTGGCTTAATGAGAAACAAAAGTCCTTCACATGCAAAGTGCTTTGCCTCCCTAGAAGAGCACAGTCCCAACAGAAATACAATGCAAGCCACACTTGTAATTTCAAATTCTCTAGTAGCTGCATTTAAAAAGTAGAAGGTTGAAATTGATTTTAATAATATATTTTACTTAGCCTAATATATTCAAAATATTTTCATTTCAACATGTAATCAATGTAAAAATTTTAATGAGATGCTTTACTTTTTTAGGTCCAAGTCTTTGAAATTTGGCATTTGTGCTATGTTTCCAGCGCAACTCAATTCTGACTAGTCACAGTTCAAGTGCTTCAAGACTACGTGTGTCTAGTGGCCACTGTATTGAGGAGCATAATTCTAGAAAGTAGGTGTGTGCTTGCGAAATACAGAAATCGTCACCACCCCAGTCTTCTGGATGACTCTTCAAGGTCACCAAATTGATGAGTTTATACCAGTGGTTCTCAGCTGGAGCTATTTGGCCTCCCAGAGGACATTTGGCAATGCCTGGAATAGTTTTGATTGTTACAACTGGTGAGCAGGAGGTGCTACTGTCATCTAGAGGTCAAGGATGAGCTAAACTTCCTACATTGTACAGGATAGTCCTCCACGATGGAGGATTATCCAGCCCAAACTAGCAGTAGTGGCAATGTGGAGAAACTATACAGAATTGACTGCTGCATAGTAAATTCTGTGACATGGGGTTTCTATGGAGCTGTATTTTATCTTGTTTATTGTAAATCTCCAAAAATATGATGGGTATCTACATTCTGTGATGGTTTATCTGCAGCCCTCTGAACACCGGAGACCAGAAAATATCTTTTCTGCCTCATAAATATTTAAGATGCTTGATAAATATTATACTTTTTTTAAAAAAAAAATGAGAAACCTGTTATCCAATTACCCACTAAGCCCCCATAGCACATATAAAATCAGAAGTCGGAGAATGTGTCAGTGAGATATTTAAGAGGCTTTGACTCACAGTACAGCCCCAAATTTGGAGAACCAAGTAGCAAATTTGGAGAACCAAGTAGTTTATAGTTCTGATTTTTAGGCTCATAACATATCAGTCAGCCAAGCTTAACCATGCATGTTCGTCTGCTCTTCACTCACTTATGCCTTCATAATTCAAGGTTCTTTAAAGGATTTTGGGAGGAACAAAGCCTTTCATTGACTGGTGGGCTCAGAATAAGTCCAGAATAAAGCAAGTTGTTTTAGATAGTGTTGATCTCAGGTTTACTGCCCCTCTTAATCTCTTTGTCAATGTCGGACTGTTCCTTTTTTATTCCTTACTGTAAATTTGGTGGATCCGCAGGGAAGAAAGGAAATGATCACATAATTGGAGTACACTATCTTGAACAAGGAGTCCCTGTACCTAAGTCAGTGTCAGTAAGAAAATAGTTGATTATATTTTCGTCTCTCAAAAAAAATTGTTCACCAATAGTATGGAGCAAGGTCCAATGAATGAAGGCCCAATAAAAAAATTAGAACAATCACGAGCAGATTGTAATAGTCCAGGAAAAGAAGAGTGAAGGAAGAAGCCAAAGCAATTTCTGTGGGGTCAAGGAACAACTGAAGCAGAGACATCATAGGGATTTTAAAAATTCAATTTCTGAACACATATTGACTAAAACACTAAAATTTTGGGTACTGTTTTTGGCTTGGTGAGCCTGACAGACAAGGTTTTTTTGTTTTTTTTAAAAAAATAAATTTATTTATTTATTTTTGGTTGCATTGGGCCTTCATTGCTGCACGCGGGCTTTCTCTAGTTGCAGCGAACCGGGGCTACTCTTCGTTGCGGTGCGCGGGCTTCTCATTGCAGTGGCTTCTCTTGTTGTGGAGCACGGGCTCTAGGCGGGTGGGCTTCAGTAGTTGTGGCTCACGGGCTCTAGAGCGCAGCCTCAGTAGTTGTGGCGCACGGGCTTAGTTGCTCTGCAGCACGTGGGATCTTCCTGGACTGGGGTTCGCACCCGTGTCTCCTGCATTGGCAGGCGGACTCTCAACCACTGTGCCACCAAGGAAGTCCCCAGACAAGGTTTCTGCTTTCATGAATCTAATATTCTAAGGGTGAGTGATATAGAAGATAAAGTCAAAGTAACTAATTAAGAGATATAAAGGTGTCAGTGTGGGTTCATGAACTGTGACAAATGTCCCACTCCGGTGGGTTAGGTCGGCAATGGGGGAGGCTGTGGTTGGGTGGGGCAGGGATTATATGGGAACTCTCTGTAGCTTCTTCTGAATATTGCTGTGAACCTAAAACTGCTCGGAAGAACTAGGTCTTTAAAAAATAATAATAAATAAGCTAATAAAATAGTAAGGAATTTCGAATAAGTGCTATGAGAAAAAGAAAAAGGATAAGTGTGATAAAGTGTATGGGGGGCACTTTAGTTTGGGTGGCCATAAACAGCCTTGATGAGAGGTGAACTTGCATTGAGACCTGGATGGTGACGAGTCAAGCTCTTCTGAGAGAAGAGCGTCCTGCGTGGAATCCACAGGTTCAAGGCTCTGAGTGGGGAGGGATCTTGCCCTGGTCAAGAAAAGAAGGAAAGCTAGGGTGGAAGGCAAGGAAAAGAGTCATGGGGGCAAGTAAAAACTAGGCAGAGCAAAATGCACACTATGGGAGGTGATTCAGGGGATGCTCAAGTTCTCTGCCTCTTGCACACGGTTTTGTCTGATCTACTTAAGCATTTAAAGTTCTATCATTAAGCTTGCCATTTGTTCAGGTTCTAAAAGTCTCTTATTTTTTTTAAGGCATCACTTTTCATTTGTCCTCAGATATACATTACCTCCCGACCTCATCTTTGCTGCTGCTGGTTTGTTATTGCTCTTTGCCATTGTTTCATCTTGAGTTTAGAAAGAAAGCGTTTTCACTTGTACTCACAGAGATGCCCTTCCTCAGTTACGGTATTTGTGGCGATATCTCTAGTTCTCTTGGCTTTCTTTTTGTAAATTTCAGAGAGTGAATTTCATGTGCCTTTTTTTGAATTCTTAAGCCTTTCTCCCTCATTTGCAGATGGTAAAATATGTTTTTTTTTAAATTGGAGTATAATTGCTTTACAATGTTGTGTTGGTTTCTGCTGTAGAACAAAGTGAATCAGCTATATGTATACATGTATCCCCTTCCTCTTGAGCCTCCCTCCCACCACCCCTATCCCACCCCTCTAGGTCATCACAGAGCACCAAACTTATCTCCCTGTGCTGTACAGCAGCTTCCTACTAGCTATGTATTTTACACATGGTAGTGTATATATGTTCATGTTACTCTCTGAATTTGTCCCACCCTCCCCTTCCCAAATAAGGTTTTTATCTTTCAGGTTTAAACATCTGGCAATTAGGTGATGTCTTTCTTTTGGCATTATTCTTGGGGGGTTTTCTAGGCCCTCTCTGAATCTGTGTTTAACTGTCTTTCAATTTGGGAAAATGGGTTTTAATTTCACTTCGGGTCCCTTCTGTTTCATCTAATATATATATATATATATATATATATATATATATATATTTTTTTTTTTTGCGGTACGTGGGCCTCTCACTGTTGTGGCCTCTCCCGTTGCGGAGCACAGGCTCCGGACGCACAGGTTCAGCAGCCATGGTTCACAGGCCCAGCCGCTCGGCGGCATGTGGGATCTTCCTGGACCGGGGCACGAACCCGGGTCCCCTGCATCGGCGGGCGGACTCTCAACCACTGCGCCACCAGGGAAGCCCCATCTAATACCTTTAATATTAATCATTTGGATCACGTATATTATTGTGGATTATTTAGGACCATTTTCTCAGTTTCCCTTACATGACTACTACCATTTTTTGTAAATACTAGTGATATAGGCATGTAGCACTAATACTTCTTTAGCGTAACTGATATGTTCCTCCATTAGTTTTTCCCCCATTATAATGCCTAATAAAGTTTATAATACTGTCTAAAATTTATTGTATTTACAATGTTCCTCACTCTCTGTTAAGGGCTCAATCAACTTCATCTCATTAATTCATATAGTTACAGTCCTTTGGTTTTATTGTATTATTCCCATTTAACAGGGGAAACTGAAGCAGAGTAGAATTAAATAGCTTGACCAAGATCACAGAGTTAGAAAGCCATAAAGCAAGCTTCCTCCCTTCATGATGTGTGGGTGTGTGCGTGTGTGTGTGTGTGTTTAAATCACAGTATGTTCTTTACTTTGGCTATCATTACTTCCATTTAAAAAAATAATTAGGGTAAGTTTACATATATTTATTTGAGACCCTTCTCTTGATATTTGTGCCCCTGCCTTTATTTTGTCTACTTGTACCTGGAAACCTTGCTTTTTAAATTTAGATTTTTGTGAAGTTCATCCTATTCTAGTTCATTTGTCTATTATGTTCCTTTTTCCTTCCTTCTGACCAGTTTTGTTTGTCTTTTGCCTCATTTTACTTCCTATGTGCTAAGCCTCATTCTGGATTACAATATCATTTGCCTCAAGATAGTAACTGATCTTGGAGTGAAGAATAAAGAGGGTAAAATGTCTCTGAATATATTGTTTTCATTTACTTCTACACTGGCCAGATGTAGTAATATTCAGTTTCTGCAGAAAGAGCCTGATATTGCAGGCTCAGAATCAGTCAGTTTACCCTAAATCCATGTGATGCCTAACTTGTGACATAATAATATATAATTTACCATTGTTAGAGAGAAACAAAGGAAGCCCAAAATGTTATTGTAAACCACAGAATTGTAGTTATTTTCTGAGTTCAAAGGTACAATTCACCTAACTTATGTATTCAAGTCCTATAGATTTTTTTTTTCCAAAAAAGAAACGATACCCAAGGCGGCCAAATATAGAAAAGAGGATAAACATGCTTTTTTTTTTTTTTTAATGTTGGGGGTAGGAGTTTATTAATTAATTAATTAATTAATTTTTGCTGGGTTGGGTCTTCGTTTCTGTGCGAGGGCTTTCTCTAGTTGTGGCAAGTGGGGGCCACTCTTCATCGGGTGCGTGGGCCTCTCACTATCGCGGCCTCTCTTGTTGCGGAGCACAGGGTCCAGACGCGCAGACTCAGTAGTTGTAGCTCACGGGCCTAGTTGCTCCACGGCACGTGGGATCCTCCCAGACCAGGGCTCGAACCCCTGTCCCCTGCATTAGCAGGCAGATTCTCAACCACTGCGCCATCAGGGAAGCCCCGAGTTTCATATTTTAAGAAATGGATGAACTGCTTTCCAAAGTGTTTGCCCCGTTTTGCATTCCCACTAGCATCGTATGAGAGTTCTAGATCCTCTCTATCCTTACCAACATTTTGTATAGTCAGTCAGTCTTTTTAATTTTAGCCAATCTAATGCATGTGTAGTGGTATCTCACTGTGGCACCGAGCATCACATTTCATATGTTTGTCATATTCCACCTACAATTACGTGGATGAAAAAAATTCCCCTTCTGTTTAATATCTTCCAAGTATGTTACTATTCACAGTGTGGTTTTGTGTCATCAGGATACAGTCTACGGTGAATGTGCCATCAATGGCAGAATTCAAAGGACAGGAAATTCAAAATCAACTATAAGACAGTCATATTGGCAGTATTTGTTAAGGCAATTCTTTTAGTGGGGAGAACAATCTGTTCTTGAATTTCTTCTACATCTGAAGGAAGTTTGGAACATTTCTCAGTAACATGTTACAATTAAGAAAAAATAGAACTTCTTTCAGGCACAGAAAAAAATCATACTTCCTCTAAGCCTGTGGTTTTTGATTGGGGAGGAAGGCTAATTTAGACTCCCAGGGAGGCAATGCTGGAGATGTTCTCAGTTGTCACCATTGGCATCCACGGGGTAGAGGCCAGGATGCTGCCAAATATGTTATGATGACCCCACATTAAAGAGATATCTGGCCCCAAATTTCAACAGTGCTGCTGTTGAGAAACCCTGATCAAATCATACAAATACTTAGGTCCAGAACTGGCCCAGAAAGTGTTCCTATCCTTCCACTGTATCTAACCTTTAAGTGATTAGACATGAGACGGCTTCATGATTTCCTTTGAACTAAACAACAGTTATTCATTAAAAAATCTTTGTCGGGCTTCCCTGGTGGCGCAGTGGTTGAGAGTCCGCCTGCCAATGCAGGGGACACGGGTTCGTGCTCCGGTCTGGGAAGATCCCACATGCCGCGGAGCGGCTGGGCCCGTGAGCCATGGCCGTTGAGCCTGCGCGTCCGGAGCCTGTGCTCCGCAACGGGAGAGGCCACAATAGTGAGAGGCCCACGTACCGCAAAAAAAAAAAAAAAAAAAATCTTTGTCATTATTTTCACCTATGAGCCTCTGGGGATCATATTTTAATTTGTCAGCTGTGCTGTTGTGTAAAAAGAACTAGATTTCGGTTAAAAGACATGGAATCCTTTTATGCCTCCATCACTTCCAAGATGCACTTGATTTAAAATGAGAAGATCTGGTTTGCATCCAGACTGTATCTGCCGCAGAGTAGCTTGTGTGTCCTTGGGAAAGCCTCTAAACTTTGCTGAGCTTCAAATGGGTATAACTTAAAATTTTAAAAATTTAAATATTGAAAGAGAATTAAAAATTGAGCTTTAAAATGGGAATAATATCATGGGCTGTTGTGAGGACTAAATGAGATACATCATTATCCACAGTGCTTTTATAATAATCATATTTATTATTAATACTTAAAAACTTATTCATGTCCAAAACATGCTTACGACCAGCCTTAGAGACGCTTTTAGGTTTTTCCTGTAATTCCGAAGGAGAGCACTTCGAGTCAATAAACATGACTCCCAAGATGTTTCTTATCTTGAAAAAAAAGTTGTTCATTTGTTATATGTTAGAATAAAAACTTAGAGCCTTCATAATTTGGGATTGTTTTTATTTGTTTATTTCCAAGATCACTAATGTAAGTTAGTGATGAGATAATTCTTAGAAACAGACTAAAAACACTTGTAATGCTTGGCCACTCTGTAGGCACTTTTAATTAATTTATTTTAGATGTCACTGCCCTCGGGCGCAGTCACTTCACTCCTCAGGGAACCTGATAAAAATCCTGATTCTGGACTTGAGGTTGGCGATGCTCCTTTGGTTCCATCTGTTCTTCTGACTCTTGCTCATTACCTGCCCCCTCCCTCTAATCAGCTAATTCAAGGACTGTGATACCTCAGACTAGCTGATTTAACTGGCAACTCCCAAATACTATTTTTGAAAATATTCATTGCCTAGGGTAATAGCTAGAGAAACTTAGTGAGACCACCAGCATGGTCTGCTACAAGGGGTGCATTTTTATGCAGAGATGATATGTTTCACCAGCAAACATTTAAACATTTATTTTTTAGGGTGTTATTATCTGGGATCACCAAGAAACCTGCTACCTTAGTCAGCATTGTAGTGGGAGTGACACCCCACCGGGGGGTCTAAGGAATATTCCCAAAGTCAGCGCTTTGGGATGGATGCAGAAGCTAAAGATTTAGGAGATTATGGAGGCCATTCTGGTCCCACCAGGACCCCGCTTCCTCCTTCACTGCTGCTCCTCTTTGGGGTAACGTCACCTCTGTTGGTGGTTCCCAACATTGCAGCTGTGAAGCCTTGGCAGAGAAGGGTGTTCAAATTCCCCCAGAAGGGCATAAGGGAAAGGGCTGAATCATCTCCGGAGCTCATTTCTCCGGATTTTATACCTTCCTTTCAGGTCACCCCTGGATTATTTTCTTGTCCTTTTCTTCATATCAGTAGGACACAACAGAGATTTAAGAAAGGAAATAAGGACTTTTGTTTACTATAGTTTACTTAAGTTACCTCATAGGATAATGTAGCATGTTTATTGTCATTGAGTAGGTATTTCTTTTATTTCAATTCAATAAACAATTCATTTGTGAGCCTCACTGTTGGTGCACCAGAAACCAGTTCTCACTAGTCTTTCACACTGTAGCAGAATTTCAAGGCTGTAGGTAAGAGATTTCGATCTTACAGGTAAGCTGTGGTGTGAATGTGTGTGTGTGTGTGTGTGAGTGTGTATGTGCTTGTTTGTGTGACTGTGTAAGAACAAGGAAGACTGTGAGAGGTGGCGCTCACAATGGAAAAGAACTCTGGATTTGGAATCAGAAAATCTAGGTGCTAAGGCCTGGTTTTACTGTTTCTTAACTGTGTAAACGTGAATGAAACATGGGCTTTCATTTCCTTGACAAAAATTTAAACAGGGCTTCCCTGGTGGCGCAGTGGTTGAGAGTCCGCCTGCCGATGCAGGGGACACGGGTTCGTGCCCCGGTCCGCGAAGATCCCACATGCTGCGGAGCGGCTGGGCCCGTGAGCCATGGCCGCTGAGCCTGCACGTCCGGAGCCTGTGCTCCGCAACAGGAGAGGCCACAACAGTGAGAGGCCCACGTACCGCAAAAAAAAAAAAAAAAAAAAAAAAAAAAATTTAAACAGATTTAACTCATATTTATTATCTTCTATGCGTCAAATGTACAATGAGATAATAGTGATAACGTTTTCCCACTGGCATGACAGAATTGTTAAAACAACAAATGAGTTGGGGTATAACAGCAAGATTTATAATCTCTGAAGTTTTCTGGCTGACATAATTATACGGCAGGTGTAGTAGTGATGCAAATTACAGAATTCGAGGTCACAACACAAATGGAGGCACGTACTATGTGCTACAGGAATTTGAAGGCGCTGATGAGATAAGATTTTCCGAAGGAGTGAAAGCTGATCTAGGTATTGAAGGATGGCTAGACCACAGATAAGCAGAAATTGGGTAAAGAGAATAACATCAAAAAAGAAATTGGTCCCTCTGATTCTCTTTGGCAAGTGGGATTCATATTCTTTGGAAACCAAATTGTTTATTGATTCTCTGGGGACTGCTTCTTGCTATAACACGAGCAGTGATTTCATTATGGTTGAAGTTTTCATTTTGTTTCATAGGTTGGCTGCCCATGCTTTCTTCAGTGATATACTGGTTTTTGTAGTGAGTGCTTCATTTGGTCACAAAGGGGAAGTTTTGTCCCCTGAACACTTCCTGGCTTTGCTGTCAGCCTTTGATTGTTCCTGAAACCGTTTCCTGGGCCTGTAATGCATCCATGCCGCTTGTCTACAGATAATTTAAAAGTAGTGAAGTTGATCTAAACATTTTTGTGAACAACTGAGCAGTAAGTACAGTTTCAAAGCTGCAGCAGCTGTTTGCATCTTTCCTTGCAATCTGGTGTCTTAACTGGAATCCTTTATGTCAGAACATAATCTACTTAAAAAGTTTCCATTTATGTCACGAATAATAAACTTGATGGCCCTTTACAACATCCAAACAGCCCCTTTAAGTTGCCTCTTTGGAAGATAGCCTTCTTTCCTCAATGAAGAAATCGGAAAAGTAATTCCTTTATGTTTCTCATGAAATATTCATTTTTGGTATGACTGCTATAAATGTAATTGGCATGTTGTGTCTCCACCATGTTCTCAGCATATAGTATTATAGTATTATTAAATATCAAATATGATACTAAGGTTACCCTATAGTTTAGGTTTAAAATATGTATATTATTTTGTATAAAATAGGTTTTAAGCTACACATGTACATACCTACACACACATACAATCTTAGAGGATAAAGAGTTCTCTAAGAAAATCAGTGCTTTGTGGTTTTAAGTTTAATGGCTCCATCACACATTTCCTGACACCAAGCCACTAGGACTGAGTCAACTGCCTATCTTTTCTTCCACTTCAATTTTCTTCTTCTTCTTCCTCCACATTGCCTGGCTACATGGACTCCACATCTTCCTCTAATCTGCTTCAACATCTTCAAGCACTCATTTGTAACTGCCCAGACCTCACCAAAGATCTGCTGCCTTTTCCTTTCTGCATTTGCTGGATTTTAGGCAGTCCTAGCCTGTTACCCATTCAAAAGTGACAGCAGAGTCAAAAGAACCTTGCTAACACCATGCAAAAGGCACCCCTTTGATACAGAGATGATAGAGCTATCATCTGCATGAGGTGATTAATGTCATCTTCACTAACTTGTTGAACTGAAGACAAATAGAATGACTAGTTGGTCTCATTCTCCAGCAACCCATGCCCCAGGAAGCCTCCTTCTGGACTAGGATCAAATGTTGAACTTGGGGAAATAGAAACATGTCTCTCTTAGTTTCTAGCTTTGAATTAATTTTGCCTATTAAAGACACAATAAAACTCAAAAATGAAAAATATGTTGTAATAAAATATTTCATGAATGGTTTAGCAGTAACTAGACAGAGCCAAAGAGAGAATTAGTAAATAGGAAGATAAATATAGAGAAATAAACCAGAATGTAGCTCATAGAACGAGGAGACTGGCAATATAAAATTGAGGTTAAGAGAAATAAAGGCTATGCTGAGAAGATGTAACATTTTGAATTTGAGTTCTAGCAGGAGACAACAGAGAGAATTAGGAGAGGCAATATTTGGATAGGTAGTTTTCAGAACTACCTGATGTTTTTAGAATTGATTATAGACTCGAATCATCAGAGATTAGAAGCACAAATAATTCCAAACAAGATAAATAAAGAGAAATCTACACCTCTGTGCAATTGTAGTGGCACCAAGGAGCACCAAACACAGGGAAGATCTTAAAATGATTCAGGGAGAAAAGAGAAGAAACAACAATTAGACTGATAGCAAGCATGGATGCTGTGTTGAGACACAGTATTTATCAATCCTTAATTGTTTACCAAGCAAAATGGTATTTCAAAACAAAACACATTTTTAGATAAAAACTGAGAGTTTACCATTAAAAGTCTCTAAATGAAAGAACTTTCAAAAGCTATATTTCAGGAGGGATAAAAATGACCCCAGAAGGCATGTCTGACCTACAAGAAGGAAGATGAGCAAAGAAGTTGTAAACATGTAGATAAAGTCAGTGTAAAATAATACTAACAACATCTATTTTGTGGGGCAAAACAACAAGACATAACTAAAATACTAAATGACGATATCTTATAAGTTTGGAGGAGGGTAGACAAGAGTTAAAACATTCTATGGCTTCTTCATCATTTGGCTGTAGAGTTTAGATAATGATTAACCTTCAACTTTGACATGTAGGTATGCTACAATTCCAAGGGTAAAGTAGTAAAGGATTAAATTAAATCAGTAGAGAAAAATTGAAATAAAAATCAAGGTAAGATAGGAAAAAAAAAAAGAAGCATGGACAAAGCGGGACAAACAGGAAGCATAGAATAACATGATAGAGATGAATCAAAATATATCACATAGTACATGTAAATGGATCAGTTTCATCAGAAACAAGACATATTGTCAGATTTCATAAAAATAAAATGTAGTTCTGTGCTTTTTACAAGAGACACAACTAAAACATATGGAACTTCTGCATATGTGTACTGGGAGACAGGCACAAAAGCGTTCCTAGAAGCATTGTTACTTATAGAAACAAACAAAGAAAACTGGACACAATCCAAACGCCCTTCAATAGGAAAATGTTTAAATACATTGTCCCACATTAATTAATTATTTGGCACAATGTAAGCAATAAAAATAGATGAATGACAACCATACAGGCCAACATGATTGAATCTCAAAAACTTCCTGTTGGACATATAGCATGTTTATAAATTTCAAACATACATAAAGCAGAATATACTTAACACATATGTAATAAAGCCTACGAAAACTGTGGAATTCATATCTAGAAAATTCAGTGTAGAGATTCTCTCTGTTTGCATGATGACAGAGGGAACTACTAGGACCAGTTTCACAGAGGCATCACCTGTGCAGTCACACAGGGTCCCAAGTTTAGAAGACCCTATGCTTGGTTTAATGCTCTGCTATCACCGTCTTGAAATTCTTGATAATTTTGAACAAGGGGCCTTGCATTTTTATTTTGCATTGTGTTCCTCAAATTATATAGCCAGTCCTGGGGCTACACATATGGAGAGAGAAAGAGGGCACTTGAATTGTACTGGTTCTTTCTTAATCTGAATGATGAGTACTTGACATTTGTTTTAGTTTCTTTACGTACAGTGTCATACATATTTGTATGTATGAAACATTTCATTTTACAAATTAATTTAAAATTGTCGCCTCCAGAGCCATTGGTTTATAATACTCATCAGGAATATCCAAGCAAAAAAGTCACATAGTCACCACGTAGGTGGAATTGAATATTCCATTTATATGGTTGTGAGTACTTAAGCATATGCTTTTGACTCTATAAAACTTGGGTGAGTAATATCAATTTGAGGGAAAAGAAGAGCTCTCTGAATTTCTTTACACAGTTGGATATCCAGCTGCTCTTGTTTCCATATTGCAAGTTCATTTCCTTTGCAAAATTGTTAGCTCCTGTATTATTTGCAGGCTCTGCCTTTGAAAAGCAGGCAGCACTTAAAAACTACAGGGCAGAACCTATCTGATTCTATTGCTGTCACTGGCAGTGGCTGCACCCAGCATCCTCTGAGGAAATGAGCTGCCCTCTAGCCACTGTGGATATTGTGCGAACACAGCACATCTGCTATAGTCAGGGGCTCACTGCACTTGTGTGGCTGTCGAGGCCAACATGCCATTCATGTACGGTTTGGCAGCTTCAAAATTCACACATAGAGACAACTGGTGAAGTAGTTTGCTAAGTGGTGCACCCCGTTTCCATCCAACCACCTGGATGACTTTGAGAGGTACAGTGTGACCATGACTCTTCAATGTGTTGCTTCATAGCCAACATTGCCCAAAACTTCTTGGGAGTTTTCAAAAGCAATACAACATGTTCAGGTTTTCTGTACAGCTCCCAAAGAACTCTGGGTTGTTTCAGCCTAATTGTATTCTTTAAGTGCCTTTTAACTCTGACCTTCAATCCCCTTTTATTAGCCTATCATTACGCCTCTGCTCTCCCGAGCTCAATGAAGTGCAGGAACTCTGATATTATACATTCATTCTTTCAGTCACTCAATAAACGTTTATAGAACATCTTAAACCTTAACTCTCACTTACAAATCTTAATGTCTTGGTCCCATTGCTTCATCTTCTCTCTCTTTTTGTCCATTTTTTCTTATCTGGTTGCTCTGATTTATGGGGTTTAAGGGTCCACTCTCCCGGGATTTATTCTTTACGGCATTATTTTTCAAGCTTTGATCCACTCCCTTCTTTCCATCAGTCCAGCCATGATCTTTTCTGCTTTGCAGTGGATCCTGTAATCTGTTGTTCCCCTTAGAGCTTCCTTGAGGAATTCTTGAATGGCAGAAATTAAAATGAAATACAACTTTTGAAACACAGAGTTAATATAAAAAGGAAGCTTCGCCTGTACCTACTACTCTCATATAAGGTGATCTGTCTCTTAAAGAGGAAAAGGATGATGTCCGTTGCAAAATATTGGACACCTTGAGCGGAAAATACAAGCTGCATTGCGAAAAGTCTCAAAGGTCGCCCAGGTAGCTAGGACCATTATCTTACATTTTAGTCAAATTTGCTGGGTCTGGATAATCTTAGTGGCAGAAGTCTTGCCCTGAATTAAACCAACAATTAGTTGAGCATTTATTATGTGCAAGGCATTATGGGACATACAAAGAGGTGCAGAATGTACTTGCTTCCTTTGAGGAGCTTAAAACTCATGGTAGAGGCCTGTACATATAAAAGTAAATTTATAATACAAAGTTAATGAGTCATTCAGATATTAAGTGCAGTAGGAAAGTGGAAAAAAAGAATCAGTATTGGTGTCCAGGATCATCAGAGAAATATAGGGGCAAAGGGCATTGCCCCATATTTAATTAAAGTCTCTCTAAAGACAGGTAAACTTATTAACCCTGCAGACAGCTAACTCATAGACAGAAAACACTTGGATCATTCTATTCATTACCTTTTCATTGCTTGAGACAGGTTTATTTTGCATTACTGTTGGACGTTTTCCTCTTTTTGTTTCTTTTAAATAGAGTGCACATTTGCCTAATTTAATTGCTTATTTGTTTCCTTGGAAGATTATGTCAATGAAATTTCTTCTTCTAGGAAATGAGTCCTTATTTTCGATTATGTATTCTTGTTTTATTGTTAATAAGGAATTTGATTCATTGTATGCTAATTAAACCTACTGTAGAAAGGAGTTTTTGAATGTCAGGGCACTGTAATGACAAGGTCACATGTCTTAGAAACAGATGGACTTGAGTTTGAATCCATCTTCTACTACTGACCTTGCTAGGTGAACTTTATTCAATTTATTTAGTCTCTTAGCCTCTGCTTCTTTATCTGAAAAATGAGGTCTTGTTTCATTTAATATTTATTTTATGGGGGTTATTTTGTAGCACTAAATAAGGTAACATATATGATGTTTCAGTTGGGTGCATAGAAGGTGTCCTATATATACTAGCAACTATTATTATTATTATTATCTTTTTCTAATTATCCCAATTTATTTCACATATGTGAATACCCAAAAGGAGTCTGTAATTTTAGGAACTATGTTAAGGTCTCTGGATTAAACTAAAGGATTTTTAAACTTAATGCTTTCAAAAATTGTACTGGCTAGAGCACATTGCCTTTTCTTCATGTTGTTTAGATCTTAATAGTACTTTGTGGGTGGTCTGCCCATTGAGTTTCTTGTCTATTTTTTTTTAAAGAAGAGTCTATAATTCTTAAAATGGGTACTTTGCCAATTTTCACATGCCTTGTTTTCTCTTCTCAAATCAACATGTCTCTGTATTTATACAATTCAGAGTTCAAACAACATTCTTTGCACTGCTGTCACTGTACATAAAGACAATCCAAACTTGTTATGCCTAAATATAAAACACAATCCAAGTAAGTGAACAGATGTGTGGCATGAGCAAAGCCTTACCATGTTGTTCCTATTTATTGTCTGCCTTGTTTGGAGGGCGTGCCTGGTGCTGGGAGGTGGTGGATAAAGGGTCTTGCCAATTGCACTTATTTAGAGAGACATTTTATGCACATTTTGTTCCTCTGTTCCGTTGCACTGCCCTTGGGTGACACAATGGTTTTTAGGAAGTTGGGTTAAACTTGTCCAGCCTTGGAATTGATTTTTTAAATGTTTTGTAGTTACAAAAATTATGTTTATTTCAGAAAATAAGACATGCTTTCCTAATTTTGGAGCCAAGATAATGAGCTTTCCAAATGCAAGATGTCCAGCAAAAGTCCATCCAGCTTTCAAAATTTACACTTAAAAAAATTGCATTGTAGTTATTCTCTACTCCTTTTTGCACCTTTCCCATGATAATAAGAATGAGAAAATACAAGCACTTGTCTATGGAAAGTAGACCCCACCTCCTCTGTCAGACACCAGTCTCCATGAAAATGAAATTCAAAAAACAAGAGCTGTGTTTGTAGGATGGCTCCTTTGTCCCTTTCCTCTTCCAGTATTATTCCTGGAATCAGGGGAAGGTAGATCAAGCTGCCCAACAGCACTCAGCTCAAAGGGTTCAGGCTGTGTTCCAGACCCATTTCTTTTTTTTTTTTTTGCGGTACGTGGGCCTCTCACTGTTGTGGCCTCTCTCGCTTTGGAGCACAGGCTCTGGACGCACAGGCTCAGCGGCCATGGCTCACGGGCCCAGCCGCTCCGCGGCATGTGGGATCTTCCCGGACCGGGGCATGAACCTGTGTCCCCTGCATTGGCAGGCGGACTCTCAACCACTGCACCACCAGGGAAGCCCCCAGACCCATTTCTTAAGGGTTGCTTACTAGTCTTTCCGGCATATGTTCTAGATCTTGAAGGAAAACATCAATTGAGATTTATACCTGGTTCAGGTATAAGTCTTTATTAATATATAATACTACTAATAAAAAGATTACCTGGAAATAATTGAAACTTCAGGAAGGAATGAACTACAAATTCCGCATCCCTCCAGACTGATTCTGTTAGTAAAAAACCATCCTTTCCCTTTTGATGATCAGTTACAGTATTGCTAGGAATTACTGTCCTGAGTCCCCTACTTTTTCCATCTTTCTGATTTTCTGTTGGCCTATGGTATGTTTCTGAACTCACGACCGAAGACAGTTTATATTTACTAAATATTCGTCCATATGCAAATGGCACCACCCCTATGACAGGGGTGCAGGGAAGTGTCTAGGGCACACATATGGGATGAACTTTCTGGCTTCAACTTCTGATTTTTACTGCCTGTGGTGATAACCAGGAAGTCAGCTTCTCCTAGCGTGTTTCCTTCCCTGTGCTAACGGTGATGTCATTTAGTGCCTTCCTCAAAGGGCTGTATTTTAGGACAATAGCAAAATTACCAGATGCCTCCTCTCATGTGCTGGGTCTTGCTTAACTTAAAATGAAACAAACAAACAAACAAAAACTATTATTCAACGGAAGTTCTAGGAGATGATGAGACAGGAAAAAACCAAAGGGTTTTGGGTGTTTCTTTCAGGATTCCTATTAAATATAGTATAACTCACTCTGACATCAGTCCCTGGCAAATGTGTGATTCTTTCTGTCTTGGGCAGGAAAAGACCCCTGAGTAGGCTCCACCCTGTATTATGGACCCTTGGTGACATCCAACCATAGCTCTTCATTTGAGGAAGGATCAGAGCTGGCATCCAAACATAACTTTTTTTCCTGATGAAGAAAACTTCAGGAAAGGGGTTTATTGTTCCTTTTAACTTAATTTCTTAATCGAACATTAAAAAGCAAGCAAGCATAATTTCATAATTTCTAGACAAGGAGGCTTTAAGCAAGAGATACTGCAGGTATTAATGTTTTCCCCAACTTTGATGTCATTTATCTTTTCTTTTTTTTAACATCTTCATTGGAGTATAATTGCTTTACAATGGTGTGTTGGTTTCTGCTTTATAACAAAGTGAATCAGCTATACATATACATATATCCCCATATCTCCTCCCTCTTGCATCTCCCTCCCACCCTCTCTATCCCACCCCTATGGGGCATGCGTATCTTGCATCGCTTTGCTTAATAGTTCTCATTTACTAGCCCCCTGTGTTGTGTGTCCTGCATGAGGATATCAGAGAGTTTACATAAGATGTTTCTTTTATTGTTAAATGAGATTGCACATTCCCAGCATTTAGCGTGGTGCCTGGTTCCTAGCAGACTCGATAAATGTAAATAAAAATCCCTACCTTGACTCTTCCTACCACATCAGAGCTGCTGTTTAAATGCCAATAGTAGTGGCTTCTCAAGATTTCTATTGCTGGTCCTCCAAGTTCGGTCTGTAAGGAATGCAGGTTATGCAACTATTATTTTTATTACAGTACTGCTTTTTAAATATACTATTCCACAAATTGCTGACTAGGCTACAAGAGCTACGATGTAAATGTTTTGTGTATAACACATGTTCCAAACCACCTTGTCTGGGCTGTTGTGGAGAAAGAAGTTTAAAAACCAATTAGGTTTTGGACGAGAACAAAAATTAGTTTCAGAATAACGTGTAGTGCTCTCCCCTGTTTCTAAGATTCTGTTGCCCATTAATTCCTTCTCTTGTTTCCCTCCTCACATTCTTCCTGTTTAATCATTTCATGTTTACTTCAATGTGAGCCTATATTAATTATGTAGATCACCAGTCTGGTCACTAGGAAGGATGAACAGACATTTGATTTAGTAAAGGAACCCCGAGACAGCCTCATTTCTGGGCCTCCTTCCACCTCTGAGCAAATGCCAGTTTGTAATGAAACTTTCTTTGGATACCACGCTTTCCTCTTAAAGTAATTAAAGTCTGCAGGTCTTAGCTACAAAGCTGGTTGATGCAACATGATTTAGCAGAGCATTTTGAGTTTACACAACGCTATGCTTGAAATGAAAGAATGGGATTGGCTCTTAGCTTCTTATTTGGATTTTTTTGTGCCTGGTCCTGTAAGTGTGGTCACCCTCTATGTGGATTAGGCCCACACTTAGGACCGCCATACAAATCTCAGAGAGACTTGTACTCCCACCTTTGTACTTGCTGAGACCTAATCAATGTTCCTCTGGCTGGTCACAGTACAGCCCATTTCATTGGGAACCTGCAGGCACCATTTGGGAGCCTGGCCAGGCAGCAACCTCAAGATATGCTTGTTCTTTGATTGGGTTACTAGTCTGTGTGAAGACAGGTTTACTTAGAGAGAAAAAAAAAGACCTGGTTGTAGCTCCACCCCTGCAACTAGAAAGCCCTTAATCAGACCCATGGCAAACTTGTAAAAAGCAATATTTGGAAAAACAAATGATGAGTTAAATGAACAGGCATGCATTTAGGAAAATTTTCAGATCAGATACCCTAATCTCAGACTGAGTAAGGCAAAAGGGATTCTGAGTGTTCCTGAGTCATGTCCCTCTAATATTATCAATGGGAATTATTGTGAAAGGGAATTCAGAAGTCAGCCAACAATATTGGAAGAGGAAGATAGTTGATAATCTGGGAAATCTGTTCATGAGTCATTAGATTCCAGAAATTGAGACTGGCTAAAGAAAGAGATTGCATATAAGAGAACACCCAGATGTTATTTAGAACAATGATTCTCAGCCCCAAGTGTATCTTAAAATCACCTGGGGAGCGTTCATGTGAATATTTTCATAACTGGACCTCCTCCTAGAGATTCAGGGGAGGGGATTAGGCATATTATAAAGATTCTTTAAGTGATTCCAAAGTGAAATCAGATAGAATCACTGATTGAGAGTAGTTGGTCAGACGTACGAAAAGGGGAGGAGGAAAGATCCTTAAACATACAGCCTAGGTCAGTATCACTTGGATATTAAAACACAGAAGGCTGCTCCTATCCCCAGAATTTCTGATTTATTAAGTCTGGGGTGTAAGTTCTGAGAATTTGAATTTCACACTAATTTCTGGGTCATCGTGATGCTGCTGGTCCAGGGCCATATTTTAAGTACCACTAGACTAGGTAAATAGTGGAGGAAAAAGGAGGCAAAACAGGCGTGGTGGGCTCATGAGTGAGGCCCTAGGTTGAAGTGACACTGTGACAACTCAGAGAATAGCAGCTGTGGTCAAGTGCTATGATCTAGAATCTTGCTACACAAACTAGGCCCCTCAGACCAACAGCATAGCATCACCTGGATGCTTGTTAGAAAACTAGAATCTCAGGCCACGCTCCAGAACTAGAATTGTTATTTTAACAAGATACCCACATAATGTGCATGTATTCTAAAGTTGGAGAATCTTACTAGTGGTACAATTACTATGATATCAGTGGTATGAAGCATTGGCTTCGTATTGTAATTTTGGGGGAGTCTCATATCAGACCAATGAAATCTGAACCTCTAGGAGTAGAACCCAGTGTTAGTATTAGTATTTTTAAAGCTCCCTGGATGAAACTTTGATAACCACTAATCTAGAATTTAATTTGAAACAATATAGTCATTTGTTGCTGTACTTCTTGTCTTATCTTGACCTGCCATGAGTCAGAAAATAGAAAGATAAGGAAGCTACACACAGTGGATGGATGGATGTTAGTATATCCAGCTGAGAGGTGAAAGGAACAGCAGAAGCAGGGAAGATGGTGCAGGGAATGACTAAGCCATATCACTCTCACTTGCTTCATTAGAAGATGTGCACTGAATCTAGGCTGAATATGCAAAACCAATCTGCTGGCATTCCTCTGGGTTTCTGTACATCTCCTCCATGAGGCTGTCTTCTCCCCATTTCCCCTGGTTTGAATTGACCCCTTACTTGTACCTTTATGTTCCAGAACTTTCCAACATATAAATCTATCAGAGCACCTGCTAACATGTTAAACTTTATCTACTTGTTTATGTGTTTTTCTTCACTCAGTAGATCACAAGCCCTTTAACTACAGGGAAAAATCTTGTTTGTGGCATCAGCACAAGGAACTTAACAGATACTCACAAGTATTTGTTGAATGGTTTATATTTAACACAGAAGAGAAGAGGGAATTATCGCTCTTGGGAAAATATACAGTGAGGTTCAAAAATATGGTTAAAATTTATACATAAAAATTTATACATATGTAAGTGTATATGGACCTAATGCAAATATGGCAAAATATCAACATTTGTTCAATCTAGGTGAAGGGAATATGGTGGTTTATTGTACTCTTCCTTCACCTATTCTCTACCTTTAAATATTTAATATGTAAAAATTGTGAAAAAAATACATTTGAAATAGTTCTTGAATTCGATCTCTAAATTGAGTTCTTTATTTAAATAAGTGTTAAAATAATAAAAATCACATTTTTGTTGTTTTTATAAATTTTGCAAAATATAATTTTGTTTCCTTAGGTATACTTTGATTTCTGAAGAGACTTAGGATTGCTTTTATATTGACCAAGATTATTTGAAATCTAAAGAAATAGCCTTCACATTACTGATTAAAAAGCTTTTTTATTGTAAGGGAAATGTTGGTTTGGTAGAATTATTCAGATTGCTTATTTATGCTTACTTACTTTTCTATATCTGAATTTCTACATTAATCTCACTTGAAAAAAAGTCATATATAATTTTGAAAATTCATTTTGTTTTTCTTAAATTTTCATTTGGTTACCTATAATGCTTAAGTGTAAAATGGCAATTTAGATGATAAATGATGGTATTAATTTTTCTTTCTGTCATATGAAGCCTATTCATCACCAGACTGATAATAGTTTAATATAGAATTTCTCCTTTTAAACCTACAAAATAGCTCCTTAAATCAAATTATTTCTGTTTATGTTTTTGTTCTTTGTGAATAGCTAGAATATTTGCATGTAGAATATTTTCATTTATCTCTGGAATCTTAATTAGGGACCTCCATAAGTATATTAAAATAGAGGATTTATTTTTTTGATTATTTTATTTCTATACAATAGGAAATGAGATATTCACCCTCACCTTAAAGTGGGTAAATAATCAGTGCACATGAACTTTCCATTTAGTTTATTGGGACAGGGTATTTTCAAGTATTCATAGCATAAAATGTAATGCTATATACAGTTAAGCCCCACCCTGACAGAAGTGATGGAAATCATTAAGTTGTAAAGTTTTAATCCACTGAGCCAGTGACATCCTTTTTGAAAAAGAGAGGAGCAGCAGAGGTCTCTCTGTAGAAATACGTGGCCAATGTCTAATTCTCACTGAGAATAGAAATTGGGATTTTACCCCATATTTCCTGCTTCTTTTCTTTTTCCTTACTCGTTATTAACCAATGAAGCCATATTATCTCTCAAAAATCGCCTGGTCAATCAAAAGAAGTCTCCTCCAGGTAGCTTATTTTAGCAGTTTTGAAAAAAGCTTTTTCTTATTCTGTTATTTTCTTTTCATACACTTCCCTTTATTTCTTGTTTTCTCTATCATGAAGATCAACAGACTTCTTCCTCATATTAGTTTCCATTAATTTGAAAATGGTTCATACATTGGATATTTATTGAGCACTTGTTATATGCCAGGTACTATTCTTGATACAATACATTATTATGACAGCGAAGATCCATTGTCTTCATGATGCTCATATACCAGTCAGGGGAAGAGAGATGATAGGCAATAATCATGGTTCTCAGTAAATTACCTGACATTGTGGAAGGAAATACACGCTATGGGGGGATAAAAAGGAACAATCTGAAGGGAATTACTCGGGTGAGTGTACGTATGTGTGTGTGGGAGAGTTGAAGAGTAGCTTACAATTTTTAAATAGATTAGTCAGGGTGATTCGCATTGAGGCAGTTATATGTGAGCAAAACCTTGAAGTAGAGTTGGGACATGCCTGGTATGTTCCAGGAATATCAACAAACCCATAGGATATGAGAGAGAGAGAGGAGATGAGTTGTGTTTTATCCTGAATAAAATGTGGAACCATTGCATAACTTAAAAGGACAGCTATGGCTGCTGGTTTGAGAATAGCTAGGAGAGGGGTCAAGATGGAAGCAAGGAGACCAGCTAGTTTATTGTTTCGGGGGGAAGATGGAAGTGGCTTGGACCAGAGGATTAACAGTAGAGGTGGTGAGAAGTTATAGAATTGTAGATGTATTGGAATATGCAAGACAACAGGATTTCCTGACAGACAGAATGTGAGGTGTAAGTGCATAGAGGGGTCAAGAAAAATACCTGGGTTGTTAAACTGCTCCTTTGACTCTTCTTCTGTGAGTCTGAATCACCCAGGCAGATTCTTATGCTTGTGGAAAATGTTTACACACCTTCAATACTTTCTATGGCTGTTTTCTGAAATTCTTCTACTTTTTTTTTAAACATTCTATTAAAATGTTCATAATAAGTATGGGAAAACAATTCCCATATAGAAGTTACACAAGGGTAATCAAGAGGAAACTGGTTTCAATTGATGAAAATTTGGAGAGAGATAAGCACCATGTTCTCTGACAGGTAAGTGAAGAGAAGAAAAGGGGCCAATTTTGTTGGAAACTTCAGTTGTTGTGGAAATGGCTCTGTATCTTTGAGCATCATCGGAAATTATCTCAGGTAGCATTAACCTTAATAAACACCTGACCTTAATCTGGACCTTCCTTTTAAGGACCCTCAGGCCCAGCCCTTACATCCTCATCTATACTATGACTAATTGTATTAAAGTCATGACTCTCATGGGTTGTTCCCCATGTAATAGAAGTCATTTCCTAAATGCCTTCAATCCCACCTATGAGAGACTATGGGAGATTCGCAATATTCTATACCTGACCCTATGGCATTTCCAACATCAAGGCTATAATATTTGTCATCAAAAGTGCATTCATTTTGCCAAGCACTTGCTTTGGAAATATGAATGTGAATGATGTTATGGAATAATTTTAGTAAAATGTGAATTTTGAGTTTGTTTAAGCATATTTCTTCCATAAACCAAAACATGTAGAAATACACAAAGCACACACACACAGACACACCTCAGACATCTCCCAGGTAACATTAACCTTGAAGGTTGTCTTTTCCTATTCTTTCAGTTTGTGATTTTTTTCTACATTAAAGAAAAAAAACCCCAACTCACCTCATTCAACACCCCAGATGAATCTAAGCGTTTTGGTTCAAGTCGCCAAGCATGTACAAAAGGAAAGCACTATTTATACTTGAAGACCTTAAATGGAAATTGCCAAATCCAGGTCCTTTTGGTGCCAGTAGTGAGTGCTGTAGTAGCTTTAAATGTTGCTGCAATTTCCAAAACCCTCGACTGTTGGGCAAAGTTGTGAGCACAGATGAGAAAGTCACCAAAGTATTTCCAGCAGTGATACAGAAGTTAATTGAAGAAGGAGGCTACACATTGGACCTAATTTTCAAATTTGATGAAACAGATATCTACTGTAGATGCATGCTTTGAAGGACCTTCATCTCCAAGACAGGAAAACATGCCCCGGGGTTTAAGGCTGCAAAAGATTGTTGAACTGTGATGTTCGTGCCAACTCCCAAGTGAGATCAATGGGCTACATCTGACCACATCTGCTGTTACAACTTTCTATTTCAGATCACCTTCCTTCCACCACTTCAAAATAATTCACAGGCTGAAACTCTTCCCAGCCCAAGTCCACAGCAAACTTCAAGTCTTTTCCAAGGTAAAGTGTCATATTTATTGTAGCATTTGTGCATTGCTTAACCATTGAAACTGTAGGAAACCCTGCTACTGTTATTAGGTTCCTATCTTTTTTTTCCTATGAGTCACTGATTAACATTTTTTAGGGTTGTGTCCCTAATCCCATTTTACCCATAAATCATTCTCTTTTCTTTTTCACAGTTTAGCATAATGTGATGATTTTTAGGAATGCATATATGGCATTATTGCAGAACTGACAGTATGGGACAATAGCATATTTTTTTCTTGAAACAGAATGACTGGATTAGTTGTTAAGAACTGATCTTTCAAATCGTTTGGTATGCATGGTCGAGTAGTCTCTATCTTCTAGGTCAGTTACAGAATTATAGAATGACATGGGATTTTTAGAAGTTATTTAATTAAAGTATGTCATTTAATGGAGAAACAGAATCTGAGAGAGGTCAAATGACTTCAGTAAAGTTACCTGGCAAGACAGTGACAGATCTAGGATTAGAGTCTGGGTCTCTTGATTCCTAGTTCAGTGCTCTTTCTTGTTCAGATTGGTTTAATGCTGTGGTTCTGACAGGCTAGTCTTTGAACCAGTAGCATCAGTATCACCTCCAAAGTTGCTAGTGGTATAAATTCAGTGGGCCGGCCCAGCAGCCCTCTAGGTGATTTGAATGTACACTAAAGTTTGAGAGCCACTGGCTTAGATTACAAACCACCCATATCTCTGTGACCCAGGAGACAAAAGAATAATAGAAACTGGATCTAAATTATTTAGCACAGTTTGAAAAGGTTACATTATTTTTGTGATTTTCATAGATTCAAAAGAAGTATTTTAAAAATACAGACAGTTCTAAGATTTTGGTTTTATCCATTGAAACAAGTATATACAGCACACACACACACAAAATAAGGCAGATTCTAGATAATAACCTCCCTTTAGATAGTATTCAGAGGATAGAAAAAGTGACTTTTCTTCTTAACAGCTTGTTAAAAGTAAGCCACCAAAAAACCCACATATATATGTGAAAATCTATATATGTGAAAATCTATTTGTGTGTGTGTGTGTGTGTGTGGTTATAATAGTGGGAATAACAAAATAGCAATCAAAGAAACAGTTTAGTCAGACCGAATATTTTGTAGTTTACTGTGAACTAGAAAGATAGAGTTCCAATAGTTATGAGCTGTCTTTCCTATTTTCCCAACTGACCACTGGATATGAAGTTATGTGAACCAGGAAGATGGGGGACATTGCCTTAAGTTCTTTACAATCTGTGGAATTTTCAGCGCTAGTTTTCATTTGTAAATATAATGTTTTGGGCCAGTTTAGAACTTTAACTGGGGAACTTAGACACATGAATGTTAGTCAAAATTTCACTTAGGAATCAATGTAAGAGGTTTTAGTTTTCCCTTAGTTAAAAGACACATTTTTCAGTCATAATAAATTTTTCATTTGCTTTTCCCCACTTACTTCACATGGAGCAACTCTAGGCCTTAATGCCTGTCAAAGATGCTAAGTGACAGGTGAGTAACTCAGCTAAGAGTGTGGTCTTAGTGTGTGCAGTGTGCAGTGAAGGCACACTGGCCTTTGAAACCTGGATCAAGCTTCCTAGGTGGCCTTGGGCATGTCACCTAACCTCTTGGGAGTTTCAGTGTCCTTATCTGTAAAGTGGGGATAATGTAACCCTCCCTTATGGGTTGTAGTGAGGATGAAATGATATCATAGATGTAAAGCCTCAGTCCTTAATCAATCACCATGTTGTTAATACTTACATCTCCAATGAATTTGAATTTTTTTTCCACCTCTGTCTAATTTTTTGAGGGCTCTCAGGCTTTGGTCAACTTCTCAGTGGTTTCCTTATGACTAGTTACGTCATTTTTATCTCATTGGTTGTGTCTTTCTATTTGAAGTTGTTATTATTTATGTGCTAGTTATTTTTCCCCTAGGCTGTAATTTCCTTAGGGACTGGGATCATTGTCTCCCACTGCATTGGAACAGTGTCCTTCATATACTAGGTGCCCAATAAATATGTGTGGAATGACTGAGAGAATAAACAAGTGAACAGTTCAGGTAGTGGGCACACTGAATAAGTAATAATATTTGCTTCTTTTGGTAACAAAAATATCCTTTCATGACATTAATTCCCCTTTACTTGTGAATCAACCTATATTTTGTTCCTGGATACCTGACGAAGAAATGTAAACCCACACCGATGTGTTTATTGATACGTAAAGCCCATGTCAAGTTGAATCTGAAGTAAAATGAAGGATAGAAGTGTGACTGTATAAACAAATGGCGCTTGTTGTTTCACATGAACCCCTATGTGACACTAATCCAGAAATGCATGCCAGGGGCCGTTGAAATATGCTATGCATTACTAGCAGTGATGTTTCTGGAACTGTACATGTGACAAGATTTATATACCAATGTTCTCAATCAGATTCTAAGGATCAATTAATCACACTATCAATAACAAAGAAACAGGTGTGCTTTCTAAAGGCTTGTGCTTGCTAAAGGCGATCTTTTCCTCCCTATTGGTACTACCTTGTAAATGCAGTTTGGAATTTTTCTTCTGTTTGGTGCTAGGAAAATTGAAAGCTGAATTCTTGCTAGGATAAAGCAGGTATGGGTTTGTATTCATTGACCCTATGACTTTAACAGTGTAGTGCTTTGTGGGCTCCATTAGGCAAAGTTCATTTTAATGATGAAAATGGCAAGGCTTAGTGGTGGAAGGAACAGCTGGGCCACCCTGAACAGGCACTAAAAAGACCTTCACTGCTCTGGGTAGGACATATTTTAATGGTCTGTTTAGTTTAGCTGGTGAATATAATATGGCCTTTTTATGAGTTTGGGTTCAAGATATATACATATTTTTTTCTCATATTTCTCTTGAGTTTTTATTAAAAGGTTAGTAAAAGACTAATAAAAGCATGTAGGATGGTAGGGATCTGCAGGTAAGAGATGACAATGAATTTCTGGAAAAGGAAAAATAGTTGAACCGCATTGGTTGAAGAAGCAGGATCAAAAAAGTGATCACCTGGAGGAAGTGGCTGGAGGAGAGGGAACCAGTAGATCCAGCAACACCCCAGGGAGTTGGCCAGTAGAAGAGAGCAGAATTGCAAATACAAGGTCTATTTGAAAGTTGAGAACAAAACCAGAGTTCTCCCCTGCCACTTCTGTATCTCCTTCACACACAGTGCTTACTCTTGCATGTAAAGGGGTATGGGGAGGGGGTCTTCAGGCACAGATAGAGCCAACTCATAGATTATTAAAAATAATTTGATGATTCCATGAATTGTAACAAAAGTCCTTCCATTTTCATTTCTTTATTTATGTGAACAATGTTTTTCAGTGTGTATATCCAGAAAAATAGCAACCAAATTGAGGCTGAAATATATGTCAGTAATATTCTAAACAAATGAGCTGATTGAACAAAAACATCCCACACGTGGCTGCTGCTTATACCTGTACAGATGCACTACTTCAAGGATGATGCTCACACAGGCTTTGGGTTGAATGGCGCCCCCAGCAGTTGTGCAGGGCGTAAGATGCTGAACTGAACAGAGGGGCCCTGTATCATTCCTTTTATTTAGGGACATTTTTACATTTTGTGTTTGATAATTATGTATCAATAGTTGTTATATGCTGTATTTATACTTTTGCTCAATTGTGAACTAATTATAGCTTCATTGAGAAGAAAAAGTTAATAAAGGATTCTAGGATTATAGAATGCAGAAAAAAGTATAATTCCAATTTGTATATATATTTTTGTTGCAGATGAATATTGAGTGTTCAACAAAATATATGTTTATTCAAGCACAAATATATAACAAATGAGAATATAACAATAAATTTCCATAGGGGAAGTGAAATAGAAATAGGAGTCCAAGTTGAAAAAGGAATGTTACAAGTTATCTACAATAAAGAAGAGCTAGTTCATGTATTTTGAAAATGGGCAATAGAGGGTATCGAATATTATTGCATTTAGATTCCATTGGATACATTTATGAGATCTGTAAAAGTTATGTAACAGGGTTATTTAAAAATTTCACTATTTACAGTATATGAAAAATTACATTTGTAGCAAGTGTTTACTTTATGATGAAACAGTTTGTATGTCAACCCAAAGTCATCTAAATGATACATAGTTTTTAGAGTTCTTTTTTGGGATATGACAACAAACAAAACATAATTAAAATCCTTGGAATGGTGGCCAGTCAGGCATTTATCAATAGGAGGAAACTGAAGAGATTCTTCTTTAAATGTTTTGAAGCAGTTGTCTGAGAATATTTGGACAAGTTTTACAGATCCTGGGACTTTATGTTCACATGTAAGAGGACAGTTTAATGGCTGCCTCCTTATCTTTCTATCTTGACGTTATGGCTGTCTACCTTAAAAAGAGGTTGCACTCGCATACACAAGAATTTGTTAGCCTTTCAATTCTCTTGTACGTAAATGTAGATGGTCAACCAAGGATTCGTCACATATTTGAGGAAAAACAGCAGTATGAAATGGAAAGACAGTGAAAAGCAAACTAAATACCTTATCCTGAGCAATGGAGGCAATTAAGATAGTGGAGAAATTACAACAAAACAAATCAAAACAAACTCTCCTTGGAGAAATTAAAGAGGGTATTGCATTCCTAAAACAATAATAGGATGCCAAAAAAAATCAGATAACAAAAAGAACTCTTAGAAATTAAGTCTAACTGGAAATTAAAAAGAAAAAAAAAGACTCAATAAAAGAGTTGTAAGACAAAGTTAAAGAAATGTTCCAGGATGCAGAAAAAAAAGCTGTCAAAGATTTAGAAAATATGGGAAAGATAGTTAAATGAAGCAGAGATTCCACCCAGGGAATCAAATATTTGATGAATTGAAGTTTCAGAGAAAGAGAGGAACAAAATTGATGGGGAAGTGAGAATCATAAACATTAGATGAAAGGGCCATTTAACCTTGACGCCAAATACATTCTCCTTTGAGTAGCACAGGGGTCATGACATTGTAATAAGAGGAGAAATAATTTATCGACCAACATAGTCTTGCCATAAGTTTTATTAATACAGTCACAATTATAAAGCTTATCAGGTTTTGGTTGTTAGAATCAATTTATAGACAAAGCAAAAAAACGTTATAATTATTATTGTTATAACAGAATGTACATTTCCATTCTTGAAAAAAAGTGAAGGTATAGTTGAAAGAGATTGGAGATAAAAGATTGAAAGAAAGGTGTAAGAGGGATGTGGACCCTAAGATGCTCATCTTATAAAAGTAGGAAGTGATGAGATACTCTTTGTATGTTATGGAATAATAGAGGTTCAATATTATTCAATGTAACCATTAGAAAGTATGACAATAGTGGAATCCAATTACGTCCATAATTTGAAGTGATGCAGAGAGAGGGGGAAAGGAGAAGAGTATAAATGAGATACATTTTAATGATGCATAACATACTAGTTTGCTAGGACTGTCATAACAAAGTACCACAAGGGGAATCTGTTCCACTCTTTTCTTCTAGCTTCTGGTAGCTTTAGGTGTTCCTTGGCTTATAGACGGCGTTCCTCCAGTGTCTTCACATAGTCTTCCCTCTATGCATAGCTGTCTTTGTGTCCAAATTTCCCTTGTATAAAGGTACTCCAAGATTTCTGTCCCCTGGATATTTAATCAAACACTAATATAGGTACTGCTGTGAAGGGATTTTGCAATAATTAAAGTCCCAAGTCAGTTGATCAAAAGATATAGAGATAATCCAGGTAGGCAAATCTAATCACATGCGCCCTTTAGAAGCAGAAAGTTTTCTCTGGCTGGTTGTAGAAGTGGAAGTCAAAGAGATTCAAATTATGAGAAAGATTCGATATACTATTGCTGTCATGCAGACAGGAGGGCCACATGATAAGAAATGTGGTTGCCTCTAGAAGCTGAAAATGGTTTCCAACTGACAGCCAGCAAAAATTCAGGACTTCGGTCCTATGGGTGCAAATAACTGAATTCTGACATTAATGTGAATAAGCTTAAAAAAGACCTCAAACCAGATGAGAATATAGCCAGCTGACATCTTGATTTCAGTCTAAGTAGAGAACCCAGCCATGCCATGCCAGATTTTTGATCTATAGTAATAAATGGATGCTGTTTCAAGCTGCTGAGTTTTTGGTGATGGTTATGTCACAATGAAAAACTAATACAAGTATCTTTTTTTTTTTTTTTTTTTTGCGGTACGCGGGCCTCTCACTGTTGTGGCCCCTCCCCCTGCGGAGCACAGGCTCCGGACGCGCAGGCTTAGCGGCCATGGCTCACGGGCCCAGCCGCTCCGCGGCACGTGGGATCTTCCCAGACCGGGGCACGAACCCGTGTCCCCTGCATCGGCAGGCGGACTCTAAACCACTGCGCCACCAGGGAAGCCCTACAAGTATCTTTAAAGAGCAGAAAATTTTAATCTGAACACCAATTCTCCCATTTTTTCAATGGATCATTCTTTTGGTGTTATGCCTAATTGTAAATAGGACAATGTCACAAACATTTTCTTTTATGTTTTCTTCTAGAATTTTTATAGTTTTAGCTTTTACATTTAGATCTATGATCCATTTTGAGTTAATTTTTGTGGATGGTGTTAGGTAAGGATCCCTATTAGTTTCCTTGGGCTGCCATAATAAAAGACCATGGCAGACATTTATTCTCTCCCAGTTCTGCATTTAATTTTTCAGTTACTTCAGAAGTCTGCAATTAAGGTGTCAGCAGGGCTATACTCCCTTCAAAGCCTCTAGAGAAGAATCTTTTCTTGCCTCTTCTGGTTTCTGGTGGTTGCCAATAACCCTCCGTGCTCCTTGGCTTGTGGCAGCATAACTCCAATCTTGGCCTGAACCTTCAAATGGACTTTTTCATTGTGTCTCCATGTGTGCTCTCTCCTCCCTCTTATAAGGATACCCGGCACTGGCTTTAAGGCTCACCCTGATCCAGTATATCCTCATCTTAGCTAATTATATCTGCAAACATTTTATTTTCAAATAAGGTCACATGCTGAGGTTCCAGGTGGACATGAATTTTGGAGGGACACTGTTCAACTCAGTACTGGATATAAGTTCATTCTTTTGTTTTGTTGCTGAATTTGGTTTACTAATATTTTGTTAAGGATTTTCACATTTATGTTGATAAAGGGTGTTGATCTGTAGTTTTCTTTCCTTGCAGAGTGTTTGCCTGGCTTTGGTATCATAAAATAAATTTGGCAACTGTTCTTTCCTCTTTTATCTTCTGAAAGAGTTTGTGAAGAATGGATACTATTTGAATATTTGATCAAATTCAGTCCACTGATGTCATTTGGACCTGGGCTGTTTTTTGTTTTTAATGGGAATATTTAAAATTACTAATTTAAATTCTTTACTTCTTTACTTGTTTTAAGTACATTTAATTTCTATTTTTTTCTTGAACCAAGTTGGGTAATTTCTACATATTTGCCCTTTTTCTCTAAGTTTTCTAATATATTAGTATAAGGTCATTCAGAATATTCCCTTGTAGTCTTTTAAACTTTGATTAGGGTCTATAGTGATGTCCCACTTGCATTGCTAATTCTTATAATTTATGTCTTTTCTCTTTTTTTCTTGGTCAGTCTGGTTTAAGTTGTATCAATTTTGTTGATCTTTTAAAAGAACTAACTTTTGGTTTCAATAAATTTCTCTATTGTTTCTCTTTTTTATTGATTTTCACTTTAATTTAAATTTTTCCTTTTTTTCTTGCTTTGAATTTAATTTGTTACTCTTTTTTTAGTTCATTAAAGTGAAAATGTAGATTAATGATTTAAGACCTCCTTTTATAATGCAGCTATTTTAAGCTATAAATTTCTCTTTAAACACTATTTTCTGCATCCCATGTTTTTTGATATCTTGTGTTTTCATTTTAGTTCAGTTAAAATTATTTTTTAAGTTCATTTGCAGTTTCTTCTTTGAAACTTGAGTTATTTAGAGTGGGTTGTTTCATTTTCAAATATTTATGGATTTTCAATTTTTGTTGTTTTTGATTTCTAATTTAATTCATTTGATGTCAGAGAACATACTTTGAATTACTTTAATTCTTTAACTTTTTGATACTTATTTGATGGCCTAGCATATGGTATCTCCTAGAGACTGTTCCACCTGCACTTAAAAGATGTTTATTCTGCTGTTGTTGGTTAGATGTTCTCATAAAACTCAGGTAAGTCAAGTTGGTTAATAGAGGCGTTCTTCTATATCCTCTTTGATTTTCTTTCTAGTCCTATCAGTTACTGAGTGTCCGATTATGTTGTTGAATTATTTCTGCTTTCACTGTCAGTCTCATTTCATGGATTTTGATGTTCTGCTGTTAGGTCATTATTTTTTCAGATATCTTCTCTACCCCTTTATATTTCTTATCTCTTCCTAGGACTCTCATTACATGTACGTTGCTTATGCTTGATATCTCATAGGTCTCTGAAGCTCTGTTTATTTTTCTCCACATTTTTCCTTTCTCTTCTTCGAATTGGATAATTTCTATGGATCTATCTTTAATATTCTTAATTCCTTCTCTATTATCTCATTTCACGAGTTGTTGAACCCATCTAGTGAATTTTTCATTGTAATCATTACATCTTTCAATTCTGGAATTTCCATCTGACCGTTTTTATAGGTTCTTTTTTTTTTTAAGATTTCTTATATTTGATTCTGTTAATACATTTTCCTTGAATTTCTTAGCCATGGTTTCTTTGAATTCTTTGAACATTTTATAAAAAATGCTTTGAAGTCTTTGTCTACTGAATACAACTTCCTTACCCGCTCAGAGTTAATTTTTGTTGACAGCTTATTTTCCTGAATATAGGTCACACTTTTCTATTTCTTCACTGTCCTATAAATTTTTGTTGAAAACTTGAATCTTAGATAATATGGTGTAGCAAATATGATTTTGAGTTTTTGCCTTGAGGATGACTATTGCTGTTGTTTTATTTTGCTTTTGTTGTTTGGCTTGTTTTCATTTATTTTGTTTTTAGTAATGTTTCTGAACTTAATCTGTTGAATCTGTCTTCCCTGTGATGTGTGGCTGCTTCTGTCTCTGCTCAGTTTTTTAAAAACTTTAATAAACAGTCTTAGCTTGGCTTTATAGAGGCTCCTCCGTGTCTGCATAGCACGGTGGTCAACCAATGATGGTCCACAGACACCTTGAGTCTGTAAGATCTCCCTCCTCTGCTGATGGATCTGGGTGTGGGACTGGGAACATGTTTAAAATTCAGTTTTCAAAAATTCACAGTCTTACTTTCTGCCAGGTCCTCCCGGGTCTTTCCTACAGATCTGCATAGCATCCAAGTCAACTGGGGATGTGCAGATAGCTTGGATATTCTTGAGTCTTCCCTGCACATGTGCGCAGGCTCCTGGTCAACAGGGATCTGTGGAGTAACCATTTAGCCCTTCTTTGGCTCTCTCAACTCCAGGATCTCCTTGTCAAATTTCTGATGAGTTGAACGGTCTACTGCTCACCCCAAGTGGGACTGCAACTCAGGGTAATAGAGCCATGGGCTGTCATCACTTGTTTCCCACTGATTTTGCTACTCTCACTCACAGTGTAACTGAGTATGGGGTTTCTGTCCTCAGCACCAAATCCCCTTCCACAACAGTGAAACTGCTGGTTTTTATTGCCAGTCCTTCCTTGGAAGCACTACTACATTGGCCCAGCTGGAGTGGTGTGAGGGGGCACTGCAGATATTGGAGCAGCCTTGGTCAAGGATGTACCCATAGTACTTTCCTTAATTTCTGCAGTTTTCCACAAATGCATGTTTCTCCATCTGTTGTTTGCCTCTGGTCTTTTTCCAGAGACTGAATTTATTGTTTTGGATCTTTCCCCCTTCCAATTTTAGATTGTTTCTTGGGGGCTAGGATTTGACCATCTCTTCATTCTGCCATATCTATATCCCTCATCATCATTTTTGAAAGATATTTTCCTTGGGTATAGAATTTTTAAACTTAGTGTTGTTTTTCTTTCTGCACTTTAAAGATGTCTGTCCACACTCTTCTGGCTTGCAGAGTTTCTGATGAGAAGGCTATTATAATTCTTAATTCTGTTCCTCTATGTGTGATATGCCTGTTTTCTCTGATTAGCTTCAAGATTTCTTCTTTGCTGTTGGTTTTCAATGGTTTATATGATGTGTATACATGTGTGTGTTTTATCCTACTTGGTGTTTTCTGAACTCCTTTAATCTCTGCTTTGGTGCCTGTAATTAATTTGAGGGAATTTTTAGTCATTATTCCTTTGATGATTTTTTTGCCTATCTGTCATTTTTTTCTATATTCAAAATTACAGGTGTGTTAGTCCATTTGGAATTTTCCTACTACTTTTGGATACTCTGCTCTATTTTGTTTTGTTTTGTTTTTTTGCTGTCTTTTTATCTTTCTGTTTTAATTTGGGTAATTTCTGTTGCTGATAGATTGAGTTCAACTGATTTTATTCTCAGTTGTACTGAGACTACTAATAAGTCTGTTGATGGCATTCTGCATTTCTCTTACCATATTGTTCATTTCTACATTTCCATCTGATTCTTTATTATTCTATCTCTCTGCTGAAATTCCTCATATATTCATTATGTTGCCGACTTTTTATACTAGAGCTTTTAACACATTAATTACATGTTTTCTTCCATCTTTACTGAGATATAATTGACATATAACACCATGTAATTTTAAGGTATACAGAATGATGGTTTGATATACACAGATTTTGCAAAATGATTACCACAGTAAGGTTAGTTAATACATCCATCACTTCACATACTTACTTTTTTTGGTAATGAGAACTTTCAACATCTACTCACGTAAGTTTCAAGTAAAAAATACAGTACTGTATTTTTACCATGTACTGTATATTTACCATGCTATAAGTTAGATCACATAACTTATTTATTTTAGAACTGGAAGTTTATACACTTTGACCACCTTCAGCCATTTCCCCCACATCCATACTTCCACCCCAGCAGTGACAAACCTACTTTCTGTTTCTGTGGGGTTTTTTTTTTTTTTTGCATTTTTGAGTGTTTTATTTATATCAAATTGGATAAAATGTGTGTATTTCTCAGACAGAAAAGACATGTCAAGGTAGAAATGAAACTTTCAACTATTCATGGGTACAAAAGTACACTGGGGAGATTGTAAAAGTGCAAATTGTGATTCAGTAGGTCTGGTGGGCCTGAGTTCTATTTTTTTAACAAGCTCATTTTTAACTAGTGATGCCACAGTCTCTGATTGTGGGTTTTTTGTTTTCAGATTCCACATATAAATGAGATCATACATTATTTGTCTCTGTCTGAATTTCCTTACTTTTTATGGTTGAATAATATTCCATTGCATATATGAGCCACTTCTTCTTTGTCCCTTCATCTATTGATGGACATTTAGGTTGTTTAGATGTCTTAGCTATTGTAAATAATGCTGCAGTAAATATGGGGTTGCAGATGCTTCTTTGACATAGTGATTTAGTTTCCTTCAGCTATATACCCAGATATGGTATGGCTGGATCATATGGTAGTTCCATTTTAATTTTTTGAGGACCCTCCATACTGTTTCCCATAGGGGCTGCACCAATTTACATTCCCACCAACAGTGTACAAGGTTTCCTTTTTCTCCACATCATCACCAGCACTTGTTATCACTTGTCTTTTTGATAACAGCTTATCAAACAGGTGTGAGGTGATACCTCACTGTGGTTTTTTTTAAATTTATTTATTATTTATTTATTATTTATTTTTGGCTGTGTTGGGTCTTCATTTCTGTGCGAGGGCTTTCTCTAGTTGCGGCAAGTGGGGGCCACTCTTCATCGCGATGTGTGGGCCTCTCACTATCGCAGCCTCTCTTGTTGTGGAGCGCAGGCTCAGTAGTTGTGGCTCACGGGCCTAGTTGCTCCACGGCATGTGGGATCTTCCCAGACCAGGGCTCGAACCCATGTCCCCTGCATTGGCAGGCAGATTCTCAACCACTGCGCCACCAGGGAAACCCCCTCACTGTGGTTTTTATTTGCAGTTACCTGATGATTGGTGATGTTGATCCCCCTTTCATGTACCTGTTGGTCATTTGTATGTCTTCTTTAGAAAAATGTATATTCAGGTCTTTTTCTCATATTTTAATTGATGTTTTTTCACTATTGAGTTACATGAGTTCCTTATATAATTTGGATATTAACCCTTTATTAGATATATGACTTTCATGCAATCCAGTAGGTCACTGGCTGTGGTTTGCTGTTGGGGGTGATTGCTAATTTGGCTCTCTGGTCAGGTGGGGCCTCCAGCTGTACCCACGGTTGAGTTGGCTTGGAGACCATGCTCTACAGTTAGACAAAGTTGCTGTCTGTAATCCCGGGTTGGGTGGGATCGCAGGCTATATGCTCTGTGACTCCATGCCTGGGCAAAGCCACAGTCTATGTTCAGCAATCAAGCAGGGCCATATGCTGGGCTCCACTGCTGAGTGGGGTTGTATGCTGGACGCTGAAGCTGAGCATTACTGTAGACTGGGCTCTGAGGCTGCTCTGGGTCACTATTCAGGCTCCATGATTATGCAGGGTCAGGGTCAACAATTGGGCAAGGCTGCTGTCTTGGGTCGCTGCTCAATATAGGCTATAGGATGTGCTCTACACCTACTGGGCATCTGGGGCCATGCTTCCCGATGGGGCAGGACTGGAGGTTATGCTTGGCAGTTGGGTGGGACTGCAAGTTTTTACCCTTGCTTGGTGGGCCATAGGATGTGCTCCATGGACACTTAGCTCTTTGGCTTGGGATTCAAACAGACAGAACTGTCAACTGAGATTTCTGCCCACATGGGGCCACCAGCTTGGCTCTGAAGATGGGCAGAGCTACTAGCTGGGATCTCTTCTCGGACACTGTGGTGAGCAGGAACCTGGTGTCAACAAGATCAACAAGATCTGAGCAGTGGTTGCTATAAGCTCTGACACCTTCTCCATCTCTATTTGATCCCCAGTGGCTGAGCTCCAAAGGTTCCCCCCAGTGATTCCTATGAGTTCAGACCCAGGTGAGTCTCCCAGGAAATATCCCTCAATGCTGGGGAAGCTGAATATCCACCTTGGGTTCTCTTTTTCATACTGGGGAAACTGGAGGCCCAGGGGAGCCCTCGGTTAAGCATTGTGTCGGCCTGGGGAGGGTTGATGCAGTCAGTGAAACCACTGCTCTTGTCTTTGTAATGCTGTCCTTCTGGATCTCTGTTGTCCAGGGGTATATTTCAGCCTCACCCTCTGGGTTTTGGGATTTTCATGGTGGTGTCTGGTCCACGGATAGTTGCTATCTTCTTGTAAAGGGGAACTGAAGTCAGGAATCACCTATGTTGCCATCTTGATGACGTACGTCACTTTATCTAGTTATATTATTTAAAATTCTCTCTCTGGTAGTTCTGACATCTGGGTCAGATCCAAGTTGGCTTCTTTTGATCTCTTTGTCTTCTTGGCATGGTGTTTTGTTTTTCTTTGTTTTTCCACTTGTCACCTAACAGTGTTTGAAAGCTGGTTATCTAGGGTAGAACAGTAGAGACTGAAGTAGATATTATTCACACCCAGAAATGGCATATCTTTTATTTTGTTAGTCTTTCCATGTGGGAGGTTGATCTGTCTCGTGAGTACTTGAACTGGGCTTGATTAGGGTTAGGGTTATCATCAGTGTACCACAGACTTAGCTCCTGTCTTAGTCTTAGTTTTAACTTGTGCTTAAAATGATGGCTGGTTTTCAGAGAAGGTTCCTCAATGTCTGCTCAAGCCTCAAGTTTAAGTTTTTCCATTGTGACTGCACTTGAGGGAGCATCAGTCTCCATAGTCTCCCCTCTCTCAGCTGTACACTGATGTTACTTGCTGCTCAGTGCCTGGTAGCCTCATGGTAAGCTGAGCAGGTGTTCTTCTCAGGAAGGAGCTGTGTCTCTGTGCCCCAAGGATGGGGTCATCTCAGATCCTGCCCCTCTTTCTTAGGTAGGAGACTTTTAAGAGTTTGGTCCAGGATGTTTTCTTGCCCCAATCCAGGGCTAGAGGGTATTTTTCTGTTCTCTTCTCTCAGCTGCAACGGGTCTTAACCTTGGCTGGGGACAACAGGGTTTACTGACATTCTCCAGAAAATGAAGGCTTTTGTTCCTGAAGGGAGATAAAGGTGGAGTATCCAGGTGGGCCTTTGCATTTTTCTACAGTGGCTCTGTTCCATCACAAGAGAGGTTTTCTCTGATTCTCAATGGCAGCTTTATTGACATTTTGGATTGGATAGTTCTTTGTTGTAGTGAGTTATTCTACGTATTGCAAAATGTTTAGTAGTGCTCCTGGCCTCTAACTACTGGGCACCAGTAGCGTCCTTCCAGGTATGGAAATAAAAAATGTCTCCAGATTTTGCCAGATATCCTCTTGGAGGTATAATTGCCCTCTAATTAGAATCACTGCTCTGAACTCTCACCTTGCACCCAGTTTTCTCCTGAGAACACAGGTCCATGGAGAAGAGCCTGTGAACATTTGTGAATTACCCTTGTGTCTGAAGATCCCACAAGTTCTATATTCTCACACTAGGTCACATTCAGACCTGGTTAACAATTTCAGAAATTTGTTAAAAATTTTTAGCTGAATTCTCCTTACTGGCTTCTAAAGGGTTCCATGTCTGCTCCAGTAAGCAAGTGTTTGCAGCCTGTTACTCCTTAGAGGCATTGCTCTTTCCTTAGATTTTGGCTTAGTTGGTTACGCTGTGACTTCAGCTCCCTGGTGGGTTTCATAAAAGTTGTAAATTTGCAGACATTCAGGATTTTATTTTTTCTTTATGTTTGGTAACAACACCCTTTCCAGCTTTCTATACCTTAAGTGGAAGCTGGAAGTCTGGCATATATAATTTTTAAATTTTCTCAACTATTATGCAGAGAAATTGGAGACTTTTAGAGGTTAAGCAACTTCCGCATGTGCAAGAGATTTGCACCAGTGTCTTTCTAGCTGTAAGCACAAGTTTATTCCACAGTGTTATTCTGACTCTTTATTTAAGTGATAGTGTGTTAGGTTTAACTAGTGACTTTCCCAGGTAGGTTTTATAGTCCCCTTTTAATTTATGCTCTAATATAGATTTAGATTGTAGTACAGAAAACTACTGGGCAGAATGAGAGAGGAGTACTAGTAGACCAGTTTGTTATTATGGGTGTCAGCCTACTCTCATCTCTCTCCCAGAGGTGTCAAATTCAGATGTCTGTAGAGGCCAGGCAAGAAATATAAATGAGTGAAGTGTGCTGGGTCTGTGATCACTATCATTTTCCTTGACACTTGTGGCTTTACTTTTGAGAGTGGCAGGGATACAGAGAAATATTTCTTTATAAGAAAAACAGCCGAGCAAGCAGAATGATATGTGAGTACCCTGTCTCTCTCTCTGCCCGAGGACCGGCAGAATTTATTTGACCTGCACTTTTTTTTTTTTTTTTTTAGATTGAGGCATGTTGTGACAGTTCCTGGGCACTGTCTACTGTTTTAAAAAGTCACCCATTAAAGTTACCTGTCTGCTCCTGAGATCATTTCCTTCAACATTAAATATTTGCCAAGCACCCACCACTTGCCAGGCTCTATTCTAGTCTCTGAGGATGCAGCAATGAAGTCAACAAGACTCGCCTTTATGGAGCTTACATTTTGGTTTGTGGTCTGCAACAGGGAGAGTGGGGACCCTAGACACTAATAACACTGCCTAAAGAGCATGCTGCCACCATGCACCACCGATGTTGCCGAATTTTTTAATTTTCCAAGAGAAGCCAGAAGTCGGATTTTGACTGCAATTTTCTTATGTTAAAATATTGGCTCAATATGTTTTAAATTACTGTGGAGGTCAAACAAAACATGTTTGCAGACAGAATCTGGCTTGCGACCTCTGTCTAACACCATTTTTGCCCTTGCTGGTCTGCTTGAGAAGAAAAATGCAATGGAATGACAGCTGTAGCCATGCTAATTCCCTTCTCTGGAAGCAATGAACCAGTTGTCAGAGATTTGGCAATGCCAGGATTTAATTTGCAATACAAGGTCAACAATTTCAGTGAAAGCCATTTTAAGATCAGCCTTAAAACAAACCAAAAAAAAAAAAGTGACTGTACAAATTAGATTTTTAGCGATTATTAACCTGGGCCCAAGAGGATATGGTCAACGGGTTACTTGCAAGCAGGTTATATTGCAGTTATCAACCTGCTTGCAAGTTTGAGGCCAGCTTTTAAAACGTGATTCCTGTTGTAGGCTGCTTGAATTTCAACAAACATGCTACTCCGTGGTCCAAATGTGTGGCCAGAGTGAAAATTCCATAATGGTGCTCATTAGTTCATTAAGTCAAGTGTTCCTGAAAAGCCAAAAACAAGGTTCGGCTTGATAAATTGATAGCGTTTATAACTGTTATTTTTCTTTTCTTTCTTTTTTCTTTTCTAATGAAAAGAATGCTACTTTGGACTTTCTTGACAATATAGGTCATACAGATAGTTTGGCAAATATATCAGTTTTCTGATTGGCTCCATCTTTTGTGAGTTATACAAGTGATAGGTTTTTAGGGGTGTGGTGGCTGCTCATAAAGCACTAATTTATTGAAATTATGATTTGCTGACAGATTCTACCCATTGTTCTCTGAACTTATCATTCTCATTTTCATCGCCCCTCTGTGCTCATAGCTCTTCTCCGTCCATCTTTTCCTATTTGACTCCTAATCCTGCCCACTCCTCAGACTTCACTCTGCTGTCCGTGTGTCCTTCTCACTGATCTGGCCTCTGGAACTGGCCTCACACCTATTTTCTTCATCTACTTGTCGCAACTTTTAGTAATTGGGTCATATTTTACTTTTTAGCAGTTCTTTCCTACTTTGGAGGCCTTCAAATTAAATTCCCAGGAATTGCACTGGGAACACACATTCAGGTATCAATGTTTAGGCCAGAATCAATATATTGCCCATGTCTTTTTATGCCCTACAGCCAGGTCACATGCTCTCTGATTCTTCTACAGCTTACGGTGGCTCGATTATTCTTTTTTTTTTTTTTAACATCTTTATTGGAGTATAATTGCTTTACAATGGTGTGTTAGTTTCTGCTTTATAACAAAGTGAATCAGCTATACCTATACATATATCCCCATATCTCCTCCCTCTTGCGTCTCCCTCCCACCCTCCCTATGCCACCCCTCTAGGTGGTCACAAAGCACCGAGCTGATCTCACTGGGCTATGCAGCTGCTTCCCACTAGCCATCTATTTTACATTTGGTAGTGCATATATGTCCATGACACTCTCACTTCGTCCCAGCTTACCCGTCCCCTTCCCCGCATCCTCAAGTCCATTCTCTACATCTGCATCTTTATTCCTGTCCTGCCCCTAGGTTCTTCAGAACCAGTTTTAAAAAAAAATTTAGATTGCAAATATATGTGTTAGCATACGGTATTTGTTTTTCTCTTTCTGATTTACTTTACTCTGTATGACAGACCCTAGGTCCATCCACCTCCCTACAAATAACTCAATTTCGTTTCTTTTTATGGCTGAGTAATATTCCATTGTATATATGTGCCACATCTTCTTTATCCATTCATCTGTTGATGGACACTTAGGTTGCTTCCATGTCCTGGCTATTGTAAATAGAGCTGCAATGAACATTGTGATACATAACTCTTTTTGAATTAACAGTTTTCTCAGGTTATATGCCCAGTAGTGGGATTGCTGGGTGGTATGGTAGTTCTATTTTTAGTTTTTTAAGGAACCTCCATACTGTTCTCCATAGTGGCTGTATCAATTTACATTCCCACCAACAGTACAAGAGGGTTCCCTTTTCTCTACACCCTCTCCCGCATTTATTGTTTGTAGATTTTTGATGATGGCCATTCTGACTGGTGTGAGGTAATACCTCATTGTATTTTTGATTTGCCTTTCTCTAATGATTAGTGATGCTGAGCATTCTTTCATGTGTTTGTTGGCTATCTGTATATCTTCTTTGGAGAAATGTCTATTTAGGTCTTCTGCCCATTTTTGGATTGGGTTGTTTGTTTTTTCGATATTGAGTTGCATGAGCTGCTTGTAAACTTTGGAGGTTAATCCTTTGTCAGTTGCTTCATTTGCAAATATTTTCTCCCATTCTGAGGGCTGTCTTTTCATCTTGTTTATGGTTTCCTTTGTCGTGCAAAGTATCAAAAATTAAATACAGGGGCTTCCCTGGTGGCGCAGCGGTTGAGAGTCCGCCTGCCGATGCAGGGGACACAGGTTCGTGCCCCGGTCCGGGAAGATCCCACATGCCGCGGAGTGGCTGGGCCTGTGAGCCATGGCTGTTGAGCCTGCGCATCCGGAACCTGTGCTCCGCAACGGGAGAGGCCACAACAGTGAGAGGCCCACTTACCGCAAAAAAAAAAAAAAAAAAAAAAAAAAAATTAAATACAAAGAAAAAATATTAAAAGCAGCACAGGATAAACAACAAAAAACACACAAGGGAATCCCCATCAGGTTAACAGCTGATCTTTCAGCAGAAGCTCTGAGAGCCAGAAGGGAGTGGCAGGACATATTTAAAGTGATGAAAGGGAAAAACCTACAACCAAGATTACTCTACCCAGCAAGGATCTCATTTAGATTTACAGAGAAATTAAAACCTTTACAGACAAGCAAAAGCTAAGAGGATTCAGCACCACCAAACCAGCTTTACAACAAATGCTAAAGGAAATTTTCTAGGCAGGAAACACAAGAGAAGGAAAAGATCTACAGTAACAAACCCAAAACAATTAAGAAAATGGCAATAGGAATATACATATTGATAATTACCTTAAATATAATTGGATTAAATGCTCCAACCAAAAGACATAGACTGGCTGAATGGATACAAAAACAAGACCTGTATATATGCTATGTACAAGAGACCCACTTCAGACCTAGGGACACATACAGACTGAAAGTGAGAGGATGGAAAAAGATATTCCATGCAAACGTAAATCAAAAGGATGCTGGAGTAGCAATTCTCATATCAGACAAAATAGACTTTAAAATAAAGACTATTACAAGAGACAAGGAAGGACACTACATAATGATCAAGGGATCAATCCAAGAGAAGATATGACAATTGTAAATATTTATGCACCCCACATAGGAGCACCTCAATACATAAGGCAAAAGCTAACAGCCATAGAAGGGGAAATCGACAGTAACACAATCATAGTAGGGGACTTTAACACCCCACTTTCATCGATTATTCTGTATTACCTCTGTTTGACAGGCTGTCTCTCAGTTGTAAGGCATATGACTACAAACCCCAAATTCCAGCTCATGGAGCCTTGGAGAGTGACATTCCTTATTGCAAATGATACTTGATCTAAGCTCCCAGAGATTCCAAGCAGGGAGGGAACTTCTGCCACACCTTTTACTCATGAGACCAAGGAATACTCGGTTTTACTTCTCTAGTGATAACCTGCTTTTAAAATGATACACCACTTGGTTCTATCAAAGTATTTTCTAGATTCAACTACATGCTTTCTATGAGAAAATGAAGGGATCATGAGCTTACTTCACAACTGTACTCAGTCTTACTGTACCAGTATTGCATTCTGAATATTGGTGCAGAAAGATGTTTAAAATGCAGCCTTCTGTGAAGGGAGAGAAGTGGTCTGCCTCATTTGGAAGTCTCCTGAGCACTATATTGATGTGAATAGAGCCAACCTGTGCTTCTTGGCTTGCATGTTTTGAATTCTATGTCTCCAAAAAAATTTATGAAGAGAAAAACATGACCAACTTTACAAATTACAAACATTTTAAAGACAAACATTAACTGTTAGATTGCTACCAAGTTCAAGGAAACAAAAGAAAACAGATTTCCACTTCACGTTAATTCCCAGTAATAGATGTTTTTAAATTCCTCTTCAGTCACTGTGTCATGGAAAAAACAAGCAAGTCGAACTTCAATTTCTGTTACTTGACTAAAATTTTCTCATTTTGATGTCAGCTTTTTCTTTTAAATAATTTTACACGTATTTCCCTTATTTTAGGAAGTAATCGATATACCTTTTGCATCTTTCATGTCGCTCTTACATAAAAATGAGTTTTAAAATTAATACTAAAAGGACTGAAATCTTTCCTTTTGCAACATTGATTGCCATGTAAGAGCTCACTTGCCCTTTGTGGAGTGACTTTTTAAAACTATGACTGAGACCTCTGAATGAAAAAAATATGTCATATATATCATTCATACATGATGTACTTTGTTTTATTGCCAAATACTGATAACCATTTCAAAAGGGCAAATTCCAAGTTTAAAAGGCTCTTTTGGTGACTATTTACAGTAATCTAATAAATGCTGGGACTATCACTCATTTCCCATTTATTATAATCATCTGGCCCCCGATTGTATTCTAGTGTAGTATTTTTATCAATTGAAATAATATCAAATGGAATAGCTTACAGATTGAATTTGATAATTTATTGCGTGACTCTAGGAGTTTTATGAGTGTTACAAACACATTTTCTTTTGTGAAGTGTGTGTGTTCCATATCTTTGCTGGATAATGTTCTCAGGATTTAATCTGCTTGGTACCTAAGGACACATATCTACCATTGACTTTATCAGATATTATCTACTATGACAGTCACAGAACCAGATTCTAATTTTTAAAAAGAGAAATATAAAAGCTACCAAAAGCATGTGACAGCAAGTTTTCATCATAAACTTCAGTGCAGTCTGTACTGGCCACATTTTAAGCATAAAAACAGGAAGTATAGGCTGTCTAGATGAAGTTTGAATTTTCCTTACAGATTACTTTTGTAAAACATCTTGTGACTATTTTTCAGCTCTCAGTTTATTAGGAGTCTGGCTAAGCAAACAAGAACAACAACAATGAAAACAAGTTACCATCTGTACAGCATGACGAACTATACTCAATATTTTGTAATAACCTATAAGAGAAAAGAATCTGAAAAAGAATATGTATATGTATAATTGAATCACTCTGCTGTACACTGGAAACTAACATGACATTGTAAATCAACTATACTTCAATAAAGTTTAAAAAATTTTTTTAAAAAGGCACCAAATCAAATCCTATTGACTTTATACTGAGATTTTGGGGGACCATTAAGAAGCATCATAGCTCTATCTCTCCTACTCCAAATTGCTTAATATGTCTTAAAATGGGGCCAATTTATTCTAGTTTTCAAATATTTTTCTTTTTTAGAGGAAGTTGACTTAAATCTGTGCATTGCCAAGGGCAAGGAGCCGGAAACATGGATAGACAGGTAAGATTGATAAAACAGTAGCCCCTTCTTTGATTTTTATTTTTGTCTTTAAAAGCAGCCTTTTAAGCTTTATTTTTCATAATATTATCTGTGGAGGGAAAGTCCAGAAGTGAGCAGAAATGTAGTCTCTTTTGCAGCACTTACGAATAAAGAGGATGATCAACGAGTGTAGCAGACAATGTAATAGCAAAAGAGTCTCTAGAAGTTTAACAAAAGTGCCTTCAGAATTTCCAAGGATTCCCATAATCCATAGTAGGGCTTCACTGTGCCTGTCCACTGTTCTATTTTTGATTAGATTTATAAACACAGCACCACATATTTTCATGTGGCTTATCGCCCAGGGGCAGAATTAGATTGACTGCACTGAAACTGTGAGGCCTGTGAGTTTTGGGCAAGGGCTAGAGTGAAATAAGTAGTGTAATTGTTTTTGTGGAGTGACCGTGGGACCTCCTCTGTTCTGAATTACACATGGCTCAACCCTTTGACCTAACCAGACTCAGCAGTGGCTGGCGGAGCTCCTGAAGCTGTGCTGAAAGGGTCCATCACTGACAAGTTGGAAGGTTCTCTGTCAGGCGAGGTGCGGGCCAACAATCATATTAAACTAGAGTAATTACCAGCGAGACCACGTCTGTGAACACCTCAACTTCATTTAACCTGTCATGATTATTTCAACAGGAAGTGCCAATGTGAGAAATTTGTGGAATCCAAATGTAACATGGGCCCTTTGATTAACAGAAGATATATAAATATAATTAGTAAAATTTGGATCATCTTCAAGGATGTTTTGCCAAATTATTCAAACATTATTATAATGATTTTTTAAAAAATACATAAGGTTTGGGAAAATGCTATAAGCCATAACTAAAGTTCTTTTGTTGCAATGAGCTTAATTTAAATTCGTGAAACATAGAGGACAGCCCACTGATATAATGCATAAAAGGAATCAAAACTGAGGGGGATGCACAGAACTTCTAGAAAAGGTTGGAGAGAATCATATGTGCTGACATTTTTGCATTTGCTGGAAATTTAATCTGTGATTCACATGATAATGATTTAGATAAATATATCTGTATCTATGTATGATATGGAAGTCAGTCACTTGAAGTTTTATTTTCGATTCAGTTCTTAAATTTTCAAAGGCAATATAAGCAGAGGACTTTGGTTGACTTTCAAGCACTTGACATTTTTTTCCAAAGATAGTCCCATTTCTGAAACATATCTAAAAAGTTTTTATCTACTTTGTTTTTTCATGGCCAGTTTTACAAATTAAAGGTCTGTTTTATCTTACAACAACTTGGAAATCATTTAGCCTTGAAATGTTTTCTTTCTCATCTGAGGCAACTCAGGCTGAATATTAATTCAGTTCGTAGTTAAATGACATTTAATTTTTTTAAAAAGAATATGCAACTTTATATTTTTTGAGTGTTATTCTTCTACTCTGGGAACTCTAAAAGATGAAAATGCAGAGGTCCTTATCAGATCATTTACAGAAGAAAAAACACTATAATACCCTATAAGCCCCCCCAATAAAATTGCATTCAGCCCTACCCAGTCTTATTCTCATTAGCAGTGAAGAGTGTGCTCCCCACGTAATCTAACATGGAATGCTTAGAGCAGACAGGTGCAAATTGCAAGCTGTTTCACTTTGGCTGTTATCCCTTAAATCGACAAAGTAATAGACTGGGAGAACAAAAAGAGTTCCAGCTCAAGCCGAATAAATGAAAGTCTTAACAGGGACACACCAGCTGGCTAGGAGAATTCAATATCGTGGACACTAAATGTTACCTTTATGTCACTTGCCAAGGAAGACGGCTTCCATGGCACCCCCTACCTTTTATTATTGAGATGACGTTGCTTCCGAACCGTATTTTGCTTTATTGTAAAGGCAACACGATGGCCGAAGTGGGTGAGAACAGAAGCCAACATACCTGTTCCTGTTTACCATCATTACACTCCTCGCAGCAATTCAGGCATGATTGGGTTCCTGGAGGTGGACCAGATTGACAGTATTTCTATCTGTGCCTTTCTTTTTTTTTTTTTTTTTTGGCTGATCCAAGCAAAGCCCCAGAGCAGTGAAACAACAAAAACAATCACCACCACCCCTCCTCCCCAACATGATGACGCTACTGAGCTAGTTGGCCGAAAAAAACAACAACAGTGGCTCATGTTAGGAACACCTAAATTAATTTCGTGGAAGAGACATGCCACGCCAGGCTGCGTAGGAATCTAAGGTATGCATCTCTGAAAAGGGACCCTGAGTCTGTCATTCCAAAGTTGCTTCTTCCCATGACTCCCCGGTACGCCCTGGAACCGCTGTCTGGAAGAAGGAACTTTAACTCTGGCTCTGAGGCTGCTGAGCGGGTCTGACTGCGGGGTCCTCCGCGCACGTGAAGGAGGGTGAAGACCCCGGAGCTGGCCTTGTTTACAGCCGGACAGGAGAAAACAGTCAGACACAGATGCGGGCTGACGGTTTCATGAAGCACAATCGGTTGATCCCAGATGCAATCTGACTGCCCTGAACTGAGCGATGAGCTGTGCAGTATGCAGAATTCACTCTCTTGCTGGTCTGTGCCCACCAGGCTTGGAGCCGCGCTGCCCGGGCCCCTCGGCCGTGGCTGTGAGGGCAGCCAGAGCTGGGCGCTGCACCCGGGGACCCGATGCCTCCTGACGACAATCACGTTCTTTTAAAAACTTCCTAGGTTTTGGTTGTCACGGGTTAGAAATGAGTTTGTTGCTGTGGCGCGCGTTTGTTATTAGATCGTTGATGTCCTTTCGAGTTGAGCGAGTCGGCATCAAAAGATATTTGCTGCTTTTTAATGAAAAGGAAAATATCATCGAAAACACTGTCAGTTCTTACAAATTTCAGGCAGTTTTTTTCCCCCTTTGTTCAGATCACAAAGTATTACTTATTTTCTTCTACACTCTATCATATACTTATATTTAATAGAAGAACCTTCCCAAAATTTCAGAGAAAGACCTGTAAGAGAAATAGCTTTATCACTAAGCACACATATAAATGTGTTACTAGAAACTGGTCATTTTGATTTTAAAGTTAGAGTATATTATATCAGTTAAATAGAAATGTGAAGGAAAAAAGCCATGAGGTATATCCATAGTAGTATTAGTTAAGACTTCTATATATTTTGCTTTCTTTTTTCAGAGCTAAATAGATATCAGTGAGAAGCAGGAAGATACTAGGGAATAAATTTTGTTTCTTTAATTTAATTTTTGGAATACAATACGGATACTTAACACATTAATGTGAACCTGTTAAAAATAATAACACATGAGTATGCTAACTTATCAAGTGGTAATGAATGAAGGAATTGGTGTAAAATGTAACCGAAGGATTATTTAGTATGAGCCAAAGAGATAAAATCTCATCAAGAAAGAGAGAATCTAAATTGAGAAGAGGGTGGAGGAAAACGCAATTTACACCGCTTAAAGGTGCCCATGTGTAAAGGAGAGAAAAGAGTGAGGAAATTGACACAGGAGAGAAGTCGGAAATCACTCCCAATTTCCTCTTGAACATGTGTTACTAGTAAAGAGGTCACAGAATATAAACCATCACTTGGTAATCCTCTCAAAGACTTTATCTCTGGAGTGTACGATCAGACTTTGCTTTCTTTTTGAATATGTGAACTTGTGAAAATATCTGAGACCCTTTTAACATTGGAGAGAGTACTTAATTTCATTTGAAGTCCTTAGTAAGGAAATGAGGTCTATTAATAGGCCACATCCATCTATTTAAAAGCATGTTTAACTCGATCTGAAAGGAGTGAGGTG